>NC_081361.1:55545114-55853708 GCF_030684315.1 Stegostoma tigrinum | reverse complement strand
TTGTGACTGATGCTTTGTGTTAGAGGTAGCAATTGTCACGACCAAATCAAAAAAAAGTAGCTGCCAAACTTGTTTCCATTTTTAATCTTGGCTTTGTTGAACTTACGCTCTGTGTGACTTTTATAAAAAAATCTGCTTCGGTAGGCAAGACAAATTCGTAACCATGAGAATCACTTCCTGGTGCAGTGTCGTGTCAATAGTTGATCAGTGTAAATGTGTTTGAGTTCAGCCTCAGTCTGAGGTCAAAAATGGCTGCCACACGGTTGTGCTTGCCAAACCACAGACAACCTGGGTGATTAATAGGCATGACCTTCAATTTTATCCCTGAGACATTTAGCTGTATCTTCAATTTCACAAGACAGTATGCAATTACATCTCTCATATCATTTAATTCAATCACACCTAACTGAATACAAGATAAAAAGTTTGAGTATCTACCAAAATTTGAAATGAAAATGGCTGAAGTCACTGATGTCACGATGTCATGATATAATGAAAACAGTTGATATTTGATATGTGTGAAAATGTCAGTGGTAGGCAAATTGTATAACTTTTAAAATCTATATTGATCATCAATCTTTCGTGGACCGTTTTCAAGTTAAATTGAGAACAGGATCTGCAATTCAATTATTTGGCTAGCATCCCTCTAATATTTGCAAAGTCTGCTTTTTCAGAGCAGTGTTTTTAAATTGATGTACTTAGTGTTCTTTGGCATTGTGATCTTAATCACCTTGACTGCTGCTGCTATGAAGCTTGTTTTGATGCAAAGCTTTTCAACTTTGTAAGAACACTAACAATTGTAGCAAAAGTTGAAAATGCTGATTAGGTCGGTCAACATCTGCTGTGAAAGCACATGTTGACATTTTGGATGTTTTTTTTAGGATTATAGGATCGTAATTGGAAACTGCATTTAAATTAGAACAGAACAAGGAAATAAGGAATGGGGAGCAAAGAACAAACATGAACAGAATAGAATGACCTCTAAAATATTTACATGGCAAACAGGAGATGTTATTAACCAGACATAATCTGTGATAAGATAAAGGGAGGAATAATAAGTACAAGAGCCAGAACGTGTGAGTTTAATGGACTGGATAGCTTACCACCAATAGTTTGCATATTACTTTGTTGCCAGTAACTGTTCTTTTGGTGTTAGTCAAAACCCTGTGCAATCCAAAATTTCACTTCTGCTTGCTGGATGTTTGATGTTGCATGCCTGTTTCTGAAGGACAGATGAGATGTGGTATACAAACGAAGTTACAGATGCCTGGAATGCGTGGTGCTGAGGTCAGGATGGAGGTTGAGTTGGAGTTGCATGGGATTAGAATATGTGAGAATATTTAAAGGGAGACAGTGCTGTGGATTATCACGTGGAGATAAAGTCATTGGACTTAATTCAGTAAAGAAAAATAGACATTGGCTCAGGACGTAACCTGACATTATTTAGCCTCCATACCCTAACATTGTAGCTACTTTCAAAATAAAAGAATGTTTAAGCAGACCTACAGGATTCTAACAGGCAGCCTAGAAATTATTAAAATGTTGGTGCAACCTTTTAAGGTGACTGAGAGCTACACTGGTAATTTAAAACAAAGCTGAATTTTGGATGTACTTTTCAATGGGAGAATGCAATGCAGAGCCAGTGGCTTACCTAAACCAACTGCTGTAGCTATCATTGTCAAACTGGTACCTGTAGTACAATGATACTTTGCACATGAGGTATGCAGCAAATCTGACAGAGATGGTGCCCTAAATTGTAGACAAAATAATCATGTCTAACTAGCAGCATCATTTCAAGCAGGATTCAAATAACCAACCTAATCTGGTTCCTAGCCGCAATCACTCCTTCAGTAGTACGTTCAGAGGCCAACAGATAAAGATAGATTCAGAATGCAGTTTTGCCTTTAAGGTAGAAGCTCTTTTATATGGTTGTGTCCTCACAGAGTGTGCAAATCAGACTGTTTCCATTTTGTAAAAGGATCGTAAAGATAAAGGGATGAGTTACCATATCAAAGGATTTCCACATTTGGTATACAAACCAGTTCCCAACAATATGCTCACTTTTGCCTGCCATACACAGCAGGGCTTTGAAAATGCTGACTGGTGGTCTATCGCTGCTGAAGCCTGATTTTTATAACAGTGCTGCCTATGGTGGCTGGCTGTGACATAAATTAGTAGCAAATAAAAAACGCAATACTGCACATACTAGAATCAGAAATAAATGCTGAAAAATTTCAAAGGCCAAAGGAGAAAATGAATAAATGTATGGCTTTGGACTCTGTATTTCTTCTTAATTCAGCTAGTGTATAACAGTTTGAAAGGAGCTAAGGAAATAAGATTTGTCTCGATATTTTTGAAGCAAAGTAACACTGTCGGCAAACAAAAATGGCTGATTCACTTGATATGTGATTTTGGACCGCCATTTTTTTTTCTGGTCATTAGCAGATTAAATTCTCACCAGCTCTCAGTGACACCATTTTAAAATTGCTGCCCTCCTCCATAAATTATGAATACCATTATGAACAATGTTGAAATTTCCGCAGATGTACAGTTAATCTGGTGTTATTACTGAATCTTAGAATTGCCCTGTATAGACAGCCCAAATCATTACACGGGCAGTATTTTAAACTGGCTGCAGTTTGCTAAAATTGTGTTACCCTAGATAGTTATGGAAAATGATGGTGTAATTCCTCACATATCAAGAAAAATGCCAGCTTTTTGACAGGATCTGACAGCTTTCTGGCAAAGATCATGCCACATTCCATATCTTTCATAAAAGGATAATTTTCTAACATAGATATTTCAAGACCAACTAAACATGAGCATCTCTGAATACTAATAGGGCCCAGACATTGTAACTTTGATGATAAGAACCAAATGATCTTTTCACTTGCACTCAGAGATATTTCTGCCATTTTTCTGTGGACTTCAATTTACTAATTTGAAAATGCGTAAGACTGTATTTCCTTGTCGAACTCAATTGCCATGTTAAGAAACTATTTTCAGATTAATCATCTTGAATTAAGCTAATGGGTTAATTTGGCATCATGGTAGCCGTATTCACTAGAGCAGCAATATTGAGGAGGTGCTGTGGTCAGAAGCAGAGTGGCAGGCCATTCGACTGTCAGGTTACATGTTTCTCTTGAAACTCAAAATGTTATTAATTGAAGCTTAACCTTAATTTGCACCAATACCCCCAAAATTGGAAATGTGTATCAGTTAGCTCTTTATCTAAATAAACTTGTATGTTTTGAAGCCTTTTTGAACCTGATCATAAAGAAATGTACACTTAAGATAAACACTCCTAATTCTTTCTCAGTTTGCCATGTGGCACACACAAATGTCAGGCAGAGTATGCCACTCTGGGACAAGTTTAGACTGATAGCTTCTGGGGCCTAGGGATCATAACTGGAGGATCTGGCTGTGGCATCTTGAGGGACTGAAATGATAAGAATGCAAGTGGATATGGTGTGGTAGGGAGAGGGACCACTGTCAGGATGGGGATCCGAGGCAACAATGGGAAGTTGGGGAGGAGTTTGCTTTGAGAAGTCATCATCACCATCACGGCCAGCATCCTTGCGTCTAATTGTGTCAGATTGGGGAAAGTGTTCCCCTCCCCACTTCCACAGCTCTGACAGCCTGGCAGGCAGATCCTGTCAGAAAGCTGGCATTTTCCTCGTGTGCTGGGTAGGCCGATCCATGGCCCAGTGGCAGTGTGAAGCTTTTGTGGTTGTTATTTGACACTTAATTGGTAGCAGGTCAAGAAGGTCCCACAGTGAGCCTTTTCACCCTGAATGTAATTGCCAAGGTGGTGAGAAAATGGGGAGGGGATCTTTCCGAGTCTGCTTATTGGCCCTTCACACAACCTTCCTCACTAGGGAGGGGAACATTGTGCTTCCCGTTTGAGAGTAGTGTATTAGGCTGTTATATCGTGTGATTATTCAGATATATTGATGAAAAGGTGCAGTCAAGCAAACTGTTTGGAAAATACTATAAACATATTTGTTGCATAATTGGGTTGAATATTGTTTTTTAAATAATTGTGTGTGGAGATTAGACCAAGATCATCCACCAGCAGAACCATCAAGCACCTGGTATACAGATTGAGGTTCAAAGTCCTATCAAATAGGTCGTTTTGTTCTACCTTAGCAGCGTTCTTTTTACCTAATGTTCATTAAATCCTATTGCTAATAACGTTATTTTGTTTAAGGGCTGCCAGACTGAGCAAAGTAAAGCACAATTCTATTCTGATCTAACAATCTCACTGTATCATGTCATTATCACAGGTCAGGGCTAACATTCAATATAAATTTTTCTTGCTATTGCATAGACCTTCAATGTCTCTGTGCAGCAGTGACTTCCTAAAGCAAAAGCAATTTGTCAGCGCGTGATGATCACACACAGATCTTCCCAGCAGCTGTAAAACTGTACAGCTTAGAATGAACATTAGTTAGAAACCAGAAGTCCAATGGACATTCTTAAATTTATAATTTCAAAATGGGTCATTTAAAAGAAGGCCGATACAATCAAAAATGCCTGCAAATGTAAATTATGTGATGATCTGGACAGAGACTGATGGAATATAACATCCAAAATGTCACAAACTTCAAACAGACTGAACTGTGATCTCTTGTGATTACAAAGATACTACAGGGGCTGGCAATCCCTTGCTTAATAGCATGCCATCCCTGTGCAAATTAGGTGCCAAAGTGCAGATGCATGTTGTGCTTTTGCCTTTAAAGGAGACACAAAAATAGGGGTTACCATGAGTAAGACTGAATGCTCCTAGTGTTCCAGCCTGGTTTCAAGTATTAGTACACTGTGAAGGTCGTAGTCGAAGAACTAGCCCTTACCTACCCCACCTACCCCTGTGTTGCAGGTAAAGACCTCACTCCAAGTATTTCAAACCAATTAAAAACAAAACAAGACAACAGAAGGACACTGTCTCACCCTGAATTCTGGAATTCAAGAAAGGCCAAAAGTAATCAAAACTATAAAGTCTCAACCAATCTGCAAAGCTAACAATCATGAAACCAATAGTTCAACTACTACTATCAATGTTACTACTTACCTCTATTGCAATAGCTCCGATGTTCAATTATTTCCTCTTAACAAACAATTCACAGACAAATCTATATATGTTTTTTTCTAACGCTTCTCGTTACAGATTCAACTTTTATTTCAACTTGTGTGTTGAGTACCTAATTCTTCTCACATTTTTTAATGAATGAGCTCCTGCTTTTTGTCAAAACTTGATTAAATTTGCTCCCTTTTAAAACATAAGTTTACTTTGGTTCTGGGTAAAATACATCCACAAGGAATGGGATCTTTCATAAATTAACCCTGTTATGACCACATGAGGAGGTGAGTGAATAAACAAGGAGAGTCAGGTCAAACCTCTCCTGGGGTAATAGCTTAAGGTATACCCTCTGGAACTGCAATGAATTGGAGACCTTCACCCAGGATCTGGTTGTAACAGTCACTGCTACATTTGTAATAATGTCTCAAAACATAATAACTAGGATTTTGGGGGCAACAATTGATTTATTTGTGACATTTCTATCATGCTAACTTTGCTGTATTGTGCCAGATATTTTAGTTAGTGAAGATTATTTTAGAGCCATTCATTAAAATAATATTTTATGAAGTCAAGAAAATGTCAGTCATCTAAATAAGCTTCTCAGTAGATCAATCCCAATTGGTCATCTTACTTACCAATCCTCTTTCTGTTTAGATGTCACTCTTGGGTTCACGGAAAAAATCTGTGTCAAAGTATTTTCTCAGAAGTTTGCCCAAAGTCCATTAGCTGTCAGCTGAAATTGAGTCATGCTCTCATGTTATTTTCTCGGGATTCCTGAAAAAGTTAAAGTGGACTTTTGGACTTCTCTATCACTTCTACACTTAGGTATTAACGGAGTTCAGAGATCATGTCACCAGTCATCCCTCCTTGGAACTCTTAATCTGCATGCCCTAAGGATATCACAATAACAGGATCGAATATAATTTACACAGAGGAATGTTAGTAGAGGAAGCTATTCGAGTGTACAGACTGAGATTTCAACATACAAGTTTGAAATTGTTTTGTGTCTGGCTTAATTGAAACATATAAAATAATCAGAGGGCTAGATAGGGTGGATAGGGAGAGCCTTTTTCCAAGGATGGTGACGGCGAGCATGAGGGTGCTTAGCTTTAAATTGAGGGGTGACAGATGTCAGAGGTAGTTTCTTTACTCAGAGAGTAGTAAGGGAATGGAACGCTTTGCCTGCAATGGTAGTAGATTTGCCAACTTTAGGTACATTTAAGTCGTCATTGGACAAGCATATGGACGTACATGGAATAGTGTAGGTTAGATGGGCTTGAGATCGGTATGACAGGTCGGCACAACATCGAGGGCCGAAGGGCCTGTACTGTGCTGTAATGTTCTTTGTTCTATGTTCTATCTTCCCAGTTTGCTATTGATGTGAATATAATCTAATTGGAACAGGTGATTTTCTTTATTTCCAAGCAAATGTATCAGTAACATATAAACTTTCAAATCTGTATTGTATCTCCATGAAACAAAATTACAAATCTTACTAAGTGTGCCAATGACCCATTTTACTGTCTCCACAGGGTCTGTTACAAAATGAAAGTATTCAATTTTTCCTCCAGAATTTCCAGAGAAGGCAAGGAACTTTTCTAAAAGGTGCAGACTGGCAGTGCCTTAAGGCTAACTTTATAAAATTGCTGAGAATAATCATATTCACTCAACACAGACTCTTTCTCTTGGTTATTTTAGAATCTAAATCCCAACACTTCCATCTTCTTAGTTTTACACCCTGTAGTCACTTTTAAAAAAAATTGTCCAGTGTTTCAATTTTACCCCTTCACAGAGCTCCCTCAGCTCATTAAAATCTCCTTATAGCTAGCAGAGCAAGTTGTAATCTCTGTAACTGCTGCCAACACTGCCACATGTGAGCCCAAAGGGAGGTTAAGTTGTTGCAGTGTTAACCAGGCTCTAATTCAGCAACTTGGTGGGGAGCCCATGCATATTGCAGCATATAATAAGGTGGAAGAGATTGGAGAAACAAACTGGCCGTCAAGAAGCAGTGAAGATAAAAAGTTTAGACTTCAAAAATCTGGAGATTATAGAAGAAAAGGAAGACTGAAGCAAATCCAGAGCACAATATTCAGATACTGAGTTTGGACTGAGTAAAGCATGAGCATAGTTGAATTATATTCTCAGCAAAACTGTTGCATGTCATTGAGAAGTGGGCTTTTCAGTTTGAAGCATTATATTCCTGTGAAAGAACAGCCCTGAAAATCCACCAGATAATTGGTAGCAATGAAATGCTGCTGAACTATTAATGGCTTGCATCCTCTAAAGCCGACTACTGTACTGCTGACCCATGCTACTCCCTGTTTCCATAAGTTGTTGCATAAGTCAAAGAATTGCAATACCCATTGGTGTTTTGATTTTCCAGCTTTGGGAAGGGTTGAGGTTAAAAATGATGATTGTGGCCATTAAAAATTGAAGAATAACCAAGGATTGCAACAGTGGGCAGGGGGAGCAGCCTGTAAATGTCATACAATGTTTGGAAAAGTGAAGTGATTGACAGCTAGCTGTAATAGAAAAGCTTGTGTGGTTTTGTCTACATCTAAAGAATGTTTTCAAGTGAAATATATGACAGACACTCCCAAAGAAGTGAACAAGCTACTGGAAGGAGGTAAAAAGCATGTGAGGACATAAAACTGACTTTTATATGCTCCTAGATGAATTAGGTAATGGAAACAACGCTTCCTGAAAGCCAATGTGAGCAAATTGCAGTCCATGTCTCATGTGCCATGTAAAGGGAGTTGTTTAAGGTGCTGAGTACCATCTTCCTTCCTAGATCACTATGTAATGTACTTTCTAAGCACATGCGCTTCAGTGATTATAAAACAGCAATTCTTTATTACGCAGGTGTCAGATCTTTATAAACATTAATGCAAAAACTTTTGTCAGAAGAACAAATTACTTACAGTGAGCATTCACAGCTGATGCTCGAGTTTCAGATTCGAAGGCTTAACTCCTGAACTCTAATCAGCCACATAACACAGTCCAGTTGGTGGAGCTCCTGGTGCTAATTCACACTATCACTTGAACCTAATCTCTAGACATAAAGGGAATCTTCATCCGCCTGGGCCTTCTTGAATACTCTGCAGGTGGTTCAAATAAGCCTTAAGCAACTGTGCACCAGCTCCACTTCCACTTAACAGATCTCTAGTTGCTGTCAGAAGGTTCCAGCTGTGACCATGTTTCTTATCATTCTGCAACACACAAGTCCTAGATTCTATTGCTGGCTGCTTTCTTCACTGTCAGGCAGTATTTGATTTTGCCCCTCAACTTGCCTAGGACATTAGTCCCTGCATGGAGAATCCAACAGAGGCTCATAGGTTGCCTTACTTGGTTTTCTCCCCCACTATCTCTGCACGTTGCCAGTCACCCTGTTACAAATAATTGCAACAGTTCAGAAGCACTCAGGAGAAAGTAAAATATTTTGGGGTGAAATTTGCCAACCAATTGCATCTGTGAAAGTATAAAAGATAAACTTAACATTTCAGAGGATATCATCATTAAATAATAAAGAACAGTGGAAATTTATGGCTTTATTAGCCAGGCTGGATAATGGCAAACTGCACTGATGTTCCAATACACTACGTCATGGGTCACAATTAGTATTTGATCGCCTCTTGAATTAACTTCCAGGCAGCTAGGTACTGGGCATTAACATCACCAGAGGAGATAAAATGCTTCTCCATTTGAAAGAGAAAGAAATCATTTTGATGTAACTCTTAGCTGTGGTTATGGAGCAGTCAAGATGTATCAGGAGCTCATCTGTCCAAACTTTTGCACAGTGCGGAGAGGAGGATACTTGTTGGTTAAATATAAACGGTGTACAGCATGGTGGTTAGCCCTGTTGCCCACAGCACCAGGGACCTAGATTCGATGCCACCCTCAGGCGACTGCCAGCGTGAAGTTTGCACATTCTCCCTGTGTCTGCATGAGTTTCCTCCAGGTGTTCCGGTTTCCTACCACAGTCCGAAGATGTGCAGGCTAGGGGGATTGGCCATGCTAAAATGTCCATAGTGTCTAGGGATATGTACGTTAGATGAATTAACTATGGGAGATGCAGGATTATAGGGATAGTGTAGGGGATAAGTCTGGGTGGGTTGTTCTTTAGATGATGGCTGTGGACTTGATGGGCTGAATGGCCTGTATCCACACTATAGGGATTCTATGAATATGGGAAATGCAAGACATAGACAGACAGTTCCTCTTCTAACGAAGGGCAAAATGTGTCAGTGCAGGCTTGGAGGGCTGAAGGGTCTGTTGCTGTGCTGCATTGTTCTTTATTCAATGAAAGACAAGATGAATAATAACATGGTATTATTGTTATTATGTACAGACTTAGTGGGTACGTTCAAACTCGGATACTCCAGAGTTCCAGGACAGATCTTGCATGAATTTAGAATTTTTTTTCCCTGCACGCCAATGTCAATGGTAAATGGCTGTAAGTTTTTTTTTCATTCATGCCAGAGCAGTAAATGTTGAACACAATTTGTTGCTCAGTGGTCCAATTTATGGAGAGGATCTGGAACTACTTTCCAACTTCACTTTTTCACTAATGAAATGCCCCAAAGAATTGTGAAAATTGTCCCATCCCTGGAAGTGATAACAGATCAGACAAGTTTGCCCTGAAGACAAACACTGGGTGAAAAGGTCCATGGATGACTTGACTTACTGGCTTTGCCCATGAGAAACCAGAGTGACCAGCTGGATGCAGGGGCTCCAAATGCCACAAGTTAGGGCCATTTAGAGGGAAAGCTGACAGGCAGGTGGGTTGGCTTGAAAACCATCCACCTGCCATTGCCTCCCACTCCTCTCTCCATACTCTACCCCACAACCAATGACAAGTAAACAAAGAAAAGACGTGCCATTTTACCTTTGGATCCCTCCAGAGTAGGTTTTCACAGGCAAGGGGGCTGGCAGCGTCCAGTGACCTGGCACAGCAGTGACTAGGTACCTGATAACATGAGAAGCTTATGCACTACCTATCATCTCTGAGTGAGCTGGCAGCTGGGCAAAAGGATGAATTATCTCATCACTGTGGGTAGCATCTTAGTCATCACTATTAACTAAAAAAGGCACATCTCACTGAATGACCTTAAATGGAAGTCTAGATTTTGCTGACCTGTATTAATGGGTGTCTATTTTTAGGTACATTACTGATAATATTCCAGGATTAAACATATTTTAAATGAAAATTTCAGAACTGAAGGGTGAACAGGTTCTAGCAATTGCCAATGAGGCTAGTAATGATGACCAGGAAATTGATTCAATCACTTGTAATATTTAGGCTGCCACAGACTCATTGCTGTGGAACATTCTAATAATTCTATTGCAAATTATTATAAAATATATAGCATGGTGGTTAGTGCATTGTGGCATTATTAAGCTTTGACAGGGGATGATTCAATGATCCCTCCATTGATTTTTTTAATCCCAGCCTTGCTCTTGTGGGATGTGCTGAAGCAAATACCTCTCCCTGGGAGGTTAAATTGTACATGATTGTTCAACAGACGAATTTTCACATCGATGCGCTGCAAGCTGTTTAGACGGTTCCTTAGAGTGTGTATTCTTGCTGTCTTGGACTCAAGATAAAGAACAATGTGATTTTATATAGTGCCTTTCATGGTCTGAGGATAATCCACAGTATTTTGCAGCCAAGAATTGTGATTTAGGAAACAAACAAACAGGCAAACTGTGCACTGGCAGTAATGTAATAACGAACAAGTAATCAACAACACAGGAAAAAAAATGATTGACAGAAATCGGGCAAGAAGCTGGTATTGTGATAATGGGAACTGCAGATGCTGGAGAATCCAAGACAATAAAATGTGAGGCTGGATGAACACAGCAGGCCCAGCAGCATCTCAGGAGCACAAAAGCTGACGTTTTGGGCCTAGATCCTTCATCAGAGACGGGGATGGGGTGAGGGTTCTGGAATAAATAGGGAGACAGGGGGAGGCGGACTGAAGACGGAGAGAAAAGAAGATAGGTGGAGAGGAGAGTATAAGTGGGGAGGTGGGGAGGGGATAGGTCAGTCCAGGGAAGATAGACAGGTCAAGGAGGTGGGATGAAGTTAGTAGGTAGGAGATGGAGGTGCGGCTTGGGGTGGGAGGAAGCTGGTATTGTACTTGTTTTGCTTTCATCTAAGGTGTCAGTTAGCTCATTGGTTAGACACTGACTTGAGCTACAGAGCGATACCAACATTGTAGGCTCATTTCCTGCATTGGCTGAAATGAAGTTTCAAGTTTCTGAACCTTGCCTTTTGCCTGAAGCATGGTGACCCTCAGAGTTAAGTACCACCTGTCATCTCTATCCAATGAATGAGCAGCCCTATGGTCCCCTTGGACAATGATGACGTTACTTGCTCTGAACTAGTACCATGGGATCTTTCATTGCCATTTGGAGAGTAAACCGGACCTCAGTTTATTATCTCGTTCATGCTATAATGCACCATATCCATACGTATTACAACAATAAATATTAGAATGTTTCACAGCCATGACTTTGTGTTAATCTAAATGTTAAAGGTGAATAGATTAGTTGCTGGTCATCAGTGACTAGCCTCACCAGCAACTGCTGGGATACATTCGCCTTTTAATTCCTTCCGCACAGTGGAGCACTTGCAGAATGACATTCTTT
The DNA here is from genome assembly GCF_030684315.1 of Stegostoma tigrinum. Taxonomy (NCBI): domain Eukaryota; kingdom Metazoa; phylum Chordata; class Chondrichthyes; order Orectolobiformes; family Stegostomatidae; genus Stegostoma; species Stegostoma tigrinum. The sequence continues at coordinate 55,841,977 of NC_081361.1, read as the reverse complement.
AACCATGCTGCAGCGACTGTTATAAAATTATTTCCCGTAGCTTAACAGTCAAAAATGATGTGGCGTTGTTTCTGATGGCACAGTGCAGATTCAACCTCACTCGACAGCACCATATGTTGTTAGCTGTACGGTCCACACAGTATCTGTCATTGATGTGGGCACGTGCAGCGTAAAAACAAGCGGCAGCAATATTCTGCTGTTACTCCCCTTCCTCCTGGGCTCGTGTTGCCATTGTTCTCCTGTATCTGTGAGCAGATTTTCAGAAGGGCCAGGCTGGAAGAATGGAATTGGGTTCGGATACAAGATGTTCACAATCACGCCATCGGCAGCTTGCACTTTACTGTCAGATGTCAAGGTGAGGGTGAGGTAGGATTTGAAAAGCGCCATGAAGCAGTGAGTTGCAATCATCCTTGAATGTTCTTGTTATGTGACAGCCAGCTTCATGCTACCGAGAGCCATTTCCTCTCTGGGACCCAAGGGATGCTGGCATCTTTGACCAATGTCTGTTCTGCTCTGTTCCCTTCTATGGTGTAGGACATTGTCCTGCTAAATCAATGGAAGAATGCAAGTGATTGGATACCACTGGGTTTGGGTGATGTCGATAGCTTCCATAGCTGAATAACTTGAGACAGTAAAAGTTGGGAATGAGGCTGTCAACATAGTAGACGTTTGAGGGCGTTGTGGAATATTGATGTTAAGCCACAAGTCCTAGTGCCAATGAAAGCTGCTGGGTGAGTGATGGGGTGTGGTGCATTGATCAGTGAGTGAAGCTGGTGGTGCAGAAGATACAAGATTTCACATGAGGATGAATGCTCTGACTGACTTTGACCTCCCTCATAAGGTTATTGGACTTCTTGCAAAACTACTGTCAGGACCTTGGGTCTGGACCTCTGGGAACTGACCTGCTCATATTCCTCCTAAGGGTAATCCCTGAGAGATACCTGGACATCCATGGCATTAATGCATTTCTGCTACTGTTATATGCTATTACCAGAACTTTTTTGTCTGCCTTGGTGTCCATCTCTTTCAAATTCTTCTGTTTTCGCAAGCATTTCTCCAACTTGTCTTCAAAAGGCTGTTGGCCTTTAAGGTCGGCTAGATCATGTTTTAAGTCCATAACGCACAGGATCAAGGATAGAATATCCAGCCTGTTGTGCCTATTCTGCCATTTAAAGAGATCATGGCTGATCTTCAAAACCATTTTCCTGCACTAATCCCATTTTCCTTGGTGTTTGATAAAATGTAAAATAGGAGCAGAAGGAGATGATTGAGATACAATGTTGCTCATCCCACTCCCGTGTAAGGAACTCACTGGCAATGCCAAAAAAAGAGCCCTGCGAGAGGCTGAAAATCCTGTGTGGAAGCAATTCAACTGCAGTTTGTAGACCAATGTTGTGTTTTTCCACTTGGCTCTGAATGGACATGATTAAGCCGTATTACTGTGGCCCTTGCTCCCAGACATTAGGAGAATTGAATGTTACCCCTCAATTTTAGAAAGTAGACTTTGGGAAACTAGTCATTTTAAATGCTTTGCTCAGAATGGCATTTCTGACAATACCAACCCACAGTTCTACACTGCAGCAGAAGGCTGGATAAGATGGTACAGCTTTCATTTGGAGGTTGACAGCACAAACCTCTGACTCAGATTTGCATCAGACCTACAGCCACGTAGACAAGGGAAAGATTGCAATGGATGAATCTTGAAGGTGTCTAAATGACTTGGGCATTGGTGAGATGTATGACAGAACTGGGAGAGAAGTCTGGTGAGAAAAACGTCAACGCTGAGATACTCTCTTTATCTGCAATGATAGAATTCTTTCTGCAAAGATGCTGATATTTGATTGTGTCAAATAAATTCATGGAGTACAGTTGTACTGGATTAGATATTCTGCACTAGTTTGAATATTTTTGTGAAACTGCATTTTTACAGAATTCTACTAAATATTTTGTAATTGAAGGGGAAAAAAGGAGGAATTATAGATTGAGTACAAGGCCCTGATACTTTAATTGACCTGGAAATGCAGGCAATGACAGAAATTAACTTTATTCTTGGTGATTCTCTGGACACCTTACTAACAAAACAGTCTCTTCCCAAATCATCTCTACGCAAGTATTGTGTAAATAGGTTGACATTGGTATATTTATTGATTAAGTAAATGGGTATAACTGTCAAATATACCGTCATCCATGGATTCCAGAACAATTTTTAAAATAATCCTGTAGGATAATGACTACCAAATTTTTTTTTTGTTTAATCTTTGCATTACAAAGAAATTGTAAAAAAAAGACAAGTAAAAGAACAATCTTGACAAACATTTTTAGTTTTCTTCATGGGGAAGGTTGGGAATGGAGAATTTTCGACTTTGAGAAATTCAGTAGCAAACATTCCATGTCAGCGAAAGCGATATTGTAGATCCATCGAGATTCAGAACAGTGTGACATTTAATTTCCCACTCAAGCTGTCTTGTGCGCTGGCAGAGTAGTATTGTGAATTGCTATGGCAGCTGATTTGCTGTTGCCCAAACATGCTTGAAAACTAGAATTTTCAGTATTACTACAACTTTAGTGCAAAACTGTGGTACTGGTGTAGCAAGCTGGAGAGCTACTTTCTGCCTTGGCTTTGTTGAATTGAATAAAAATACAGCCTTCAAAGGCTCAGCTTTTAAAAGAAACATGTTTTCTGAGCGCTCTCAGTTACTGAGTATTGCATGCCTGTTCATCAGCTTCCAAAACCTGTCAGACAGCAAAGTGAAGTCCACCACCATCATGTGTAGGGTTCTCATGGTATTGTCACTCTGCAGTGATGAATAGCTATTTTAGTTGAGCCCTTTCCATGCAGGAGTATGCAGCACAGCGGTAACATTTCTCAGAAATGCTTTTATTCAGGCCATGCAAACTCTAGATTCAGTCACTTACTCTAGACTGGCAAAATTGGAAGTGGATTTAGATAAATACAACAGGGAACTTTTTCTTATCCACAACTTATAACACCGGGTCACCTATGAACATATTGTACTTTGAATGACAACCTGTATTTTCTAAAAAGAGGAGTTACAGTGAAAAGTTGACTATGTATATAAGCTCAGTGGCTTTCTGGAGAGGAATTGTGGAATGTCACACTCAAAAGGCAAAGAAATTTCAAAGGTAAAATGATCTACAAATTGAGCTGCAATCTCCTGTGATTATGTCAGACTATGACCATGATGTTTAGAAAAATACCACAAGATACGCCTCTCGAACACATTGTATTTTCCCCTTCAAGAATGTGCAGGGATATGGGGTTAAAAGCAATTGTTATCCTAGTCTGTGTGTACTGGTGGGTTGTAGTACTTGTGTGCACAAGCTTGCATTGAGCACTGCTTTTAAAATCACAATCAAAGAACCATCTACTAGTAAATCCTACGTATCAGATACAGAATTCTCTCCTGCTAAGAGTGCTGGAAGCAAGTTTGCAATCCAGTTCAAAAGAAAGTAGGACAAAGAAATTAGGTTAACCTTACAAAGCCAAGTATTTCAAAATTAACAGCTGAATAATTAACGTTCCACTATATGCTCGTCATGAATGACCCGGCAACTGATCAGTATATAATTTTTAACTTGTATCAGTTTTTGGACTCACTTCTCATTCCTAACGTATGTGCACTGTGTTATTAATTCATCTTGCCTTTAATAATGGATAAACCTGTTCATTTGTTAACTCAAAGTTTCTCCTCAATGAGCTTCTACAGAATGGCTGTTTGCAAGCAACTACAACACTCCTTTTATTTCATTACCACCCTCTGTCTCCTATGTCCTTTCTCTCTTCATGCTTACATTCCTCCTCCAGTGATGGCTCCACCTGTATTGACTGGAGTACAGAATAATATATTTCAGCAAAGCTCGATGGTGTAGGACATGACACTTCAGCAGAATTACTGAAAACCACTAGGTCTATTTAAGCATCTGAATCTGTTCTTAGAGGACACCATTGATCTGCTTTATTTGGCTTTTGTTTGACACGTCCATCTGATTGCTCTACAACTAAGGATGGGAATCCTAAAATGAGTCAGAAGCAAACGTGTAAGGGATGGCCCTTATTTCCAAGCTGATAGCCATTAATTTTTTTTTGTTCAGGGACAAAGAATGGGGATTGGCTGATTTGACACAATGTAAGAAACATTGTGGAAGTCCCCAGAAAAGCAGGCACAAACCTGAACCTCGCACCAAATGCACGTTAAGTGAAAGCCTTGTGATTCATGAAACGAGTTGGTTTGTGTACAAAGGCTGTGAGTTTAGTCAATGACAACATTGATTTGAGGGAATCCTGCAGTCTTTACAAATCCCAGAGTCCTACACCACTGCCTCAGGATGTCAGGGAGAAATTGCTGAATGTGTTTGCTCTCTCAAGCAAGACATCAGTCATTTGTTTACTACAAGCATGAACTGCAGATAAACTGATGTTGCTGATATTCCCTGTGGCAAACTTGAACGAACCACAGGCAAAAAATTTTGGGACTGCAGTGGCCTAAATTATAACAGGCAATACTGTGCTAGTCGGTCGCAAATCGTCTTGTAGATATGACAACTCTGTCACTGCTTCTATTAAGAATTGAAGTGCTTTGTTACACTGCTCCTTAGGGAATGGCAGGAATCTTGCTCTGAGCCTACTGTTTCAGTTGGAAGAATAATAACTCCCTCTGAGCTTCATTGAGCTGCAAATTTTGTTCCGTCCTCCTGTTAATTCTACTCCTCCCAGAGTCGGTTTCTTGTAAGAACACTGACCAGGGAGCAAATCCTTCACAATTGTGAGGACAAGTGCTTTTAAAGCCTCTAATTTCAAACACCCTGCCAGTTAATTGTAAGAAAAATGTCTCCAACAGCTCTAGAGTTCACCTGAGTGTAACTGAAGAACCATATAAATAGGTTGCATCAGATCACATGCTGCTTGTTGTCTGTAGGCAGACAGAAGTGGTGTTGGCTGGTTGGTAATATCACAAAATGACAGCAGTATTGTAATGATATCAGATTACTTCAGCTTAAATATCTTAATCAGGCTCCCACTATTTTGTATGAGTGTTCTGGTCAGTAGGATCAGTAATCCCAGAAAATTAAAGTAATTGTTAAAGCAGCAATACGAGGCTGGGAAGAATAGAGAGGTTATTTTCTATTCTCTTGTTCTTTCAGTAGCTTGATCATTATTGATATCTTTTAAATACAATTTCATAAACTTAAATTAGCCCCAGTATATCAGAGCATATCCAATATCTCAACTAAAATAATTAATTCAGATGTCTGTTAGGGTTTCCTTATCATGATATTGTTTTAATTGTTCACATCTTCTGCCACTACATGTGGTAAAATATCTAAAACCTCTCTTACACTGTTAGTTAATAACTTTTTCTGAAATAACATTGTCTTGATTCTTGTATCATGTAACAAAATATTGTTCTAACCAAATGGTTTAAATATTATAAAGGATATCAACAATAGATGTCTTGTTCGCATTGTCCATATTGAGAATAAATTGACAAGATTTAATTCATAAGCAAAACTGGAATCAATGGGAGTCAGGGGGCAAATTATCTGTTGGTTGGCAATGTGCTTGGCACATTGGAAGATGGTTGTGGTTGTTGGATATCAATCATTCCAAGCTTCAGAAGTTCCTCAGAGTAAGAGTTCCCTAGACTAGTTTCCGAGGCCACCCACCTTCAGCTGTTTCATCAATGACCTCCCATTCATACATCTGCGGGAAGTGCACCCAACTCCAGCTCCTTTTAAACCACGTTAGGGAACTGGAGCTGGAGCTGGATGAACTTCGGATCATTCGGGAGGCAGAGGGGGTTATTGAGAGGAGTTACAGGGAGGTAGTCACTCCTCAAGTACAGGAAAAAGGCAGATGGGTTACGGTCAGGGGACGGAAAGGGAACCGGCAGGCAGTGTAGGGATCCCCTGTGGCCATTGCCCTCAACAATAAGTATACTGTTTTGGATACTGTTGGGGGGGACAACTTACCAGGGGAAAGCAGTGGGGCACAGGTCTCTGGCACAGAGTCTGTCACTGCTGCTCAGAAGGGAAGGGGGAAGAGGAGCAGAGCATTAGTCATTGGGAACTCCATAGTTAGGGGGACAGATAGGAGGTTCTGTGGGGACAAGAGAGACTCACGGTTGGTGTGTTGCCTCCCAGGTGCCAGGGTGCGTGATGTCTCTGATCATGTTTTTGGGATCCTTAAGGGGGAGGGGGAGCAGCCCCAAGTCGTGGTCCACATTGGCACCAATGACACAGGTAGGAAGAGAGACGGGGATTTAAGGCAGAAATTCAGGGAGCTAGGATGGAAGCTGAGAGCTAGGACGAACAGAGTTGTTGTCTCTGGTTTGTTGCCCATGCTACGTGCTAGTGAGGCGAGGAATAGGGAGAGAGAGGAGTTGAACACGTGGCTACAGGGATGGTGCAGGAGGAGGGTTTTGGATTCTTGGATAATTGGGGCTCTTTCTGGGGTAGGTGGGACCTCTACAAGCAGGATGGTCTTCACATGAACCAGAGGGGTTCCGATATCCTGGGGGGGAAATTTGCTAAGGCTGTTGGGGTGGGTTTAAACTGATTCAGCAGGGGGATGGGCACCAAAATTGTAGTTCGACTATAGAAAAGGTTGAGAGTAGGGAGGTCCGAAATAAAGTTTCAGGGAAGCAAGATGGCGCTGGCAAGCAAGAAGTTGGTTTGAAGTGTGTCTACTTCAATGCCAGGAGCATCCGGAATAAGGTGGGTGAACTTGCAGCATGGGTTAGTACCTGGGACTTCGATGTTGTGGCCATTTCGGAGACATGGATAGAGCAGGAACAGGAATGGTTGTTGCAGCTTCCGGGATTTAGATGTTTCAGTAAGAACAGAGAAGATGGTAAAATGGGTGGAGGTGTGGCATTGTTGATCAAGGACAGTATCACAGTTGCAGAAAGGATGTTTGGGGATTTGTCAACTGAGGTAGTATGGGCTGAGGTTAGAAACAGGAAAGGAGAGGTCACCCTGTTGGGAGTTTTCTATAGGCCTCTGAATAGTTCCAGAGATGTAGAGGAAAGGATATCAAAGATGATTCTCGACAGGAGTGAGAGAGACAGGGTAGTTGTCATGGGGGACTTCAACTTTCCAGATATTGACTGGGAACACCATAGTTCAAGTACTATAGATGGGTCAGTTTTTGCCCAGAGTGTGCAGGAGGGCTTCCTGACACAGTATGTAGATAGGCCAACAAGGGGCAAAGCCACATTAGATTTGGTACTGGATAATGAACCCAGCCAGGTGTTAGATTTGGAAGTAGGTGAGCACTTTGGTGATAGCGACCACAATTCTGTTAAGTTTACTTTAGTGACGGAAAGGGATAGGTATATACCACTGGGCAAGAGTTATAGCTGGGGGAAAGGCAATTACGATGAGATTAGGCAAGATTTAGGGAGCATAGAATGGGGAAGGAAACTGCAGGGGATGGGCACATTAGAAATGTGGAGCTTATTCAAGGAAAAGCTCCTGTCTGTCCTAGATAAATATGTACCTGTCAGGCAGGGAGGAAGCTGTAGAGTGCGGGAGCCGTGGTTTACGAAGGAGGTGGAATCTCTGGTCAAGAGGAAGAAGAAGGCTTATGTTAGGATGAGATGTGAAGGTGCAGTTAGGGCACTTGAGGGCTATGAGGTAGCCAGGAAAGACCTAAAGAGAGAGCTCAGAAGAGCCAGGAGGAGACATGAGAATTTGTTGGCGGATAGGATCAGGGTAAACCCTAAGGCTTTCTATAGGTATTTAAGGAATAAAAGAATGACGAAAGTAAGATTAGGTCCAATCAAGGATAGTGGTGAGAAGTTGTGTGTGGTGTCAGATGAGATAGGGGAAGCGCTAAATGAATATTTTTCAACAGTATTCACTCTAGAAAACGACAATGTTGTCGAGGAGAATACTGAGATCCAGGCTACTAGACTAGGTGGGATTGAGGTTCAGAAGTAAGAGGTATTAGAAATCCTTCAGAAGGTAAAGATAGATAAGTCCCCTGGGCTGGATGGGATTTATCCTCAGATCCTCTGGGAAGCCAGGGAGGAGATTTCCGAGCCTTTGGCATTGATCTTTAACTTGTAGATGTCTACAGGAATAGTGCCAGATGACTGGAGGATAGCAAATGTGGTTCCCCTGTTCAAGAAGGGGAGTAGAGACAACCCTGGTAATTATAGACCAATGAGCCTTACCTCAGTTGTTGGTAAAGTGTTGGAAAAGGTTATAAGGGATAGGATTTATAATCATCTAGAAAAGAATAAATTGATTAGGGATAGTCAGCATGGTTTTGTGAAGGGAAGGTCGTGCCTCACAAACCTTATTGAGTTCTTTGAGAAAGTGCCCAAACAGGTAGATGAGAGTAAACCGGTTGATGTGGTGTATATGGATTTCAGCAAGGCATTTGATAAGGTTCCCCACAATAGGCTATTGTACAAATGCAGAGGAATGGAATTGTGGGAGATATAACAGTTTGGATCGGAAATTGGCTTGCTGAAAGAAGACAGAGGGTGGTAGTTGATAGGAAATGTTCATCCTGGAGACCAGGTACAAGTGGTGTACCGCAAGGGTCGGTGTTGGGTCCACTGCTGTTTGTCATTTTTATAAATGACCTGGATGAGGGCGTAGAAGGATGGGTTAGTAAATTTGCAGACGACACCAAGGTCGGTGGAGTTATGGATAGTGATGAAGGATGCTGGAGGTTGCAAAGAGACATAGATAAGCTGCAGAGCTGGGCTGAGAGGTGGCAAATGGAGTTTAATGCAGACAACTGTGAGGTGATGCACTTTGGTAGGAGTAACTGGAAGGCAAAGTACAGGGCTAATGGTAAGATTCTTAGCAGTGTAGATGAGCAGAGAGATCTCGGTGTTCATGTACTCAGATCCTTGAAAGTTGCCACCCAGGTTGACAGGGCTGTTAAGAAGGCATACAGTGTTTTAGCTTTTATTAATAGAGGGATCGAGTTCTGGAACCAAGAGGTTATGGTGAAGCTGTACAAAACTCTGGTGCGGCCGCACTTGGAGTATTGTGTACAGTTCTGGTCACCGCATTATAAGAAGGATGTGGAAGCTTTGTAAAGGGTGCAGAGGAGATTTACTAGGATGTTGCCTGGTACGGAGGGAAGGTCTTACGAGGAAAGGCTGAGGGACTTGAGGCTGTTTTCATTAGAGAGAAGAAGGTTGAGAGGTGACTTAATTGAAACATATAAAATAATCAGAGGGTTAGATAGGGTGGATAGGGAGAGCCTTTTTCCAAGGATGGTGATGGCGAGCACGTAGGGGCATAGCTTTAAATTGAGGGATGAAAGATATAGGACAGATGTCAGAGGTAGTTTCTTTACTCAGAGAGTAGTAAGGGAATGGAACACTTTGCCTGCAACGGTAGTAGATTCGCCAACTTTAGGTACATTTAAGTCGTCATTGGATAAGCCTATGGACGTACATGGAATAGTGTAGGTTAGATGGGCTTGAGATCGGTATGACAGGTCGGCACAACATCGAGGGCCGAATGGCCTGTACTGTGCTGTAATGTTCTATGTTCTATCTTAAGGTCAGAAATGGAGATGTTTGCTGCTGCTTGCACAATGTATTGATGCACAGCACCTAGACAACATCCAGGCTTGAGCTGACAAGTGGCAAGTAATATTCGTGCCACACAAACGCTAGGCAATGACCGTCTCAAATAACAGACTGTTACCTAAACACTGTCCCTTCACATTCAATGGCATTAATATCGCTGAATCCCCACTATGAACATCGTGAAGGTTACCATTGACTAGAAACTCAACTTGACTCATCATATAAACAGTGGCTACAAGAGTAGGTCAGAGGCTAGGAATACTGCAGCAGATAACACCTCATGATTCCCCAAAGCCTGTTTATCATTTACAAGGCACAAGTTAGGAGTATGATTGAATGCTCTCTTTTTGCGTGGATCAGTGCAGTTCCAAGAATACTCAAACAGGGTAATGCCATCTAGGGCAAAGCAACCCGCTTGATTGGCACCACATCCATAAGAATCCATTTCCTTCATCACTGATGCCTGGGAACAGCACTGTGTACTATATACAAGATGTAGTGCAGAAATTCACCAGAGATCCTTAGACAGCATCTTCTACAGCCGCTTCCATCTAGAAGGACAAGGGTAGTAGATACATGGGAACACCACCATTCTAAGTTATAGAACATAGAACATAGAACAGTACAGCACAGAACAGGCCCTTCAGCCCACAATGTTGTGCCGACCATTGATCCTCATGTATGCACCCTCAAATTTCTGTGACCATATACATGTCCAGCAGTCTCTTAAATGACCCCAATGACCTTGCTTCCACAACTGCTGCTGGCAACGCATTCCATGCTCTCACAACTCTCTGCGTAAAGAACCTGCCTCTGACATCCCCTCTATACTTTCCACCAACCAGCTTAAAACTATGACCCCTCGTGCTAGCCATTTCTGCCCTGGGAAATAGTCTCTGGCTATCAACTCTATCTATGCCTCTCATTATCTTGTATACCTCAATTAGGTCCCCTCTCCTCCTCCTTTTCTCCAATGAAAAGAGACCGAGCTCAGTCAACCTCTCTTCATAAGATAAGCCCTCCAGTCCAGGCAGCATCCTGGTAAACCTCCTCTGAACCCTCTCCAAAGCATCCACATCTTTCCTATAATAGGGCGCCCAGAACTGGACGCAGTATTCCAAGTGCGGTCTAACCAAAGTTTTATAGAGCTGCAACAAGATCTCACGACTCTTAAACTCAATCCCCCTGTTAATGAAAGCCAAAACACCATATGCTTTCTTCACAACCCTGTCCACTTGGGTGGCCATTTTAAGGGATCTATGTATCTGCACACCAAGATCCCTCTGTTCCTCCACGCTGCCAAGAATCCTATCCTTAATCCTGTACTCAGCTTTCAAATTCGACCTTCCAAAATGCATCACCTCGCATTTATCCAGGTTGAACTCCATCTGCCACCTCTCAGCCCATCTCTGCATCCTGTCAATGTCCCGCTGCAGCCTACAACAGCCCTCTACACTGTCAACGACACCTCCGACCTTTGTGTCGTCTGCAAACTTGTAGGGTTAGAGGCTTAGGGCAGGGGGTGGGTCTGATTGAGGTGCTCTTTGGAATGTTGGTGTGGCTCGTTGGGCTGAATGGCCTGCTTCCACACTATAGGGATTATACAAAGCCTGTTGCCATTTACACGGCACAAGTCAGGACTGTGATGGAATACTCCCCATTTGCCTGGATAGGTGCAGCTCCTTATGACACCATCCTGGACAAAGCAGCCACTTCATTGATATTGCATAAGCATCTACTCCCTCCACCACCAACACTCAGTAACAGCAGTATGAACTGCCTACAAGATGCACTGCAGAAATTCACTAAAGCATCTTCCAAACCCACGACCACTTCCATCTACTCTCACCTTCACTGTCATAGGTGGATGCATCTGCAGCCAGCAGATTGATAAGGATGAGGTCAAGTATACTTTTCCCTCTTGTAGGTTCCCTCTTGCTGGTGGACGTTGAAATCCCTCTTCCGGAGGACATTTTGCTCCCTTGCCACCCCCTCAAGGCTTCTTCCAAGTGTTGTTCAACATGGAGGATTACAGATTCATCAACTGAGGGAGGATACGAAATGGTAATAACGTTACCTTGCCCATGTTTAACCTGAAACTATGAGATTCCATGAGATCTGGAGTCTATATTAAGGACTCTGAGGGCAATTTTCTGTGACAGTGTGCCACCATGCTGCCACTTCTGCTGGGTGTCTCCTGCTCTCTTATCAAATTCCATTATGTTATGATCACAACTTCCTAGGGGATCTTTTACTTGTCAGTCAGTTATTAGACCTGAATCACATCTGGTACCCATTACCAAATCCAAGATAGTTACTCCCTGGTTGCCTCCATGACAGACTGGTCTGGGAAGCTATCCCTAATGCACTCAATCAATTTATTGTTGTAGCTACTCTTTCCAATTTGATTAATTCAATCAACATTAAGATTAAAGTCACCCATAATTATTGCTCTACTCCTTTTTAATGCTCTAATTATCTGCTGATTTGTAGACTTTCCCACAAAATGACTGCTGTTCAGGAGTTTGTACACTACTCCTGCCAATGTCTTCTTTTCCTTGATGTTTTTTACATTTGATCAAATAGCTTAAATCATCTCTCACAACAGTTGTTATTTCGTTTCTTATTAACAATGCTGCCCACCACCTTTTACATCCTTCCTTTCTCTCCAAAAGGTCAAAAATCCATGAATGTTAAGTTCCCAATTTTGATCTCGTAACCATGTTTCTTCAATAGCTGTGAGGTCATATTAATTTACACCGATTTGTGCTGCCAGTTTGTCTACATAATTCTGAATGCTTTGAGTGTTAAGATACAAAGCCTTTAAGCTTGTTCTGTTATTGAATTTCCCAACACTTTTATGGTTCCTTGGTACAATAGGACATTCACACATTCTGTCTCTTCCTTTTATTTCCTGGAAACAAAATCCCATATCACCAACCTCCAACACAATCTTGACTTCTCTGTTATCTTTGATTTGATAATTTTCCACGCAACTGACCCCAACCCCCAACTGTTTAATTTAAGCTCTACCTACAACCCTTATTATGCAATTTTCCAGGGCTCTGGTCCCAGCATTATTCAAATGGAGCCTGTCCCATCAGAACAGCTCCCAGCTTTGCAAGAGCTGACGTCCCATGAATTCAAGATAATAAAATGTGAGGCCGGATGAACACAGCAGGCCAAGCAGCATCCCAGGAGCACAAAAGCCGACGCCCCGGGCCTAGACCCTTGAATTCAAACCTATTTCTCCTTCATAAATCCTTGAACTATGTGTTTACCTCTTTAATCTTGCTGAGTCTGTACCAATTAGCTAGCAGCTCAGGTAGTAATCAGCAAGTTATTGCCCTTTTGTTTTTGTTTTTAAATTTAGCCTATAGCTGCTCATATTTCCTCAGCAGAACCTTTTTATCTCTATCTGTCTCTAACACTGGCACCTATGTGGACCGTGCTAACTGAATCTTACCTCTCCAACTCCAAGTTCCTCTGCAGCCCAGGTGCCATATCCTGAACCTGAGGCAGACTACACAATCTTCTGGACTCTCAATACCAACCAGAGAGAACGCTGTCTATTTACCTGGCTTTACTACCCGTGATTACAACTATTTGTCTCTTTTCTCCCAGCTTTTGAATGGCTCTCTGTACCACGGTGCTATGTTCAGTATGTTCATCCTCTCCACATCCTCTGTTTTCATCCACATGGAGCAAGAATCTCAAACCTGTGAGACAAGTTCAAGGGCTGAGGCTCTTTCATCGCTACTTCTGGAATCTCTCTTCCTTTCCCACTCTTAGTAACACCCTGCTGTCCCTTACAACTGACTGAATTTGAGGTAGTTAATCTAAGGTGCGTGACTGCTTCCTGGAATGCAGTGTTCAGGTAACTCCATTCCTCTCTGGTGTGTTGCAGTTGTTCAAAGCTCAGTCTCTAGCTCATCAACTCGAGTTAGAGTTTGTCAAGCAACCAACTTTCTACAGGTATAGTCACTACGAACCACCATGGGGTCTACCAGCTCTTACAGTTACAACACATCACATGGTGCTGCGTCTCTATTTTGTTTACTTAGCTCTTTATTTTGTTCGAAAATTTATAACTGGTCTTTTCGTTACAAAGGAAGCACCAGAAAGAGAAGGGGCGCTCAGGGATTTGTGTCAACAAGTTCCATGATTAAACAACACTTCTCAACTGTTGTAGCTTTCAGACAGTTCTGTTAATATCTGATTAGTAAGGGATCTAGGGTGAAAGGGAGAACATTGGAGAATAGGATTGAAAAAACCTATCTGCCAAGATCAAATGACAGAGCAGACTGCATGGCCCAAATGCCTTAATTATGCTCCTATATCTGATAGTTTTAGGGTGATCACAACTGAAGGTGGACCAAGCAATCTTCTCTTGATTTTATAATAGAAAATGTTTGGGAATATTTATGATGCATCTGAATGAGCTTTTTGTTGGTGAGCTCCAATGAGTTTGGAGAGAAGATTATCAATCAAATTAAAAAATTCAAAATAGGCATTCGATCATCTGAAGCTTTCAAATATGTGGGTTGAAAATTAAGTAGGGTGAGTCAAATGTAATTCTACACCAATAGTCTTAATTGGAAAATTTCAATCCTATTGCAATAAGTTCTACAAGATCTGGGGAAAAAGATGAGTCTGTTACCAGTATTAGAACAGCTGAGGAATCCTGTTGGACAAACCAACTTGTTAGGCACACTGAGCAGACCAGAAAATATGTTTTAAACAGGATTGTTTGGTAAAACAATTGTGTAGCTGTATAAGTAGGTCAGAACAAAATGTCCATTTTACAACATCTTTATTTCCCTACCTCCTTTCCAAATGATTAGCTAAAACATAACACTTAGTCTTTTTAAATATTTAGAGACCTCTCACAATATCACACCCTACACTGTATCTTATCTCGCTTATGTCTAAATTCAGCATTGGTCATGTTATTCATAAAAATGACACAAAATAGATCTGGAGGTGTTACTAGTCCCAGCACTGTTAGCCAACCAAGACAATGATACATGGCCACAACTTCATAGTATACCTGGAGGTAGTTCTAGTTAGTGTGTTGTCATCAACAGGCCTGTACTGCGCTTGGGATTCTGCAAAGGTATTATGCCAAGCTAACCATAAGATATATAAACAAAAAGACAGGTGGATCTTCATCAATAGGGTTCTACTTCTGATGGCTGGATGTTTGTTACTTTTGTTTCTTTTACAATGCCTCCTAGTGAAGAGAAGAGCTGACAATAAAAGACTACTGAATGGTAAAGTTTCACTGTCAAGACCTGAGGAATATGATTATATGAGTGTAATAGCTGGACAACAATATTTTGAATTCCTCTCCAAGCATCTCACCATTTCTATTTGGAAAGTCAGCCAGCCAGCAATGCCCACATTTACAAGAGAATCATAAAAACAAAGTTGCATTTTAATGATAGGAAAAGAACCAACCAGATAGTTCAGTTTCTTCAGTTTAAAACAAGTGATGTTTATTTTTTAACCTCCAGGATTTTTGCATGAGTTACAATTATGTTGTTTCTGTTGAAACCAAGGAATCTTTGGGTTACCTCCTCAAAAGTGATCTCCTGATGCTTACAAATATTGATTTTTACACTTTTTTGCCATATTCCATATACATTCTTCAATTCTAACCTGAAATTACTTTACATTAATATTAAACATATTGCATTTTAAAAGATTACTAGGTAATGAGATTCTTGTAAAAACTATTGAAATCAACTGATAAAAATTTTAGAAGGAATTATATCAATCCACGCCTGTTTTGCCATTCTAGTACCCTTTATTCAACATTGAAATGTAAAGCAATGTTAAAGGTAATCACAATGTATTTCCATTAATTAAATATTTTACTAATGCTGCTCAAGATATTTTGTACTCTGTGGTTGACAGTGTGACAGATGTTGCCAGTAAAAGTTGGAATTCCAAAAGCAGCCTGGTTTTAAACCTTAATATACTGGATGGCTATCATATTCTTTGGCGGGTATGACAAATCAAATTTTCATACTCTCAGCAATAATGGCAGATTTGATTAGTAATGCTTCTGTTTCTTCTGGAGGGAGATCTGGTGAGCATATGAACCTATTCTAAATGACACCACTTCTCAAGGTCATAGCTAGAACCATTCAGAATAAGAACAAAACGTCCTCTCTCCACTGGCAGCCTCTGAGCAGTGAAGCTGATTTTGACCGTGAGTGAATTTGCAATTCAACGAACAGCTTGAAACAGAAGCTCCAACCCCAGATACTGACTGCAGCTGTAAACAGTCTCCACAGTACCTGGAAATCAGCCAGAAAGGGAGATATGGCTATATTTATAAGCATAGTGTAGATGGAGCAAGCTGGCAAATTCACAACAAAGTGTACGAGATGAAACCCAAGCATTTTACCATTTGTCGTCTGAAATTCAACCTGACAGCATTGAACCAAAGACTTGAGTCTCAACATGAAGATCATTTTGAATGTTTGCATCACAGTGAAACTTAGAAGTTTAACAACTCATTTCCAGTTTCTTTCCCCTCTCAGACACAAAGAAACACATGCAAAAGTCCTGAGGCCCCAGTTCAGGGGATACAGACTTTTACATTCTTGGTCACACAATCATACACACAGTTAAGTGAACTCCCACAGAATTAAGATGCTCAGATGAGTTAGAGTGACTGCTGCACATTACTGGAGACTGTCTGTCTGCAACAGATTTGTGTACACGATGCTTGCCTTTTTAAATTTGATAATGTTTTCCTTAAATGTACCCAGATCATGTTAACTCTTGATCTTCTGAGGCAAACATCACACATTTCCTCTCAAAGGAAACTGTACTTCCAGACAGGAACTAAGCTTAGCATGCGTGACATGCGGTAGAAACTTTACTGGTATGCCACAAATTGGCTGTTCTAAGACTTGGATTGCATGAATTAGCTTATACCAAACTCTTGAATAACTTTAATTTGAAAGCTGCTTCTGATATGTCAGCTTCAAACTAGTGGGTGCTCAAGATTTCAAATACTAGCAGTAACCTTCCCCAAACCTGTCTGTGTGGAAACTGCCAGCGCGTAAATTGAGTAAAATTTCATTTTGTGCCAAACTGGAAGATTAGATGGAAACAGGTGTGAGTTAATTATCATATTTTAGCCCCATCAATGGCACTGTCAGATTTTATTTTTAAATTGTTTACGTGCAGGTTCTCTACTCCTGCCCTAGCTGATATCAGTGAACCTACCACAGAATTAGGGCTGAACCTGAGCCTTTCATAGTTTTGTTGCTCAGTTCTGTCACATTACCCAGAAAAACTCTGAAACATCAAAGCATCGATTAATTGCTCACTTCTTAATTTTTACCTTCTCTGCTCAATTTTCATATCAGCCAGTGATCGTCAAAATGACAAAGACAAGTCCATTTATTTCAATGAGCCAATAAATGCCCATTTTGTCAGGATACCTACATCAATTAACCTTTGTACACAGATCAGTAAGTTCTACAGTGTTCTCGGATGATCTGTAACATTTATGTCATATGATATGTTACCAATTTCAATTCTAACCCATTGTACTGATTCACAGTGAGATTCCTATTTTCTAATCCTGACCTATTAGAAGTCAGTTCTCGTAAGATTTTGGTAGTGTCAAAGGATAGAATATTAAACAGTGTTGGCCTGTTTTCCTTCTGGCCCTTTAAATATTTCATATTGGATAATAAATAGAAGTAGTAAAAATAATTTAACTTGAAATGTTCATTCAAAAGGGAAAACTGACAGACAAGATTTCCTATCCCTGGAGTAATTCTTTCATTACAGTTTACAGCCAATCCTAATCATCTATCTCATTCTTACAATTGATTGCTTGTGTTAATGGACATTGTTGCACTGTGTGTTATCAAATCCTCTGTCAACACAATGTATGCAGTTCTTGACTTAACGTGCCAGTTTACAAGCATAGTTGACATTGTCACAGGGTGTTGTGATCAGTGAATATCCCTTTAACTTGGCATTACAATTGATGATTGTTTCGATGAGGGAGAAGTGTACGTATCTAAAAAAAGAAATAGGTGTACTTTTTACCTGTTCATTTAACTCCTCAGATGTCAGTGACTTGTTTTGGAGAAACAGAAATTAAGGTCACATAATGTGGAGCTGGATGAACACTGCAGGCCAAGCAGCATCTTAGGAGCACAAAAGCTGATGTTTTGGGCCTAGACCCTTCATCAGAAATTCTTTTCTGATGAAGGGTCTAGGCCCAAAACATCAGCTTTCCTGCCCCTAAGATGCTGCTTGGCCTGCTGTGTTCATCCAGCTCCATACTTTGTTATCTCGGATTCTCCAGCACCTGCAGTTCCCTTTATCTCTCATCACAAAAACAGAAGTTGCTGGAAAATCTCAACAAGTCTGGCAGCACTTGTGAAGATAAATCAGAGTTAACATTTCGGATCTGATGATCCTTCCTCAGAACCAGGTTCAGTAATACCACCCAGACTCATGTGATCGTTTTGTGGTTAACCCATGTGGTTAATGTTGTCTAGAATAACAATGAATGGATAATAATTGCTATTTTGCGACTGTTATTTAGATCCTGGTGGGGGATCGGCTACTGCTACTTATATCCAGATAACACATTGGATAGATTTGTTTCCTGCACATAAAACCGCTGTTGTGGAAATGAATAATAAGCAGTTTTTATAATGAGCAATTGATGTAGAGTAGCAATTTTCACAATATTCTCCATTGTTGGAAAAAAATGCTTGATTCTGACTAAACAATACTATATTTTGCTGGGGTGGCCAACCAAAGCAATAATTAGTTAATATTATTGCAAGAGGTTAAATGTGTGTGTATGTATTAAATATTCAATTACGGAAGATCTGTTGTCATGAGAAGGACTGGAAACTTGACTTAAACCAAAAAGTTTTGAAGGATCCATCCAAAGGCTCTGAAAAGAACATTTGGTTGCCGGAGATGGAAGAAAAAAATCTTCTAGTGAGTGAATATCTCTCAATACAAAAGTATTGCTGAATCTCTTAAATGGAACACAAAATGATAGCAGAAACATTGAAAAGTTTTGGTAGTATTGATGGTGAGAGAAACAGTTAATATTTCTGGTCAATGAAAATGTAATCAGATTGGGAAAATGTTAGCGATGTAAGATGTTTTAAGGAAATACATGCAAAGGAAATTGTGTTGGGGCAGGGAAGTGCAGAGCAAAAGGTAAGATCTATAATATGGTTGAACACAGATTAAATGAGAATGCGGATAATGGTGCAAGCAAAAATGAATGATAATACAAATAACCAAAATTTTTTTCCACTGTGGTTTTAAGTATAAAAACTACTGAGGTAAAAAGCATGATTTCATGTTAAAAATATCATTTTTAAGAATTTGGATTTTAGAATAGTGGCATATAGGGTTAGTTACTTTTCTGAATTTTTGATTTACAAAATAAAGGGTCAAACAGTCTTTCCTGAACAGTGACCTAATCCAGAGTGTGTCAGACAGCAGGGATCCCTTGTTAATGGTAGGTTATTTTTACTCTGGATATTTATAATAGAGAGGGTAAATGGAGGGTAATCAATTTGTTTTGGATAATCAAGGGTCAACTTTAGCTTGAGAAACTCAGAGATTAAAAAGCTTTCTGGTAGTTTGGAAGAGACCTGACTGGGACAAAAAGCAAATACATTTCTCTCTTAAAGGAGGATCAGACAGTTTAGGGAAAGCACCCTTATCTCAGTTGAAAAAATTTTCAGTTTGTGAAACACCCAGACCATGTGTATTTTGTTGAAAATCTGTAATAGTCTCAACTCAGCTTTGTGAGTCTGTGTATGTATCTCAAGGCATACTTTTTGTTTCTTTACTCTTCTCATCAACAATCACTTTTGGTTTGTATCACCCTTTTTTTTCTTTTAATCTTCTTGCCCTTTGTTTTTATTCAAACACAGTTCATCTCCCATTCTCCCCTCTATACTTGCTGAAGCACATTACTTCTCTTGTTCCAGTTTTGAAGAAATATTATTGAGTTACATTAAATGCTACCCATTGCAGTGGGAAACATGGCAACCAGGCACAATTAATTGCTGGTGAGAAAGGGCCTTTGGAAAAACTCACCCTCTTGGTACAACTGGGAAACTGATGTGTTGGTTTGAGGACTTAGAGATCAATTAAGGGACCCAGAGGCAGAGCAGGTAATAGCTTCAGGCAGACAGCAGCTCTTAGGATCGGTATGAGGTATGATGGGAGGTAGGGTTGTTGAATTTCTGATTCAGGGGAAGGCATGTTGCTGGCTATTTAAGTGCCTCACAGATAATTAATCCAATGCAGCCTCACCCTCAAAGGTAACATATCAGGTCAAAAATTAATGGCCTGAACCTGTATTAATTATGTTAAATTTGGCCCATTAACTGTGGTATAACAAAATGTAGAGCTGGATGAACACAGCAGGCCAAGCAGCATCAGAGGAGCAGGAAGGCTGATGTTTCGGGCCTAGACCCTTCTTCTGAAGAAGGGCATAGGCCTGAAACATCAGCTTTCCTGCTCCTCCAATGCTGCTGGGCCTGCTGTGTTCATCAATGTCTACACCTTGTTATCTCCAATTCACCAGCATCTGCAGTTCCTACTATCTCTTGCCCATTAACTCCATTCCTTTCTCCACAGATGCTATCAAAATGGCTGAGTACTTCAAGCATAGAACATAGAACATAGAACAATACAACGCAGAACAGGCCCTTCGGCCCTCGATGTTGCGCCGACCTGTGAACTAATCTAAGCCCCTCTCCCATCATTATCCATATGCTTATCCAAGGACTGTTTAAATGCCCCTAATGTGGCTGAGTTAACTTTTCTACTTATCTTGGTGTTGATTTAATTGTCTTGATTTAGGCAGAAATCAATCACAAATTATGCCTTGTATTTGCAACAGAATACACATCATCACATTGTGTCTTTGAAAACATTTTAAAAAATGTATTTGTGCTGTTTCGTAGAAGTAGACCTCCATTAGTGGAAATTTTACTCCAATGTCATGGCCCTTTTTCTCCACTTAAATATATTTTCAATCGACCTGCTGAGAGGTATCATAACATACCTCTGAAATAGGTGGAACTTGAACATGAGCTTCTTGATTCAGAAGTAGTATCACTACCACTGCATCACAAAAGTCTTCATAGACTTGTTTTCCTCTGTACCTAGAAATGCTATCACATACAACTAAGTGACTTTCCTACCACCAAAAAAATCATAATGACTCTGTTTTCCTTACTTATATATTAACCACCTCCATTAAAAATCTGTGCGGCCAATTAAATATTTACAAGCAATGCAACTCATCACAAGTCAAGGTGGGGTAGGGAGAGCAAGAAACGATGAAACCAAAATGGAGTTGACGGGTGCAATAAAGCACTGTATAGATATTTCAATATCATGCAATATAATTAAGATGTTAACTGCTGTTAAATGGTTGTACCCAATAACTGGCTATCTGCAGATTAAGGCACAATTCTGAAATTATTTCACTTTTTTCCCCTCAAAGAAAGAATGAGTAAAGTAAGGAGAGAAATGCAGGGGTTTGCTGTAGCACTGTATTTAACACAGCCATTCAAAAGTTAAAAATGGCTGTTGTGAGTTTAAATTATTGAAGTAAAATAATTGTACTTTTTCTATACCTGATTCTGGAGGAGAGAGAAAATAAATAATCCTTCAGTCAGCTTCTTAATTGAAGTGTATGGACCAAACTCTGGACAACTGATGTAATCCAGCTTTAAGAGAATAAACAAATTGTTCTTGTGGTGAAATAGTGTAAGAGGTTACACCTGATTAAATTGGAGCAAGGAATTAATGAAGCTTCTTCGTCCATTTCGCTGGACAAATTCAGGGAAACTTATAATTACTGAACTCGACTGTTTTTGCAAAAACATTCTTGAGGAAATGTTAGACAAGACTGGCATAATTGCAGTGGGAAATGCAAAAGTGCTGATTTCTGCTAAAATATGATGAAAGAAAAAATATCCTCTGTGAACATAGTATTTGAAAACAAAAATCGATTTGCAGCTATGAGTGGAGCCTTAGAGGTTACTCTACCAGTGCTTCAGAAGAAAACATGAGGTCTGTATGTTATCCTGAGCAAAGTAAGGTTTTCAATTTAGTGAATTGCCAAGGCAACTTTATCTAAACATGTAGACAAGTTGGTGATGTTTTGAATGATTTTGTTTAAGTTATAATATTAGATATTATAGTTCCTCAACTATTGTGGTCTATGTCAAAATCTAGACATACATTTTGTTGAGGTATTTATATCAGGATAATGCAGTTTTGATTTTTGTCTCCAGATGTATGCCCTTGTTAATTCCATTTGATAAAATGTTCTTTTGTTAACAGTTGTCCTGGAAATATTTTTCTTCCTGTAGCCCATTTTTTTTTCTTTTTAAAAAAAGCTGCATTTTAATTTTGAATCCTTTGAGCCACATTAATTAATCACTCAATTTGGTGCTGTTTTGTGGAACCTCATTATAAATAAGATTTTTTTGAAAAGCTCACATGCTGACTCAAAATCCTGGAACTCCTGCTTCAACATTGTTGGAACAGCTTCATACAGTGACTACAGGAGTTCAAGGACACCAAACAACACCACCTCAGAGCAATCAGGCAAAAATAAAACATTGGTTTTGCACAATAATCAATTTGCAAATGACTTTCCTGGATATTAAACCTAGAAATTTGGCATTCCTCTAGATGTGAATGGTACTATTCCCACTTTCCCTTTTCAAGGATCCAATTGTCTCCGTCAGTCTTCCCCTCCTATTTCAACATGTAAAATTCATTAAAATTCAACCCAACACTTCTGGATTTTTATAGTTTTCTGTTCCATTTCTTTCAATACTGGACTTTCAAATAATTCAAGAGTTCACCATTTACAACAACATTTTCATTTTAGGGCTGGCATGAAACAGTTCGGGCATTCAATGTCATCCATTTCGTACCACTCTGAAGGTCAATTCATTTGTCTCATCTGTTCATCTAAGTTTATCAATTGGAGAAAAGGGAAAAAAAGTGAAAAACAGGAAAAGTAGCCTAATTATACTTGCTGGGATGAATGCATCAATATTCTGGGCTGTGGTTTGAACTTGGAATTTTATAAAACCCGAAAAAACGGTGGATGATGTGAATCAGAAACAAAAACAGAAATTGTTGGAAAAGCTCAGCAGATCTGACAGCATTTATGGACCGAAATCAGAGTTAACATTTCATGTCGAGTGACCCTCCCTCAGTACCAATGGCAGCTAGGAAAACGTCAGTTCATATTCAGAAGTTAGGGTGCAGGGTAAGGAGTAAATAATAGATGGGGATAGAGCCCAAAAGAGAGAAAAGAACAGTTGGGTAGACAAAGGAGTGGATAACAGTCTGACTAGGAGCATGAATAGCTATTAATGAAGACTGTTAGTGGTTGATAATGGGCTGTGTGTAATAGCAGATTATATGATAACAAGGCCAGGCAGCATCTGGAGGAAGAGACCAGTCAATGTTTCAGTATTAGAGATAATGGGAACTGCAGATGCTGGAGAATTCCAAGATAATAAAATGTGAGGCTGGATGAACACAGCAGGCCAAGTAGCATCTCAGGAGCACATATTACTCTTTTTTCAGTCCTGAAGACAGGTAATACCTGTAACGTTGGCTGCTCCTTTCCTCCAGATGCTGCCTGGCCTGCTGTGTTCTTCCAGCCTCCTGTTTGTCAACCCCGAGTTCCAGCATCTGCAGTTCTTTTTGTCTCTAATGTGACCACACGGCCTGGTGTGTGGGGGTTGAGGTAAGGATGTGGGAGAGCTCAAGCCCTAAAGTTATTGAACTCAATATTGAGTCCAAATGGTTGCTGGGTCGCCAAGCAGAAAGTGAGGTGCTGTTCTCTCAGCTTGCACTGAGCTTCACAGGGACACTGCAGCAGGCGTTGGCCAAGGAACAGGTGGTGTGTTAAAGTGGCAGGCAATTGGAAGCTCGGTCTTTTCTGGCAGACAGAACGTGGGTGTTCTGTGAAGTGGTCAACCCAGTTCACACTTTGTTTCCTCAATGTGGAGGAGATCACATTGAGAACACGAAAGCGGTAGATTGTGTGAAGTACAGCTAAAGTATGTTTCACCTGGAAGATGTGCTTAGGCCCTTGGATAGTAAGCAGGGACGAGGTAGATATTCAGGTGTTACACTTTCTGCAGTTGCAGGTCAAGGTGCCGTGGGGCTGTGGATGTGGTGTTGGGAGTGAAGGAAAAGTGGACCAGGGTGTCCCAGAGGGAACGGTCCCTGTGGAAACCTGACAAGGAAGAGGAGGTGGTGACATTTTGCTTTAGGTGGTGGACATGGTGGCTGAGTTCCTCTGGATGTGGATGCTGGTGGAATGGTAGGGAAGGAGAACCACTTACAGAAGGAGGCAAGAGGGGGTGAAGGCTGAACCTGGCTGAGTCGTGCCAACGCTGGTGCTGGAGAATCCTTTGCGAGAAAGAAGGTGGACATTTTGGAGGTCCCTTGTCAAAGTTGGCATCGTTGGAACAAATGCGATGGAGATAGAGGAACTGAGAGAATGGAATGGAGTGTTTACAGGAAGCAGGGTGCAAGGATGTATAGTCCAGGTAACTATGGGAGTATAGTGGATATTGGTGGCCAACCTATCCCCAGAAATGGAAGCAGAAATGATGAGGAAGGGAAGGGACGAGTCAGAGATGGACCAGGTGAAAGTGAGAGCAGGAAGTAATGGAAATTGGAAGTGAAATTGTTTAACATTTCTAATTCTGGATGAGAGAGGAAAGCAGCACCTAAGATAACACTGATATACTAGAGAAAGGATTGTAGGTGGGGGCTAAAATAGGACTGGAACAAGAAGTGTTCCGTGTACCCCACAAAGAGTCAGGCATGTAACCATGGCCATACCCCTGACCTGCAGAAAATGAGAGGAGTTAAAAGAGAAGTTGTTCAGACTGAGGACTAGCTCAGTGAAGTGGAGGAGAGTAGTGGTGGTTGGAGATGGTTCAGGGTTTTTTGTTTCAGGAAGTAGCAGAGAGCCCTGAGACCATGGAGATGGACATGCGAAAGAATTGCGCATGGTAAAACAGAGGCCACTGGAGCCCACAGACTGGAAATTCTGAAACTAGTGTAAAGCGGCAGAGGAATTGTGGACGTAAGTGGGCAGGGTCTGAACCAGGGTGAAAAGACCAAGTCGAGGTAGGAAGAGATGAATTCTGTGGGGCAGGAGCAGGCAGAAACATTGGGTCTTCCCAGGCAGTCCTGTTTGTGGATTTTGGGAAGGAGCCAGAAGCCAGCTATGTGGGATTAGGGGGTCTATCAGCTTCGATGCAAGAGGGGATCTCCCAATGAAATGAGGTTGGTGACCACAGTTGACACAATGGCTTGCTGTTCCATTGTGGGGTCATGAATCAGGGGAGAGAAGAGGAGGTATCTGAGAGCTGGTATTCAGCCTCTGCAATTTTGGCGACAGTGACCACAATAGCCTCACATTTACCATAGCCATGGAAAGGGAAAGGAGCAGTTACCAGGGGAAGATATTTAACTGGGGAAAAAGAAACTATGATGCTATCAGGCAGGAGTTGAGAAGTACAGATTGGGAGCAATTGTTCCACAGAAAGGGCACAACAGACATGTGGAGACTGTTTAAGGAGCAGTTGTTGCGAGTGATGCATAAATTTGTTCCTCTGAGACAGGTAAGAAGGGGTAAGATTAAGGAGCCTTGGATGATGGGAACAGAGGTGTTTCTCGTCAAAAAGAAAAAGGCAGCTTACGTAAGGTGGAGGAAGCAAGGGACTAGCACAGCTTTCGAGGATTACAGGCTTGCTCGGAAGGAGCTCAAAAGTGGCCTGAGGGGGGCCAGGAGGGGGCACAAAAAAGGCTTGGCAGGAAGGATTAGGGAGAACCCAATGGCATTTTACTCATACGTGAGGAATAAGAGAATGATCAGGGAGAAGGTAGGGCCAATCAGGGATAGCGTAGGGAACTTGTGCGGGAATCTGAGCAGATAGGGGAAGCCCTAAATGAGTTTTTTGTTTCGGTTTTCACTAAGGAAAGGGACCTTGTTGTGAATGAGAACCTTGAGGAGCAGGAAAACAGACTTGAACAGATCAAGATTGAGGAAGTTGATGTGCTGGAAATTTTGGCAAACATTAAGATTGATAAGTCCCCAGGGCCAGACCAGGTTTATCCTAGGTTGCCCCGGGAAGTGAGAAAGGAGGTTGCTAAACCGTTGGTGAAGATCTTTGCTTCCTCACTCTCCACGGGCGTTGTACCGGAAGATTGGAAGGAGGCAAATGTTGTTCCTCTTTTCAAGAAAGGGAATAGGGAAATCCCTGGAAATTACAGACCAGTCAGTCTTATGTCTGTGGTCAGCAAGGTTTTGGAAAGAATTCTGAGGGATAGCAGTTATGACTATTTGGAAAAGCATAGCATGATTAAAGGGAGTCAGCATGGCTTTGTGAGGGGCAGGTCATGCCTTACAAATCTTATTGAGTTCTCTGAGGAGGTCACGAGACAGGTTGATGAGGGTTCAGCAGTGGATGTGGTGGACATGGACTTCAGCAAGGCATTTGATAAGGTTCCCCACGGCAGGCTCATTCATAAAGTCAGGAGGTATGGGATACAGAGTGATTTGGCTGTCTGGATTCAGAATTGGTTGGCTGACAGGAGGTAGAGAGTGGTTGTAGATGGTAAGTATTCTGCCTGGAGGTCAGTGCTGAGTGGTGTCCCACAGGGCTCTGTTCTTGGGCCTCTGCTCTTTGTAGTTTTTATAAATGACTTGGATGAGGAGTTTGAGGGGTGGGTTCGTATGTTTGCTGATGACACAAAGTTTGAGGTGTCGTTGATAGTACCGAGGGCTATTGCAGGCTTCAGTGAGATGTTGACAGTATGCAGAGCTGGGCTGAGAAATGGCAGATGGAGTTCAACCTCGATAAATGCGAAGTGATGCATTTTGGAAGGTCGAACTTCAATGCTGAATATAGGATTAAAGGCAGGATTCTTGGCAGTGTGGAGGAACAGCGGGATCTTGGTGTTCAAGTGCATAGCTCCCTCAAAGTTGCCACCCAGTTGGATAAGGTTGTTAAGAAAGCATATGGTGTTTTGGCTTTCATTAACAGGGGGATCAAGTTTAAGAGCCACGAGGTTATGCTGCAGCTCTACAAAACCCTGGTGAGACCACACTTGGAATATTGTGTCCGGTTCTGGTCGCCCTATTACAGGAAAGATGTGGAGGCTTTGGAATGGGTGCAAAGGAGGTTTACCAGGATGCTGCCTGGACTGGAGGGCTTGTCTTATGAGGAGAGGTTGACTGAGCTTGGACTTTTCTCTCTGGAGAGAAGGAGGAAGAGAGGTGACCTGATCGAGGTGTACAAGGTAATGAGAGGCATGGATAGAGTCGATAGCCCGAGACTTTTCCCCAGGGCAGGACTGACTGCCACGAGGGGTCATAGTTTTAAGGCGTTAGCAGGAAGGTATAGAGGAGACGTCCGAGGGAGGTTCTTCACCCAGAGAGTTGTGAGCACAAGGAATACTTTGCCAGTGGTAGTCGTGGAAGCAGAGTCATTAGTGACATTTAAGCGACTGCTGGACATGCACATGGACAGCAGTGAATTGAGGGGAATGTAGGTTAGGTTATTTTGTTTTTGGATTAGGATTATTCCACGGCACAACATTGTGGGCCGAAGGGCCTGTACTGTGCTGTACTTTTCTATGTTCTATGTTCTATGTTGAGATTAGTCCACCAGACTACTACAGCACCACCCTTATCAACAGCTTAAATACAAAGACATGGTTAGATCTGAGAGCATGGAGTGCAGTCAGTTCCTGGGAGGATAGCTTGAAATGGGTAAAGGGGACAGAGAAATTGGAATTCATCCAGCCTCACATTTTAAGCTTTTGTGCTCCTGAGATGCTGCTTGGCCTGCTGTGTTCATCCAGCCTCACATTTTATCATCAGAGAAATTGGAGTAACCAGTTTCACAATGACAGTTCTGAATGAACGTGTTGAGTGCAGTAAAAAAAGGCCGGGGGGTGTGGGGGGTCCAGGTGGAGGGAGAGTGTTGGAGGTCGGCAAAGGGGTCTGTGGGATGGGGAGAGGTCTCTTGTGGCAAGTTTTTAGTTCATTCATTTCAGTACCATTGCTTCACTGATAAGAAATAGCAAGACCTCATCAGCAAAACCATTTTATCTCTTTCTCAAAGTTGTGATCATGTGCGAAATTTAAACAACACAGAATTATTGGACTCTTAGTAATAAGATTCTTTAATGAATACATTTTTCTTTCTTGGTAAAGCAGGGACCTTGTAAGTAATGGTCCAGTGCCACCATCCAGGCAGTGTCATTAGTATGATTGAGTGGTAACTTTAACAATATTGATGAGAATCAAATTGAGCTTGCTAGTACACAAAAGTCTCTACAACAATAGGATTTCCTTGTCACTTTACCTACTGTCTAAGCGTTAATATTAAAATAATTGTTGATTGGGAAGTGTGATAGAACCTATCGTGTTTTACTTAATATCACGGCACTGCACATTTGATTATTTAAAAAAAAGCAACATGGAATCATGCTTCTCAATTTGGTGCTTTAAGTAAGTTAATTTAATATTTATGCTGGCAATCAAGCAGTAGGAAGAAGACCCAGTAGCATTGCAATCAGCCAAATCTTAAAATATATTACAATGGATTCTAATGGATTGTAGATGTTTGCCAATAGCATTACTTTGACAGGAACACCTTTTGTTCAATGTCTGTGTAAATGAAGACCTGGGTTAATTACGTATGATTGCGAATAAGGGAATAGCTCTTAATTATTTTGCCCATAATTCACTTTTCCAATATTAATTACAAGAATTGTATCCCTATTAAATGTTCATTTTTGACAACAGTAAATAACAGACACATCTGCACACTGAAACTCTGCATGTGAAATGCAGGAAGCTGATTATGTCAGTAAAAATAAATGAAGTAGAACCACATCCAGGAGCTTCAGCTGGTAATTAAATATTTCTGCTTTCTCTTGGCACCTGTCAGATAAACCTAGTGCTTTACCAACTGTTTGGCAACTGTTCCTATGGTGACTGTTGCATACTTGCACCCTGTCAGTTGGCCGATTTTAACAATTGTTTATAATGAACAATAGTTTAGAATGCATTAAACTCCACTGAAGCCTCTCTTAATCAGACTTGCATCAGTAATTATAGCTCCCATTCTTCAGCTTAATCAAAAAAGCCTTTTCAAATATTAGTAGTAAAGAAAACAGTCTTTCCCGTGATTCACTAGATATTGTAGCTTAATTTAGTTGGCTCTATATACACAGTGGAATGACTTAATTTCCCAATGTGAAGTAAAAATGCTAGAATGTATATCACATCAATCAACTTCTGAAGCAAGAGGGTTAATCGTGCAATATTATGAAGTGTTATGTCCAAACCAAAGTCTGAATTTAACTTCTAGCTGCCACTAAATCCCTCAGACTTCCGATATTTTCCATGTTAGCTCAAAATCTCATTGTTAGAAGTAACAATGTTAAAAGAAGGGAGGTGGATATTTTGCTTAATAAAACATAGAAAGAAAATCCCTTTCTCACCCTGAGGCGTCCATCAATTATGATTAAGATAGGCAATCTGACTTCATAGACTTCTGTCTCTTTCAAAACTACTTTAAAATCCGTGCCAATAAACAATTAAGAATGGTTTGAAGGCCATTTCCGATTCTGTACTGTTCCGCTCTCTCTATCCTTGGGAATGAGCACCTGGTTCCCGATCTGTATTTTTCACAGTAATATAGTTACAGCATAGTTATAATTGTGGCAGAACATGATGCGAGAATTCCCACTTAGTAGAATTCCATATGATCCAAAAGACCTGAGAAATCTGGTTGCAGGCAAGACGTGTGATTAATACATCTTGTGTACAAATGATTATTTACATTGCTATGTAGCAGAATATTAAGGATAATTTGTTTCTGAATGTTACTGGACAATAATTTCTGAATGCTTAGACTTGGCAAAGTAAATTGGGACCTCAATGCAGGTAAACAGGTATTGTGCAACCGTCAATGACTCTAATGTAGTAGTTGGATGTCTCGCTTTATCAATAGATAGAGTGCAAGAAGCCATTCCTTACCATGGCAACATTAATCAGTACTGCATTGGTCTACTTATAATGCAGTCATTTAATTTGTTAGTGCATGGAATTAATCCTCTTATCACACTTTTTTTTAAGCAGAAGCCCATTTACATATATCACCCAATTTACCAAAGGGGTCATTTCAGGTTACGTTAACTTTCTCAGTACCCCACAGAAATAAAGTAGATCTAGATTTACAGTTTGTGGATCTCAAAAATTTCAGTGTCCCCAGTTGACTATACATCAGAGGTGTTAGTCAGTTTAAAATCTTGATGTTTATCTACTTCTTAACATTTGTCAACAATTACAGATTTTGATGTTAAAAACATCAGGGCGAAAGACAACAATGCATTCGTTAATTGATATTTTAAACATTATCATCAGTGCATGGGAATCCATTTGTTGCATCAAAGATTAATCATTCCAAAGGAGGCCAGTTGATGATAAATTTTATTAAAGCTTCCTTTACTGGAACAGCATGTGATTTGGATTCTGTCTGCAGACCCTACAGGGAAAATTAATATCTCCCCGTATCTTGGGTATCCCTGTCCCTCCTGGAAAACAAGTCTGTTTTAGATATTAGTTGGCGACTGCCTGTCACTCCCACCCACCTACGGCAACTCTTTCTTTTCACCTGTTTCTCTAGTTTTAGCTGAACTACACAGCCTTTAAAAAATGGTACCCTTTTTCCAACCATTAACTGAGAGGTGGTAAACTGTTTGATAGAGAACTGAAATCAGAAGCCTGCATTGTTTTCTCCACCTGTGCTGCAGTGAAAGTGGCCTTTACATTAAAGTGCAAACTTTCCACTGCCTCGTTCTCCCTCAACCCCAACCCAGTTGTGAAGGGCTGTTCAAGAAATATGTATCTGCACAGCAGGGTGATGCTCATTGATAGATATTCACGCCACTGCATGGCATCTCGTGAGGAAGAATAGTCCACATGGAAATATTTTAATTTAAATTTCAGTGTCACCGAACGCCTGATTTCAAAGGTGATTAAAGGGGTAATAACTCAGGAAGTCCGACTGGTAATGAATGGCATTATTGTTGAACACCAAAATAGAACCACCACTCATGGCATACATAGGCTGGTCCAAGCTTAGGACAGGCAATTCTGCAGATCCATCCCTAGGTCTGCTTCATGTATTTTCTGATCAACCTGTTCTGTGAATGTTATCATGCAGAGGCAGGAACACCACCAGTGAGCCCTCCTGGGTCTGCCTTGATTCAAATAAATATCTAGAAGTTCTATCATATGCAACCAATTGACTATTCCTCCACCAAATCACAGTGATTTTGTTTTGTTTTTAAACTGATAACCACACTAGTAATCACCTGTGCATTCAATTAGAAGGTTATATGCAAAGCGCACATACAGGCAACACAAGCCATCAAAAATGTGGGGTTGGGGGAGCGAGATAGAGTGGGTTTGCTTTATCTATTTTCAAGCCAACCTGTTCAGGAATGTTATTACACACCGTTGGAACAGGTGAGACCAGAACCTATATCTACCAATGCACTGCAAGAATCATTGTGTTTGCTTTATTTTGGCCACAGAATTGCTTTCATGCACAACTTAGAAACTTTTTCACTACCTCAATCACCATGACCTTTGTTTCTTTTCCCCATTTTAACTACCATTAGTGATCATGTAGCCAATATTTACATGCAATGACTGTTAAGAGCAATGCAAACCATGAAAAAAATGGGGTTGTTAGAGAGACAGGGGAATAAATCAAAATAGAGTTGGAGCGGGAAATAAAGCACTAAATCCCCTGCAATCTCTGTTTTGTAAATTTGTTTTATTTTAAAGCCAGCCTGTTCAGAGATGTTGTTATACATCACTGGGGCAAGGAAGCCTTGAACCCAAGCCTCCTAGTCCAGAGGTAGGTGTGCTATGATTATGCCACAAGAGCCTTAGAGGGCTTTTTTTATTCTTCAGAGATGCTATGTTCCTTGTTTTGGATACTACCGCTGCCCAGCAATAATGCTTTTTTTTATCCCCCTAAGTCACCTGTGGTTATATTTCTTTATGTAGTGAGACCAAAAAAAATTATGAATAGACTTTATGTATTTCTCTTCTTTATCTTCACCACCAGGAACAAATCTATGCGGCCAATTAAATAATTGCAAGCAAAGCCTATTATGGGCAACGCTTGGAGTCTGCATTGTCAGGGTCTCAGGTGATGAATTCCAGCTGGGCAGGCCAATGCTTTATATTCAGTGAGCTCCACAAGTTGACTTATTAGTGATTGTCCATGGGTCTCAGAGGTTATCACTCATCAATTTCCCAGAATTGTGAAATACATCAGTGTAAGGTGGGTGGAAGCTGCTGGTTCATAAGGATATGTTCTTCAAGAATACAAGCCAAGAATGACAAGTTGTGCAGTACATAGATTTATTTAGAACCTTTCACAGCCTCAGGATATCTTGAGTAAGCCTTCAGCCTGTCTCATTCACTTCTTGCTCCTCTGACTTCACTTTCTCCTTAACATCACCACCACCCTGCCCCAACCCAGACAACATTTAGATTAATCACTTCTCTTTCCCTTTCTAATACCAACCGCTTTCTCCTCAACTGTTCTGATTCCTGGCTCTTTTCATTGTTGCCTCCTAATATTGGCCTTGGTTCTTGTTGGCGGTCATCCCTGAGTGTTGGCTTCAGTTGCCTCTGATGTTAATGTTCCTTCCCAGCCAGATTTATCCACTTCAGGCCTTTTAGCTTCCCCAGCACTTTCTGCTTAACAATGGCCACTACACTCACCTC
This sequence comes from Stegostoma tigrinum, assembly GCF_030684315.1. Classification (NCBI taxonomy): domain Eukaryota; kingdom Metazoa; phylum Chordata; class Chondrichthyes; order Orectolobiformes; family Stegostomatidae; genus Stegostoma; species Stegostoma tigrinum. The sequence goes on along the minus strand of NC_081361.1, from coordinate 55,809,484 downwards.
TGCCCCCTGACTCTTGAAGTTCTGTAATGTTGCTGATGCCTTGCATCATGAAAACTGATGCAAGGTGCCTAGTTAGTTCAGAAAGAAAGGAGAAGGACATACCCCCATCAACATCAACAGAGCTGAGGTTGAGAGGGTGAAAGGCATCAAGTTCTTCGGAGGGGCGATAACCAACAAGCTGTCTCGAACTTCTCCATGTGGACACAACAGTCAAGAAGGCATAACAATGCCTCTTCTTCCTCAGGCAGCTCAGGAAATTTGGCATGTCCATTAGGGCCCTTACCAACTTCTACAGATACACCATTGAAACAATACCATTTTGGTGTATAATGTCCTGGCATGGCAACTGATCTGCTCAGGACCATAAGAAACTACAGAAGGTGGTGTGCACAGCCCAGACCATCATGGAAGCCGACCTTCCATTCATGGACTCCATTTACACAGCTGACTGCTGTGGAAGGGCAGCCAACGTCATCAAAGAACCATCAAACCCCGGTAATGATCTCTTACAACCTCTTCCAAGAGGCAGAAGATACACGACTCTGAACATACACAAGCAGGTTCAGGAACAGTTTCTCTACAGCCATTACCAGAATGTTGAAAGGACTCTAACCTCAAATAATGTAACTTGCAATGTAACCCTTACGTCTCTAAGTCTTTTTGATCTACAGCCTTTGCTTGTTGTGTTTTGCCTGTAAAAACTCACAAACAAAGCTTTTCACTGTATTTCAGTACACATGACAATAAAAATCAATCTGCCATCTTTGTTCTCTGCTACGACTTCTGTGGCTTCATTTTCCAGTGGTCCAATATCTACTTTTTCTTCTCTTACCTTTTAGATACCTAAAAGCTCTTGCAATCTTTTATATTACTAACCAACTTAAACTCAATTAGTTTTCTCCCCCCTTCTTGTGCTTTTAGTTAACCTCTGCCAATTTTTGAAAGGTTTCTCAAGTCCTCTGGCTTCCCAATAATCCTCACCACATTGTTTGCTTTCCTTTTGCTTTAATGCTGTCCCTGATTTCCTTGTTTCCATAGTTGCCTCGTCTTCCCCTTAGTATGTTTCTTCTTCCTTGGGATGAATTTCTGCTACACCTCCAGAATTATCCCTGGAAACACCTGTCATTGCTGCTCCACCATCTTCCCTGCTGGGCTGCCCTTCTGATCAAGTCTGGTCAGCTCGTCCCTCACATAACCTTTGTAGTTACCTGCACTCAATTGTAAAACCGTTACATCTGATTCCAGCTTCTCCCTCTAGAACTACACAGTGAATTTGATCGTATTATCGTCACATCCAACTAGGGGGCTCCTTCACCTTAAGGTTCCTAATTAGGTCTGCCTCAATGCACATCACCAAATCCAGAATAACCTGTTCCCCAGTGGGTTCGGCCACAAGTTGGTCCAAAAATTCAACTCTTGGGCATTCCATAAATTCCTTTTCTTGAGATCCACAGGCAACCTGATTTTCCCAGTTCACCTACAAATTGGAGACTCCCACGATTATTGTATTAATGTGTTTCTTACATGCCTTTCCTATTTTCTTCCGTATGTCCTGACTACTGCTAGGAAACCTGTACATAACTCCTATCGGGTTTTTTTTTGCCTTTGTGGTTCCTCAACTCTACACACAGATTCTACACCTTCCAACTCTATATCCCTTCTTGATGTTGATTTAGTTTCATTTATTATTAGCAAGGCAACTCTGCCCCTCTGCCCATCCTTTATATGGTAGACCATAAGACCATAAGACATAGGAGTGGAAGTAAGTCCATTCGGCCCATCAAGTCCACTCCGCCGTTTAAATCATGGCTGATGGGTATTTCAACTCCACTTCCCTGCACTCTCCCCATAGCCCTTGATTCCTTGTGAGATCAAAAATTTATCGATCTCTGCCTTGAAGGTGTATCCTTGGATATTTAGTCCCAGTCCTAAGCCCCTTGCAGCCATGTCTCTGTGATACCCGTAACATCGTACCTGTCAATTTCAATCCGGGTTTTTTCTTCATTCATTCTCAGAATGAGGACATCATTGGCTAGGCAGCATTTATTGCCCATCCCAAATGGCCCAGACGGCAGTTCAGATTCAATCACATTGGTGTGGACCACATATAAGCCAAACCAGGTACGGATGGCAGTTTCCTTCCCTAAAGGACATTAGCGAACCAGACGGGATTTTTCCGACAATCAACAATGGATTCATGGTCATCATTCGATCCCTAATTCCAGATATTTTATTGAATTCAAATTCCATCATCCACCATGATGGGATTCAAATCCAGGTCCCTAGAATGGTATCTGGGTCTCTGGATGAACAGTTCAGCAATAATCCCACTAGGCCATTGCCTCCCCTTTTTAAGATCATCTATCTTTTTTCATATACTGCCTGCATTTAAGTACAACACCCTAGTCCTGTGTTGACTGCCCCCTTAAGTGCACCACCTCCAACAGCCCCCCTAGCTGTTGAATCCTATGGTCCCAGCATGATTCAGGTGGACCCTGTTCTATCAGAATAGCTACTTCTTTCCCCACTCCTGGTGCCAACGGCCCAGGGATTCAACCTTGTTTTTCCCATGCTAATCTTTGAGCCATTTGTTTACCTCTTTAATCTGGTTGATCCTAATGCTAGTTAGTGCTAAACATCATATAGCTCAGGTAGTAATCTAAAGATTAATCTCTTTTTGGTTCATCTTTTCAATTGAGCCCCCAGTTACTCATATTCCTTCAGCACAGCTTCTTTTCTCTTTCTACTTATCTTGTTGGTATCTTCATGGACCATGACAACTGGATCTTTCCCCTCTCACTCCGAGTTCCTCTGTGTAGCCTAGATGAGATATCCTGAACCCAGGCAGGCAACACAACCTTCAGGACTCTCACTCCTGGCCACAGATAACAGTGTCTATTCCTCTGACTACAGTGTCCTCAATGAGTACATTTCTCTTTTCTCCCCTCTCATCAATGGCACTCTGTATCTATGGTGCTATGGTTAGTTTGCTCATCCTCCCTACAGCCCACATAGTCATCCACACAAGAATCTCAAACTTGTTAGACGAGCTGAAGGGCTGAGGCTCCTTCAGCACTATCTCCTGAACCTCTCTAGCTGCCTCACTCATGGTCAGTGATCAGAGACAGGAAGGTGTGACTAAATTCAAGTTAGTTAATCTGATTGTGTCTGCCTCCTGAAACACAGCATCCAAGTAACTCTCCCCTTCCCTGATGCATCACAGTGTTTGAAGCTCAGACTCCAGCCTATCAACTCTGAGGCAGTGTTTGTCAATCAGCCAAAACTTTCTACAGATGTGATCACTCAACCCCAATTGAGTCCACCACTCACCACATTATGCAGTTCACACATTGCCTGGCCAGGAACTCTCTTTTAATTACTTAGTATGAAATTTTTAGTATCAATTTTAAGAACTGATCTGTAAATGTTTCCCCTCATTATCTTCAATCTGAAAGTAACCTCTAATTGACCAATTAGTAGCTGTCAGTAACTGATGAACTTACAGTTTACCTGTGATGTCACTGTTTAGTACTGGGCCCCAATCCTGGGCTTCAATTTATCCTGTTTTTTTTAAAAAAGCCTTACTTTACCTAAGTACCCCTGTACTGACTTCTCACATTGTCTCCATATTCCATAAACTATATACTCACTTAGGCTGTGTCCCACTCTGGATGTGATCACTCCTTACTGGCCATGTGTTTTCAACTGGCCCTTTCTTAAATGGAACCGAGGTGAGCTGTGATGACACACACTCGTTAAGCATCAGTCGTGACTAACATCCATTAAGGCCATATTTGGGATTCAGGTGATTGGCTGATAACTGTTCCTCAGTCAGCTACCTTATTAGCCCTTTCATTAGATTACTGAAGTTACACTTTTTTTTAAAATGGAGAAAGAAAAGAGAGATTTACCAGTTCTATTCTCACATTGCCTCCAAATTCCCTGAACTATAAACTCAACCAGGCTATGTCTCCATCTAAATGTGATCTATCCTTCCTAACCATGCTAAGACTACTGACCTTACTGATAGCCCAGGCCTGTGGGAAAACAAACAAGGGAACTAAATTCGGGGTGAGATCAATATTTAGAATTCTGACATAAGTTAAAGTTTTGGTATTGAGTTCCCAAACCCCCTGGACACGTTAGCTTACTTGACCGTGATGGATGGGGAACCTCTTGCATTCATTAACATATCACAAATACCTTTTAACATCCCAAACCATTGGAGTTACATCCACCAACTCAATCATGCCACACAAAAGTGGAAACAAAAAGTCTTCACAAATCCAACAGCATATATATCAGCCATATACCTGGTTGGATTGACTTCATACTGGAAGCATTCTGTTGTGACACTTGTGTTCTGCACAATTTTCAGATTTCCTGAAGGCACACTTCCTCATATCATCTCCACGATCTGGTCCACAGAAGAAATGGCTAATTACTCCAGTGCAGAATCCCAATACTGATGCTGAACGGCACACTACGCTGCCCATGCATCCAATTGTGCCATCACTGAAGAGATAGTTGTCTGCAGAAGATGCTCTCTTGTTGCTTCAAGCACTTCTAAGGAGTATTACAGTGTTTGCTGGATCATATCACCAAGATAAAATGACTGCTGTGCTCTGCACGACCTAGCTCAATGAAGGACTGAGAACATGGCAAAAGGGGAGATGAGCTAACCACTTGTCTCCTGACAGAACAAAGTGTGGAGCTGGATGAACACAGCAGGCCAAGCAGCATCTCAGGAGCACAAAAGCTGATGTTTCGGGCCTAGACCCTTCATCAGACACTCTCTGATGAAGGGTCTAGGCCCGAAACGTCAGCTTTTGTGCTCCTGAGATGCTGCTTGGCCTGCTGTGTTCATCCAGCTCCACACTTTATTATCTTGGATTCTCCAGCATCTGCAGTTCCCATTATCTCTGAACACTTGTCTCCTGAGGCAAGTAAGAAGGGAGTCTGATGGAGATGTGATGATGATAATGATGATGTTGCTGCTGAAGAAATCAGGGCAGTGGTGAGACGTACAGGCCTGAGAGAACCAAAATGAGATTTCAGAATTTTTCTGGGTGACCATCTGAAGGTGGGGCTGGTCTGTGCAAGTCTGGTAGACTCTGAGATAATTGTCTTTTAACTGGCTCACTAAATCCTACTTCACATCCTGCCACTAGCAGGCAGGATTTCAATGTTAAGTCCTATGAGCCCCCTAACTAAACAGGGAACAGTTTCCAATGCGGGAATCAGAATTCTGTTCCATTTCCTACATTGCCCATATCACACTACTTTGGGCTCAGCCTTATTCGGTCTCTTAGTTATGGACTTTTTAGTCAGGAGAAAGAGCATCCCAACATGAACTGCTAACTTCACTAAATACCAGGAGGTAATGGGTTTATATAATTGAAGCAAAATTCCTCACCATTTACACACCTACATCCTTGCAATAAAGGCTAATGTGTCATTTGCCTTTCGAATTGGTTGTTACATCTGTGTTTCACTCATAAGAACACCTAAATGTCTCTGCCAATAGTTAGTGGTCTGGTTTTAAATAAAAGAGATAATGGGAACTGCAGATGCTGGAGAATCCAAGATAATCAAATGTGAGGCTGGATGAACACAGCAGGCCAAGCAGCATCTCAGGAACACAAAAGCTGACGTTTCGGGCCTAGACCCTTCATCAGAGAGGGGGATGGGGAGAGGGAGCTGGAATAAATAGGGAAAGAGGGGGAGGCGGACCGAAGATGGAGAGAAAAGAAGATAGGTGGAGAGAGTATAGGTGGGGAGGTAGGGAGGGGATAGGTCAGTCCAGGGAAGACGGACAGGTCAAGGAGGTGGGATGAGGTTAGTAGGTAGCTGGGGGTGCGGCTTGGTGTGGGAAGAAGGGATGGGTGAGAGGAAGAACCGGTTAGGGAGGCAGAGACAGGTAGGACTGGTTTTGGGATGCAGTGGGTGGGGGGGAAGAGCTGGGCTGGTTGTGTGGTGCAGTGGGGGGAGGGGACGAACTAGGCTGGTTGAGGGATGCAGTAGGGGAAGGGGAGATTTTGAAACTGGTGAAGTCCACATTGATACCATATGATACCTTCCCCTGCAACCGCAGGAAATGCTACACTTGTCCCCACACCTCCTCCCTCACCCCTATCGCAGGCCCCAAGATGACATTCCACATTAAGCAGAGGTTCACCTGCACATCTGCCAATGTGGTATACCGCATCCACTGTGCCCGGTGCGGCTTCCTCTACATTGGGGAAACCAAGCGGAGGCTTGGGGACCGCTTTGCAGAACACCTCCGCTCAGTTCGCAACAAACAACTGCACCTCCCAGTCGCAAACCATTTCCACTCCCCCTCCCATTCTCTAGATGACATGTCCATCATGGGCCTCCTGCACTGCCACAATGATGCCACCCGAAGGTTGCAGGAACAGCAACTCATATTCCGCCTGGGAACCCTGCAGCCATATGGTATCAATGTGGACTTCACCAGTTTCAAAATCTCCCCTTCCCCTACTGCATCCCTCAACCAGCCTAGTTCGTCCCCTCCCCCCACTGCACCACACAACCAGCCCAGCTCTTCCCCCCCACCCACTGCATCCCAAAACCAGTCCAACCTGTCTCTGCCTCCCTAACCGGTTCTTCCTCTCACCCATCCCTTCTTCCCACACCAAGCCGCACCCCCAGCTACCTACTAACCTCATCCCACCTCCTTGACCTGTCCGTCTTCCCTGGACTAACCTATCCCCTCCCTACCTCCCCACCTATACTCTCTCCACCTATCTTCTTTACTCTCCATCTTCGGTCCGCCTCCCCCTCTCTCCCTATTTATTCCAGCTCCCTCTCCCCATCCCCCTCTCTGATGAAGGGTCTAGGCCCGAAACGTCAGCTTTTGTGCTCCTGAGATGCTGCTTGGCCTGCTGTGTTCATCCAGCCTCACATTTGATTATCTTGGTTTTAAATAAAACTCATTTTCCTTCCTTTCAACACAAATAATCCTCCTTTCCTTGCCCAATTCCTTAACTGGCTTATACCACTCCAGTCTGCAGTCCTTTTGTGTCCTTATAGTTTACTTTCACACTTTACTTTGCATTGTTAGTAAACTTGAATATATTCCAACCAGTCCATTCATGAGAACTATTGTATGGATCATATGTGAGTGAGGCCCAAATATAGATCCTAGTGGCACTCTATTTAGTTACCATTCTGAAAATAACATATTTACTCCTAGAGATGGTAGGAACTGCTGATGCTGGAGTCTGAGATAACAAGGTATAGAGCTGAATGAACACAGCAGGCCAGGCAGCATGAGAGGAGCAGGAAAGCTGACATTTCAGGTCTGGACCCTTCTTCAGAAAAACCTAATCCTATTTTACTTTCTGTTCATTCATCAATCCCCAGTCGATTCAAATATATTACCACCAATCTCAGGCACTTTGTGGTATTCAAGAACAAATGTTCAGAAATTGATGAAACCACCATACAGCACCTTCCAACCTCAATTCTAAATAGATTATGAGAGCAAAATATTGGACAAGAGTGGAAAAACTGAAATAAAACCGAAAATGCAGGAAATAGCATGAATGCCAGCGTCTCTAGAGAGTGACCCATCCCTTCCTCCCATCCCAAGCCGCACCTCCATTTCCTACCTACTAACCTCATCCCACCTCCTTGACCTGTCCGTCTTCCCTGGACTGACCTATCCCCTCCCTACCTCCCCACCTATACTCTCTCCACCTATCTTCTTTTCTCTCCATCTTTGGTCCGCCTCCCCCTCTCGCCCTATTTATTCCAGAACCCTCACCCCATCCCCCTCTCTGATGAAGGGTCTAGGCCCGAAACGTCAGCTTTTGTGCTCCTGAGATGCTGCTGGGTCTGCTGTGTTCATCCAGCCTCACATTTTGTTGTCTTGGATTCTCCAGCATTTGCAGTTCCCATTATCACTGATACTAGATTAGATGGAAGTTCTTATTACTCATTTGATCAATTAAACCGATTATGTATTTTGGGGTAAAGCAATACAAACAAAGGTTGGCCTATTTTTAACTATACTGCTTCTTATACTCCTATTTACTTCTACACTCTTACTACCTATTGACTTCAAAGAAAAGGTGGAAATAACAACAACCGATAGACAGTACAATCCCACTCCCCATTATCTCAACCATCCAAAACAAGTTTTCTTTTCCTCAATATGTCCACTTGTTATAAACTGAAATCATTTAATGGGCAGGATTTTTCCTTGGGCCTCTGAAACCTGATGCTCAGGCCAAATTGGCATAATAAGCCCACACTGTATAGGGCGCTGTTAGCTGGCTGTGATTTTTTTCCCAGATTGGCCAGAGGGTGGGCTCACCATTTTCAGACCTAGGAATATTACCGACAGAGATAGAGATTGCAGAGTTCCATAACTCAAAGGAATATGTGCATTCCTGAAGCGCAAAAGGCAAGTGTACGGACAAATAGGAAAGCTCATGGAATGATATCATGTACTGCATGGGGAATTGAATACAAAAGCAGGAAGGTTGTGCTTCAGTTATATAGGACATGGGTGAGTCCACATCTCAAGGACTGTGTACAACATTACTGTCCTTAGTTAGGAAGGATGTAGATGTGTTCAGAGCGGTTCAGAGAAGGTATACTTCCTTATGGTCTAATATCTGGAATGGGTGTGGCTTGTGAGGAAAGGTTAGACATGTAAGACTTGGATCGATTTTCTTGTCTAAGAAGTGATTTGATTGAAATATATAAAATTCTTGAGGATGTTGACAGTGTGCATGCGTAAAGGGTGGTTTCCCCTTATAGGAGAACCTGGAACCAGGGGTTACTGCTTCAAAATATGACGTTGTTCATTTAAGATGGACGAGAGGAATGTTTTTCATGATGATCACGAGGCTTTGGAAGGCTCTTCCTCAAAAGGTAGAGGAAACAGTTTTTGAATATTTTTTGGGCAGGTCTGGATAGATTAATGATAAGCTACAGAGCTGGACGGTTATCAGAAGTAGATGGGAGTGTAAATTTGAGATTAAAACAGCTCAACCATGATTTTATTGGCTGTTGGAAGAGGCTGGATGATCCAAAGGACCTATTCCTCCTCCTTGTTCATGTGTACCACCCAACCAATCTTGGTAGGCACATTCTTGCAGCAGAGGGGACAATACAAGCCCTTCCAACTTAAATGAAACAGTGGTTGCCTTTTCTAATAAATGCTAGGCCTGGTGTCCCAAGTTAGAAGTGCACTCTTGCCAATTTCTTTCAATTTTGATTGAATAAAAATGTTCCAACAGCTGGACAACCATTATCTATGGCTGGGGTGTGGAGGTGCTCTGTAAGGCAGACAAGGAGATCCTTGTAAGCCGCCTTTGGACACTGTCTCCCTCCCCACACTCTATAGCTCGTACACTTCTTCTTCCTACTTGTACTATCCCCAGCACTTCTGCCAGTTTGGAAAATCTTATGTGCTTCCAATACTTCGAGTCTTTCCACCATTTGTGATTGCACCGTCATTGTCATAGGAAGGCTCACTCCTGCACCTGCCTCATGAGGATGTGCAATGAAAATTGTGCAACAAAAATCCTCTCTAGATCTGCCAAATTATATAAAAAAATCTATCTTAAATCCAGGAACAGACAACAAAAACACACCAGAGCTACACAATAAAAATAGAACCAGCCGGTGTATTTCTGAAGAAGATTCCTATTGTACTCAAAGCAATAACATTTTTTTCCCCTCCACAGATGTCGTTTAGATCTGCTGAATTTCTCCAACATTTTCTATTTTTATTTCAGATTTCAAGTATCCACACTACTTCACTTTCATATGAAAGCTGTGCATAACAATACCATAAAATTGTTAAATGTTATGGTAGAAAAGAATCAGTGCATGTTAAATCATTACTAGAATAAATGAATTACAATGATTAAATGAAACATAATTGAGATTTTTATCATCCCACTGCACAAAGCTGTCATGCAAGAAAGCTGCGCGCTGTTGTTACATTTAAAGCAAAGAAACTGTGTTTAGAGCACCACTGAGAAGGGCATTAAGCATTTGATCAAGTGAAAATAATTAGTTTAAAAACTTTTGAATATGACTTACCCTAGTGGCCCAATAAATTATCCAACAGAGTAGAAAGGACTCAGGCAGGTATTGATAGACTCTTTGCATCAGTCACTTTTTGTATTGTCATTCTTTGTGAGACATTGTCCACTTTTGAACCTGTTACTTAACTTTGAAGTTTTTGCTGGTTAAGCAATAAGTTTAAGATCCTCGTGTGAACAGGGAGTTGGTGAGTCATTCAGAGCTATTGCAGAGAGTTTGTGAGATAGAGGAGTGAAATTGTTGAGAGAAGAAATTTCAAGATTTCTTACAGTTAGACTGAAATAATGCAAGAATGCAGAATCTGAGTTTGCTGAAAAAGAGATACGCTATTGAAACTTTTTGTCTTGAGCTTACCAGGACAGATGCATAAGTACTGAAGTTAGGAGCAATGATATTTATACTGCTGTAGAAAAGAGTCCTGATTGGTTGGAAAGTTGACTCTTATTGGTTGAGATGTGGCCATGAAGGTGAAAGATGAAAAGAGTTTGACATTTGCCACCTGCCCAATCGCATGGGTTGTCTGATAATTTGCTGCATGCTGATTTATTGTTTTAATACAGAAGACACAATGCCTAGACATATTCTTTTTGTTTGCAGAGAACAGGGTATGAGGCATGAATATAGATAGCTTTTAGCAAGTTGAAGTGAACTACATTGCAAGGATAACTAATTACCTTAAATTAGTTTCATGTAATCATTCAAGATTATTCAGCCAGTATTGTCCAATTGCAAAATCACATGTAATGTAAGACAGTTGTTTTGTGTTTTATAACCATAGGCTGGTTAGGCTTAATGCAAATGGAGGAAGGGATGTAATGATCAATCTGATGCTGTGGTTGAGCAGAACTTGCTAAACGATTTCAAGCATACTAAAATTTACACTAACATCCAATTTGGGATAATTGATTGGGCTCAGAATGTGGTTAACTTATGCTTGCTAGATACATCTATAGTCTTGTGCAAGTCATCTGCAAGCAGAAACAACATGTCCAGGCATTGCACCCTTTTCTGAATTAAGCAAAAGCATGGGGGCCAATAGTTCCCTGATACATTCCCTTTGGCAATGTCTGAACAAAACAATGTTGGCTTGTTAACAATCACCCCTTTTTATCATGCAGTATAAGTGTTGCTCCCTTTGAAATTTGGTACTCTTGTCTTTGCCCCAATTGAGAGCAAATTAAAGGTTCTGCCTGTTTTTTCATGTTTTGCTAGCAATCCAAAGATGAAAGTAGTTTGGAAGCTACAATTAGGACTGTCATTGCAGGAGGAAATAGGAGCTGTGAGAATTGAAGAATTGTACAGTTTTGAAAATATATATAAAAACAATTACAGTTGCTTTTAAGTTAAGATTTATACTGTCTACTGTAAGATGGAGGGATGAGGAAGAACATGCAAGAAAACATATTTAAACAAAAAAAAAGCAAGCTGGAAGTACACAACAATTCATGCAGCATCTCTGGAGAGAAAAACAGAATTAATGTTTCAGGTTGATGACCTTTTGAGGAGAACTGAGTATCTTGCTTTTGTAGGATTACAATTTGAGTTCTGACATTTAAACTGCAGCGCTATCTATTTGTAGATGTAGAAGAACTCTTTCTGGCATTTGCTTCATTATAGCCATGCTGGGAATATGAAGTTTGCGATTTAATGAAACGATGTAGCCCTGTGCTCAGATGTAAGAAGGAACTCCTGGACACCAACTGAAATACATTTATTAGACATTAGATTTTATATACTCATGACCATCAATAGAATCACAAAAGTGCTTTGCAAAAGAAACACACATTACTTCTCAAATCTCAAGCTATCTCCCTTTCACATCTTTCAATCAATAGCTTTTTTTTATTTATCCTGCTTCTCACTGTACTGCTGTATCATCATTTTCATTCAATAACCTTTTACCCACTTTAGATACTAGTCCCTATCAAGATGTTCCTAGGTCGCGTTAAGTAATATTCTCCCAGGTTTCACAGATGTGTGGGTTAGACTGGCTTAACATGAGAATGGAGGCTCTATTGCAGTGAGAAAGAAAATCTGAATGCAAACATGTGCCAGCTGACCTTTAGAAATTTTGTCCCAACACTTGTGCAGGTTTTCTCCTGCTAAGTGTTTTTACAAAGCCGGCTTCCACACTTTAATGCAAACTTAATATAAAATGAAACTTAACACAAATAAATTAATTTTAATGGAAGTACTCATTTGTTATTTCACTATCTTGATTTGAAATACCAAACAAATTTATTAACAAGCTATTTTTATTATAGATATTTTCTAATCAACATGTTCAGAGACATTGAAGAGTCATCTAGACTCAAGTTATTAGCTTGCTTTCTCTCCATGAATGCTACTTGACCTGGTGTGATTTGCAGCATTTTATTGTTTTCAGCCATGTTATCACATACATGTGGAACTGGTGGGACTTGAACCCCTGTCTCCTGGCTAAAAGATATGGACACTACCACTGTCACAAAACCCTTATAGGAATGCACAGCTTAATTTATGCCTCACTTGGCTGTTTAAGTAGAATCACAAGGGAGGAGGTTGATAAGTGATGGGACAGTCTGTTTTCATGTTTTGAAAAACTGAACCATTGGCAATCAGCAGGTCTTAACAAAAATACAGTTGTGATTTGGGAGATGTTGACAAAACCATACTTCAATTCCACCCTCGGCCAACTGTCTGTGTGGAGTTTGAACATTCTCCCCGTGTCTGCATTTCATCTGGGTGCTCCGGTTTCCTCCCACAGTCCAAGGGTATGCAGGCTGGGTGGATTGGCCATGCTAAATTGCCCAGAGTGTTCAGGGATGTATAGATTAGATGGGTTTTAGGGGGATGCGCCTGGGTGGGATGCTCTGAGGGTCGGTGTGGTCTTGCTGGACCAAAAGGTCTGTTTCCACACTGAAGAGATTCTATGAAATCTACAGCAGATTGACCTTGCAATCATTTATTTCTATTAAAGATTAGGTGGAAGGGTTATTATTTTTTTTAAAATTAGTCTGGGTACTTCAATTAATAACTTCCCAGGCAAATGTACAACCTGTTACGTCTCTGATTTTGATTTCCACCATTCTCTATAGCCAATAATTACTGAATGCTGTCAATTCAGGAAACTCCTCCACAAACCATAAAAGGTCACATGGCATTTCCAGTCTGAGTTGATAGCTGATCTAAGCCAAATCAAATGTTGGAATAACATTTTTGTTTTATTTAGAACAGGGTAGGCCTTTGTTCTTATGCTTACCTATTTCAAAGGTGAGGTGACATTCCATTTCTAAGCTCACACTAAAAATTGACTAATCAGGTGAGATATTATTTGAACTGAATGAATGAGCATCTAACACATGTACTTAGAGTACTCCTGGTAATTTGCTACGTGTCATCTACATAACATTAGCAAATCAAAAGGACAAATTGTGTTTGAATATGTTCACATTTCCATACAATAAAGACAGCAAACCTACCACAAATTTTCGAGGAGGAGATGTCTGCAAATGAAAAGAGAAATTAAGAAACAGTTCACCAAGCAATCTTTCTACTGGAAAACAAAAGCATCATAATTTCATTTTTTCTTCATATCAATGAGTATAATAAAGTATATGTTACTGTTAAATTGTAATACAAACAATATAGCTTGTGGACAAGTTTCCTGAATTGTAATGAATATAATAGAGTTTTACGCAAGTTTGTTTATTGTGTTTGCTGGATTATAATCTGTGCCTTTTAAGGTTATTTGCTTGTAGGCTTTACATTCATTCTTGTATTTCTACAATTTTGCCAATTCCATGTCGCAACATCACTGATGAAACAGGAAGTGAATTTACCTCTGTTGTCAAAGCTGCGTACATACTTATGCATCCCAAAATACTCACGTAGAATAGGTGGCAAATGTGGTCAAGTGACCATGGCCCCAAAATTGGACATTCTAAATTGACTCAGAGCTGGAGAAATCAGGCCTGAAAGAAAATTGACGAAATTAAATTAAACAGCAGCCAGTCATTATCAGCTACAGACAAGAGAAGGAACCAAGATCAAAGGATCAAGGCGAACCACTTCCAACCAGCCCGTTGGTTGTATGTTGGAAAGTGTTGATCGGACGTTCTGGCACTTTCGCTACCTGAGTATTTGCACTTTACACCTTTTGGCATAGAAACAGGGAAGCATGTTGGCGTGACTCCACTGGATTATTTGAACCAAGCTCATGACCCCATTGGCCAAAAGCCACAGAACATTCTGGAAAGTCAGAGATGAGAGGGGATAACAACATACACCTGGATATCACCTCCTCAATGAAGATCAGAAGACTCACAGTAAGCCTCATACAGAAGACTGTGTTGCAACCCAAGAAGACCCAGGAAAAGATCTACATTCATCTTTTGAGACCCACCTTTGTGGAAGAAAGCCTGTCCTATGTCAGGGGTGAACGAGATTCAAATAAAGTAGTTGAAGTGTCTAAAGCATGGACAAGACAGGTGCCAAAGAGCTTCCACACTATTCTTTTAAAATATAAATGGAAAACCTTCTCCTATCTGTATCAGCAAGCAAAGTTCAGTTTACAGAGAGACCAAGAGACACACAGGCCAAACAAACACCAGCTCCTTATATTTAGAACAGGAACTTGACATGGGCAATGTAGGTATTGCCCACTTTGGAAAACTGGGGGGAGCCATGCATTGTTCAGTGTTGGGCAGCTTTCAGGAGCTGTCAAACCATAGGACTTCCATTGAATCTCTGAGCCCCAACTGAATTCCAGTATTCAAGTAATTATTTAATGAACTTAGAACATAGAACACAGAACATTACAGCACAGTACATGCCCTTCGGCCCTCGATGTTGTGCCGACCTGTCATACCGATCTCAAGCCCGTCTAACCTACACTATTCCACGTACGTCCATATGCTTGTCCAATGACGACTTAAATGTACCTAAAGTTGGCAAGTCTACTACCGTTGCAGGCAAAGCGTTCCATTCCCTCACTACTCTCTGAGTAAAGAAACTACCTCTGACATCTGTCCTATATCTTTCATCCCTCAATTTAAAGCTATGCCCCCTCGTGATCGCCGTCACCATCCTAGGAAAAAGGCTCTCCCTATCCACCCTATCTAACCCTCTGATTATTTTATATGTTTCAATTAAGTCACCTCTCAACCTTCTTCTCTCTAACGTAAACAGCCTCAAGTCCCTCAGCCTTTCCTCGTAAGACCTTTCCTCCATACCAGGCAACATCCTAGTAAATCTCCTCTGCACCCTTTCCAAAGCTTCCACATCCTTCTTATAATGCGGAGACCAGAACTGTACGCAATACTCCAAGTGCGGCCGCACCAGAGTTTTGTACAGCTTCACCATAACCTCTTGGTTCCGGAACTCAATCCCTCTATTAATAAAAGCTAAAACACTGTATGCCTTCTTAACAGCCCTGTCAACCTGGGTGGCAACTTTCAAGGATCTGAGTACATGAACACCGAGATCTCTCTGCTCATCTACACTACTAAGAATCTTACCATTAGCCCTGTACTTTGCCTTCCAGTTACTCCTACCAAAGTGCATCACCTCACACTTGTCTGCATTAAATTCCATTTGCCACCTGTCAGCCCAGCTCTGCAGCTTATCTATGACTCTCTGCAACCTACAGCATCCTTTGTCACTATCCACAACTCCACCGACCTTAGTGTCATCTGCAAATTTACTAACCCATCCTTCTACGCCCTCATCCAGGTCATTTATAAAAATGACAAACAGCAGTGGACCCAACACCGACCCTTGCGGTACACCACTTGTAACTGGTCTCCAGGATGAACATTTCCCATCAACTACCACCCTCTGTCTTCTTTCAGCAAGCCAATTTCTGACCCAAACTGCTGTATCTCCCACAATTCCATTCCTCCGCATTTTGTACAATAGCCTATTGTGGGGAACCTTATCGAATGCCTTGCTGAAATCCATATACACCACATCAACCGGTTTACTCTCATCTACCTGTTTGGGCACTTTCTCAAAGAACTCAATAAGGTTTGTGAGGCACGACCTTCCCTTCACAGAACCATGCTGACTATCCCTAATCAATTTATTCTTTTCTAGATGATTATAAATCCTATCCCTTATAACCTTTTCCAACACTTTACCAACAACTGAGGTAAGGCTCACTGGTCTATAATTACCAGGGTTGTCTCTACTCCCCTTCTTGAACAGGGGAACCACATTTGCTATCCTCCAGTCATCTGGCACTATTCCTTTAGACAATGACGAGTTAAAGAAGAATGCCAAAGGCTCGGAAATCTCCTCCCTGGCTTCCCAGAGGATCTGAGGATAAATCCCATCCAGCCCAGGGGACTTATCTATCTTCACCTTCTGAAGGATTTCTAATACCTCTTCCTTGTGAACCTCAATCCCACCTAGTCTAGTAGCCTGTATCTCAGTATTCTCCTCGACAACATTGTCGTTTTCTAGAGTGAATACTGTTGAAAAATATTCATTTAGCGCTTCCCCTATCTCATCTGACTCCACACACAACCTACCTCTACTATCCTTGATTGGGCCTACTCTTACTTTCGTCATTCTTTTATTCCTTAAATACCTATTGAAAGCCTTAGGGTTTACCCTGATCCTACTGCCAACAACTTCTCATGTCTCCTCCTGGCTCTTCTGAGCTCTCTCTTTAGGTCTTTCCTGGCTACCTCTTAGCCCTCAAGTGCCCTAACTGCGCCTTCACATCTCATCCTAACATAAGCCTTCTTCTTCCTCTTGACCAGAGATTCCACCTCCTTCGTAAACCACGGGTCCCGCACTCTACAGCTTCCTCCCTGCCTGACAGGTACATATTTATCTAGGACAGACAGGAGCTTTTCCTTGAATAAGCTCCACATTTCTAATGTGACCATCCCCTGCAGTTTCCTTCCCTATCCTATGCTCCCTAAATCTTGCCCAATCTCATCGTAATTGCCTTTCCCCCAGCTATAACTCTTGCCCAGTGGTATACACCTATCCCTTTCCATCACTAAAGTAAACTTAACAGAAATGTGATCGCTATCACCAAAGTGCTCACCTACTTCCAAATCTAACACCTGGCCAGGCTCATTACCCAGTACCAAATCTAATGTGGCTTTGCCCCTTGTTGGCCTATCTACATACTGTGTCAGGAAGCCCTCCTGCACACTCTGGACAAAAACTGACCCATCAATAGTACTCGAACTATAGTGTTCCCAGTCAATATCTGGAAAGTTGAAGTCCCCCATGACAACTACCCTGTCTCTCTCACTCCAGTCGAGAATCATCTTTGCCATCCTTTCCTCTACACCTCTGGAACTATCCAGAGGCCTATAGAAAACTCCCAACAGGGTGACCTCTCCTTTCCTGTTTCTAACCTCAGCCCATACTACCTCAGTTGACAAGTCCCCAAACATCCTTTCTGCAACTGTAATACTGTCCTTGACCAACAATGCCACACCTCCACCCCTTTTACCATCTTCTCTGTTCTTACTGGAACATCTAAATCCCGGAAGCTGCAACATCCATTCCTGTTCCTGCTCTATCCATGTCTCTGAAATGGCCACAACATTGAAGTCCCAGGTACTAACCCATGCTGCAAGTTCACCCACCTTATTCTGGATGCTCCTGGCATTGAAGTAGACACACTTGAAACCAACTTCTTGCTTGCCGGTGCCATCTTGCTTCCCTGAAACTTTATTTCGGACCACCCTACTCTCAACCTTTTCTATAGTCGAACTACAATTTTGGTGCCCATCCCCCTGCTGAATTAGTTTAAACCCACCCGAACAGCCTTAGCAAATTTCCCCCCCTAGGATATCGGTACCCCTCTGGTTCAGGTGAAGACAATCTTGCTTGTAGAGGTCCCACCTACCCCAGAATGAGCCCCAATTATCCAAGAATCCAAGAATCTTCCTCCTGCACCATCCCTGTAGCCACGTGTTCAACTCCTCTCTCTCCCTATTCCTCGCCTCGCTAGCACGTGGCAAGGGCAACAAACCAGAGACAACAACTCTGTTCGTCCTAGCTCTCAGCTTCCATCCTAGCTCCCTGAATTTCTGCCTTAAATCCCCGTCTCTCTTCCTACCTGTGTCATTGGTGCCAATGTGGACCACGACTTGGGGCTGCTCCCCCTCCCCCTTAAGGATCCCAAAAACATGATCAGAGACATCACGCACCCTGGCACCTGGGAGGCAACACACCAACCGTGAGTCTCTCTTGTCCCCACAGAACTTCCTATCTCTCCCCCTAACTATGGAGTCCCCAATGACTACTGCTCTGCTCGTCTTCCCCCTTCCCTTTTGAGCAGTAGGGACAGACTCTGTGCCAGAGACCTGTGCCCCACTGCTTTCCCCTGGTAAGTCGTCGCCCCCAACAGTATCCAAAACGGTATACTTATTGTGAAGGGGAATGGCCACAGGGGATCCCTGCACTGCCTGCCGGTTCCCTTTCCGTCCTCTGATCATAACCCATCTGCCTTTTTCCTGTACTTGAGGAGTGACTACCTCCCTGTAACTCCTCTCAATAACCCCCTCTGCCTCCCGAATGATCCGAAGTTCATCCAGCTCCAGCTCCAGTTCCCTAACGCGGTTTTCAAGGAGCTGGAGTTGGGTGCACTTCCCGCAGATGTAGTCAGCGGGGACGCTGGTGGTGACTGCTTAACAGACAACCCAAGCGATTAGGCAGGTTGCAAACTCTTTTCATTCTCACCTCCAAATTAATCACAAGAGGATTTCCAGCAGAATGATGTACAAATCTACAAATGTTTCTGTGGATTTGGCTACCGTATTTCCTGCCATGAGACGCTGTATTAAATTCCATCTTGAATTCTGGTTCAAACCAATTTAGAATAATTCCATTGTCTTGCTCAGTAGCCACTAGTGATCTGGTGTATAAAATAAAATTCTTTCTTCAGTCCAGTGACAGATGATCATCTGTGCTTAGACTGAAGGCATTATTAAAGCAGAGTACAGACTAGCCAAGGAGGGCAGACTGTCATACTGTGCAGTAGACGATGTTTGTCTTGGTTTGTACTGAGAGGGAGCTTTCACCTGCATTTATGTGTACTCTGCCAAATCTTGGGAATGCTTGATCCTGACATACAAATGTACATTTATTTAAATTTGTACAAAAATGCATTTTTCTTGAATGTAGACAGCCTGGCAAAATATCTTAAATGGAGGGAATTGAGAGTCTAAGTGAAATGGTTCCTTTATTCGGTTTTCACACAAAATATCAGTAATCTCCAAATTTGAGGTACTGCAATGTCATAATTGCACTTGTGAACTACAAAATGAGAAATACTGATCTCTGATCCCATCGTGATGAGTTTTAAGTTGAATTTAATAAAGCCTTGGTGAACCAGCATGAGAATAATGATTATAAAAGTAGCCGTATTGTTATAAATACCTAATGTGTGAGTGAATGCTTTATATGTGAAATAGAAACATTAAAACGCTGGAAATAGCAGGTTTGGCAGTTTAAGTGGTGAGAGTATTAGAGTTAATGGGCCGGATTCTCCGAGGAATGCCAATCTCCATTTTTTTTTGTGGGAGGAGAGACTACCACATATCGGAGAAATTCCACATGGGGTTCCTTCAGAAATTTGGAGCCATACTTCCATTCTGACAGATTTTCTTAAACCATGCTCCCTTTAACAGCAGTGAGCTCCCTAGAGCGAAAGAGAGGATGAAGTCGAGGTCTGGGATTGGAAGGAGAAGGGGGTATAAGTGTAATTGTGGGGGTGAAAGATAAATGTATGGCCAGTTGGATAGTCACTCAGGAGCTAGACTTTGTATTCAATATTCTGTTTTGTCGAGTAACTATTTTATTTGGTTTGATCAGAACCCTCTGAACTCTCCAGTTTAAATGGAGAATTTCGGAGGATTCCAAGTGCAGAGGAATTGACCAAAATAATCTTCAATTTCCAAGTCTGTTTCACGGTGCATTTCACTGGGTCACTAACTTTGCTTCAGAAATGACATCTGGGAAAATCAGAAAATTGGAGCCAATGTTTAAGGTTTTCAAGTTCTCTCCACAAAAACTGCCAGGCCAGCTGTCTGTTTCCAAACAGTTTCTGTTTTATAGAAGGCTTAGTGGCAGGACACAGGAATGGTAGTGGTAGAAGAATGTTCCTGTGAATGGAGCCCGGTGTGCAGTTGTGCATCACAGGGATTAGTACAGGGCCCCTGTATGGTTTTTGATTTTCATAAATGATGTAGATGAGAATGTGAGAGTGATGAAAAGTAAGTTTGCGGAGATTGGCTGGGTAGTTGACAGAGAGAAGGAAGCTATTAGATTACAGGAGGATATGTCAAACTCCTGAGATGGGCGGATCAGTGGCAGTTGGAATTCAACTCCGATAAATGTGAGGTGATGCACTTTGGAAGAAGGACAAAATAAGGGATTATTCAATGAATGGAGTTTTAGGATGCTCTTGGGGTATTTGCCCACAGTTTGCTGAAAGTGGGAGGACAGGTTAATAGGGTAGTTAAGAAGGCAAATGGAATGCTTGGGGCATAGATTGAGAGTAGGGAGGTATTGTTGGAGCTGGACAAAACTTTGGCTAAGTACTGTGTGCGGTTGTAATCACCACCATATAGGAAGGATGTGATTACAATGGAGGGGGCGCAGAGGAGATTGACCAGGATGTTGCCTCGGATGGAGAGAGGTTGGATAAGCAGGTTGTTTTCTTTAGAGTAGAGAAGTTGAGGGGAGACACGACATATGCGTATAATATTATAGGGTAATGAACAGGATGAATAGAAAACAGATGCTCCCCTTAATTGAGCACGAATTACAAAGGGGCATAGTTTTAAAGTGAAATGCATAAGATTTAGAGGGAACTTGAGGAAAAGCATTTTATCCAGAAGGCAGAGATAACAAAGTGTGGAGTTGGATGAACACAGCAGGCCAAGCAGCAGCTTAGGGGCACAAAAGCTGACGTTTCAGGCCTTGTCCCTTCACTATCTGATGATGTCATCTTTTGTGCTCCTGAGATGCTGCTTGGCCTGCTGTGTTCATCCAGCTCCACACTTTGTTATCTCGGATTCTCCAGCATCTGCAGTTCCCATTATCTCTTACTCAGAAGACAGTTGGGATCTGGAATGCACTGCCTGGGAGGGTAGTTGAGGTAGGAAACCTCACAACATTTGAAAAGTACTTGGATGAGCATTTGAAATGTCAAAACATTTAAGGCTTTGGGTCTAATGCAAGAAAGTGGAACAAGTGCAAGTAGGAGATGACAAGGTGTAGAGCTAGATGAACACAGCAGGCCAAGCAGCATCAGGGGAGCAGGAAAGCTGACGTTTCGGGCCTAGACCCTTCTTCAGAAAAGTAGTGTGAGTAGGTGTATTTTTGGTGTAGACTTGATGAGCTGAAGATCCTCTTTTGTACTGTGTGATTTTGAGGATATTTGTCATTTCTAACTAGTTAGGCCCACATGGAACTGCAGTTGCACAAGGCTGCCCAGATGCCAGTGCAAATATCAGGGCAAGACCAACTCCACTTGGCTGAATTGTCTTCCTTTAAGATTTTTGACAGATTTTAATTAGAATGAAGGAGCACTTCTGTCACTATCTCGGCCTACTGGCCAATCAGTATCCAGCAGCTCCATGCCATGCCAGGATTGATGACCACTGCTGGTAGGAGACCTGGAAAGTTGAAGGATAATAGATGCCCCTAAATGCAAAATATTTTCCCATAGCTGCATTGGTAGGCCCTGGCAAAGGAGAGGGATTGTGAGGGAATGCTAGAGAGAAACATGAGCAGGAAGATTGGAGTTTTGAGATAAAGTTGTGGGATTGGGGATGGGTTGGGCTCCAATTGGCATTAGATCCCAGAAAGCAGGCAGCCAATCCCAATGGACCAAGTGTCCCATTTAGTCATACATAATTATTAGGTCTGTAGGGAGCTGATACAGATACATCTGCTCTTTCCAAAAGCTTGTGGAGAACACTTTTTGTTTCTACTCACAGACTGGGTATGACATTAGAATGAAAGGATCCAATGTAACATGAACAGTGCCCCCTTCAAACCACTTCCTTGTACAGCCACAGAAGTGCTGCTAAAACTTTACCCTGCTCACTCAAAATTAAAACAAGAAACTTAGAGGAGACAGGCACTTAGTGAGCCCACAATTCTATAAATTCTGTTGACAATAGGAGTGAAAGACCCATTCCTAGGGAACGCCAGAGACAGCAGAGAAAAGGTTGTATTCAGCCCTGTGACTCATTGTATATTTGCATATTACCCCCACCTCTCTTCACAGCTATTGGGCTAGAAATATTTGACTTTTAATCTTGTTCTACTTTGTTTTGTTGGCTGCTTGCCAACCATTTTGTTACCCATTCTGTGATGCCACATATGCCAAGTCCTTTCTAATCAGGTAACGATATCATATTTTATGCAAGTAGTCTAGAAAAAATTTAAAAAGCCTCTACACTCCATGAATCAATTTTCTTAAAATTTTGAAACACAGATATAATTTATTATTGCAATTATACTCATTGCTAGATCCCACATGATGGTGGTGAGTATGGTACTTTTGCAGCATGAAAGAAAAAACAGTATCTAAATTCTTAGAAGGATATCATGTGCAGTACTATTTGAAACATTTGATGGTAATAAAGCACAAAATTATTCAAGATAGCATTAGATGTCATGTTGATATTTTAAGATGGCTGAAATGTGAACCAAAATAATTGTTTTTTTTCTCTAATTTACTGCAAACTAAAAATTTGAATCTGATGTTAGAACCATAATTAATTGCTTTAGGCACTGAGAGTTGGAAGTATATTGCTATGACAGTCCTGCAATAGTTGACCTTCTGCATGATGCAAAATGAAAAATGCTCCATTATTCCCAAACTGTCAACCCTCGTTCTAAAGAAGACCTCAAAATCATGGGTGTAATTTTTCAATTATAGGATATAGGAAAGATTACACAACATCTGAATCAGTTTATTTTTAAATGGGCTTTGTGTCTAGAGGTTATCATTCAGTGGAGTTTGTCCTTGGAAAAGTGCAGAAGGTCTATGCGATGCGTTCATAACTTAGAAAGAAATTCAGCATCAATTTCAGCACTGATTTATTAATGCATGCAGGGTACACACTCTTGCTTTAATGAGCATCTGTCATGTTATTGCAATGTTGCTGAGCATCCTGGAATCCCTTTTAAAAATTAAAGATGTCTTCAGGGGATGATCCTTTCATCCAGACTTAGTTAATTGATGCAGTGAGACACTGGAAACAGAGAACTAATAAACAGAACACTACACAAATATTCAATAAACTGAGCTCAGATTAACATTGTTTCTAAAATAGGGAAGCTGACTTTAATCAAATTAAAAGGCTATTATTTGGATTACCAAATGTTTCTTTACATGTTGTTTTCCTCCTTTATCCATTTGTAATTTCCTTTTTCTCAAGGCACACACTGATGCTGATGCAAGATTTCACTGGCACTGGTAACCTCCACTATGTGGCCATTTCTCTTTATGAGATGAGACAAGGGAGTAGATTTTTATCCCCACCATCTGACTGTTAACCATCACCCTGGTTGAAAGCACAGTGGTAGACAAACAGGAGGCTGGAAAAACACAACAAGCCAGGCAGCATCTAGAGGAAAGGAGCAGCTAATGTTTTCGGTATTACCCTTCTTCAAGACTGGATGTGGGAGTCGGGAGGCTGCAGATAAAGGCAGGGGGAGGAGTGGAAGTGGAATGGTGGTGACAGGTGGACACTAGTTATAGGTGCGACCTGATTGGTTGATGGGAGGGATTAAGCCCTGGAAGGGAGGGTCAGTAGGTGGAATGAAAGGGAGGAGGTAGGGATGGAAGGGGTGCCAGGAGATGGGTGGGAAGGTGATTTGAATTTGGAGAACTCGGTGTTGAGTCCTCCGGGCTGTAGAGTACCCAGGTAGATGATAAGGTGTTGTACTTCAAATATGTACTCTGATTCACTGCGACACTGGAGGAGGCTGAGAACAGACGTGTCAGAGGGGGGAGTGGGGTGGTGGGTTGAAGTGGCCGGTGACTGGGAGGTAAGGATTCTTGCATCTGCAGTTTTTTAGTCTCTAACATCAAAAAGCACAGAGCTAATCTGCTGGTGAGGGTCTGTAAACTGGGAACAGGAATCTGCCTGATTTTCCTTTCACTGAATTTGTTGGAAAATAACATTGTTAGGTTTTGTAGATGTTGTGTTTCTTCCCATCTAATCTTCCTCTTTACACATTGCTCATGCTACTAAAAGGAAAATATACCTCAATGAGCAGTGGTGAACAGGGTAGAGGAGGCTACAGAAGGATAGGTCCTCCCTAAGATTGTTTTTCTTACGTAATTCTACAGACATTCTACATAAGATCATGAAAAAGTGATCAAAGGCAGGGACCTTTCTCCCCCAGTCAGCTGAGGAGCATCAAACTGTGGCACCTTTTAGTGTTGTTTTGCTTAGATAAACTAATTAACATCAGTTTGAATTTATAACCACCTAGTCCACATGACTCAATACTATTGCCCATGTTTATCAAATGAGTTTTTATAAAGGCCAAAGATTTGTACATTACACCTTTTTGTTCTACTGCAATACTGACTTTCCATTAGAAAAAGTATTTGTCAAAACATCTGACTCTTGCAGACCCAGAAAGTTTTAAAAACATCTAAATCTGAATATAATGTTCACTTGTAAAATAAATGATGTAGATAATGTGAATGGGTAAATCATTAGCTATTCCTGTGGCTCCAGTATCCAAACAGAGAATAATTTATTGTAGTGGGTTTGCCTTTAATCATGAACAAGTCATGGTAAGAATGTTTTAATCAGTTATCCCATACTTGTCTTTCCCAATAATGGTGTAGTCCAGAAGGTTTCTCGAGATAAAACAGCAAGTTATAGAAGATAAGCTTTTAATGCATAGGATTCCTATATTATGACATTGCAGTTAAATGTAACAGAATTTGATATACATAGCTGAGAATGAAGCTGATTTTGCTTTTCATGGAAATGGCACATTTTGTGTGATGCTAAGGCCGTCATTGCCATTCACATGCCATACTCTTTTTTGTTGCTACTCCAGCCAAGAAAAAGAGCATTAATGTTCTTAACACTTTCATTGGCATCCTTGACTTACTCAAGTGGTTAATTTCATTTGAGTGTAAACCTGGAGATAAGAGTATAGCTGGGAAGAAAATTAAAACAAATGTATTCAGTGGAAAGGAATGTGTGTAAAATAAATGAAAACTGAGGTTCTGTATAAATGCTATTTCTTGGGCTGACAATGGCCTTGTTTACTAACCCCACCCTATAAGGTTGGCTGGTTCACAAATTTTTGGTGTCATAAAAAGGCCTGTTCAATTGTTTATAAAATTCTCTCAAGGTTTGGTAAATACCAGAATTATATAAAGCAGCAGAGATGCTGTAGAAAGCAAATATTTTTACTCCAATTTTTGGCTACTAGAAAGTTGAGTTCTGTTTTGGAAATAATAAATGTACATTGATTGGCCTCTTGCACCCACAGTGGTTAGACATGGCACATCAATTAGCCTCAACCTTTTGCACTGTCCTACATAAACAGGGATTTTTCAGTTCATTGTACTTGTGACAGGTGAAAAATGAGCAGACCTGTGGAAGGTGTTTGTTTCAAATAATAGAGTCATTGTTTTTATTTGTAAAGTAATATTTAGAGTTGAGCTCCTGCAAGCAATTGGCAGAAATCTATTTAATATTCTACTGTACTGATAGGCAAAGACTTAACATCGCCTGTGTCTTGAACAGATAAGAAAAGAGAAGCGTGTAGAAAGCTTTGAACCAAACGAAATTGAGACGGTTTGGGAGAGCAGTCAGTTCCCAGTGGTAGCCTTGTTAATGTCCAGGAGGCAAAACAAATACAAGAGCTAACAAAATGTTACAATTCTATAATCCATTTTAAATGACATCATTGACAGCTTAAATTTACTTTTACGTACGCAGACATATTTTGGGAATAATAGTGCTATTAACATCAGGCATCCATGGTCCAAGCCAAAAATATTTATTTGCCATCGGCAAAAACACAAAAGACACAGACATAATGTTTTAATCTTTTCAGTGTCCATTGTGAATATCACATTTTTTAATGGGTCCATTGTTAGACAGTTGCATTTGGTACCTTTCACATAAATAGGAAATCGACATAACAAGTCTTCTCTATTCCCAGGAGATGAAAAGGCCAGGTCAAAGTAATGTATTTACAATTATGAAAATATCAACAAAGCTGGTCCTGGCTAATTTCTCTGTCAAAAAGGTTTTTAAACTCCAGATAAGTCTAGTCAAACATGTAAGGTAGTTTGTTGGAATGTAGATTCTTCTTTGTCTAAGCTCCAGTGGGTATCATGCTGAGACCTGGAATTTCCTCAAGTTGTGCATAAGAAGCAACCAAGCATTAATGTTATTGTGTTGTAATGTGTGAGGAAATTTGTGCCCATTTCCATGCTATGCCTGTATTTCCTTGGCCTTTGCACCAAGTCATTGAATTAGCAGCTCATTAGCATGGCTCAGCTCCCGTACAAAAGAAAAGCTCATTCAATTTACCTACATAACTGTCAGTTCTTAACTGGTTTTAAATTTACACTCAAGTAGGTATATTACCAGCCAGTCACGTTTCTGCTTGTTTATGACATTTGCTTATTTCCCGTCACTCGAGATTTGCTTTTTCTGTATCTTTGCTGATACAATTTATTTTAAAGGTTTTCCAAATTGCACTTACATAATTGGCTGGGAATTTTCCGTTCCTCATCTATGTGTGTGTGTGTGTGGGGGGGACTATCTTTAAATGTGAGACAGCCCTGCTACCACCAGCAAAATCGGGCCATTGGATCAGGCGCCAGTCAAAGCCTCTTAAATCGTGGGCTGGCAGGTTTCTTGGCCAATCACCAGCTACTGAGGGGCATTGTTGTTTCAACGGCCCACACGTCAGTGTTGAGCACCTGGAGAAGTGGGAAAGGGAGTGATTTGTTTTTGGGATGGTGCCATAGGGTGGGTCGTGCAAGGAGTAGGTGATTGTGTGAGCTCGTATACAATGTCAGGCCGATGGCTTTCATTGGTTGCCCCTGCATGAACCCATCATCCCATATTTGGGCAAATTGAGCATCTTGCCACCCTGGAAGGGAAGCTGTCACTTTTAGAATACAATCCCCACAGTGTGGAAACAGGCCCTTCAGCCCAACAAGTCCACACCAAAGTTGGAGCATCCCACGCAGACCCATCCCCCAAGGGCACACCTAATCTACACCTCCTCAAACCCTACGGACAAGTTAGCATGGCCAATCCACCTAACCTGCACATCTTTGAACTGTGGGAGGAAACCAGAGCACCCAGAGGAAAAAAATGCAGATGTGGGGAGAATGTACAAACTCCACACAGACAGTTGCCCGAGGCTGGAACTGAACCTGGGACCCTGGTGCTGTGAGGCAGCATGCTAACCACTGCACAATCGGTGATGCACACATCCCATGAATGGGAGTTTTATACTAATCGTATAATCCATTTATACACTAAAATATAATTTGAATAAAACAAATAATTAATTCAATTCTTTGTCATTTGCTGTGATAGCTGTCATTTGTAACAATAGACATTTTCCGTTTAAAAAAATTACTTCCTATTGTGTATTAAATTTCAAACTCCATAGTGGTCCATATTCACCAATCAAAGTAATTCTGCTGTCCATATCCCATTCTCATTAGAGGAATATTAACATACAAATAAGAAATATTGTTACAAAAAGGAAGCTTTGTTATCAGACTATGACTTCAATGTGGTTTAAAATGAAGGGTTCATTTGATCTGTTCTGAAGTCTACCTGATAAAAGGCTTGTGTGATGGAGCTTTTAAAGGCAGAGGGAGGTCTGATGTCTTCTACTGGAAAGAAGTACAGTGCTCTGACCTGGACACAATGGCAACAACAACTGTGCTTATAGTGATTTAGATACTGGGCTCCAAAATCCTAGGAGAGCATTGAGCATGGTTTTGTGGATATAATCTTATAAACAGTTTTGCTATAAACAGCCCATTTACTACCAATGTAGAGTACAGTTGTGGTCCAGAGAATAGTTAATCATCTTTTCTATTTAAATCACATGGGCTTTGGATCCATGTTGGCATGGAAATTGACTTTGAGAGTTGCCAAGTTCAATGAAGCCATTTGAAGGAGCAATTATTGCAGGCTTTGCAAATCCCTTATCATCCATGACATACCTTTGATGTGTGCTCCATTTGGCCAGAGTGCAACATACAAGAATTATGCAGTGCCCTCTTTCAGTACTGTAACAAATCCCTAGACCTGAACAAGCACGCAAACCTCACGGATCTATTAAGGACAGTTCCTAAGACGCTATTGTTGGGCATATCAGAAACAGTCCCTCAGTAATGAGATAATTCAGCAGTCCTACAGTTAACATTTAACTATCATCTAAATTGGAACATGGAAGCCTCCAACAAGGAGGAAAATAGGAATGCCACAACATTTCACCTTTTACAAACTAGATCTGATTCAAATGCATGGTGCACAAGCCATGTGCTCATGTACTGTGGGGGATTGGGATTGTGATAGAAAGAATGACAACTCCCCTGATATGAATCAAGAAAAACAGCATTGCATATACAATGATCGTGTGGACACTTTACAGTCCAAAGTGGGACAAACGCATCTCCTGGACTTTGCACAGGCTGTGTAACCTTGGTATATATTTGTGAAGTGTGCAGCTCACCTACAATACTTTTGCTTTCCAGTCATCATTAGGATTAGTTTGTAATGATGTATGACATGGCCAAGACTTTTAGTCAATGAAGTTGTTTGCAGCATGCAATCCACTTGTAAAATTCTGTGTTTACAGGTGACCTTCAGTTGGACTGTGTGAGAGCCTGATAAATGCAATTGCCCACGATTGGCCTGAAACACTTATAAATAAAAACTGCGGCCTCTGAGGGAATAAAGACTTACTCTGACCAGTCTAGCTGAGCTGGTAGCATTTTTAATTTCTCTTGTGATTTGAATAAAGATGGAAGGCATCACCACACTTCACGGAGTGAGTTGTAGGCTCAGCCACTCAATTTAGCAGATCCGCCAAGCCTTTTGTATTCCTTTCTGCATTGCACTCCCTGATAATCTCATCTATCACCCCACATTCCCACCCAATCCTTTTTATTTAATCTTCATTACGCCATTTTACCCCTTGAGACCCAGGCCAACAGCTTAGAAGTCATACTAGAAAAAAGAAAGGCCAGATGAGGACTTTCATCTAAAATATACATTGTTACATTTTATTGTATTTTTTAATGTAAATTACAAGTACAGTAATTAACTAAGAGTGTTTACTTAGTATTTGTTTTTGATTATTTTATAGGAAATTTAATTTGTTTTAAACCATATAATCTGGTTATGTCATTTGAAGATAACTTTTAAGAAGAAATTTATTAGTCCAGTTAACTGTTCCAATGACAGTCATAACATTTCAGGGAGCATAGTCTCTGTGGGGATCGTAACAATGATCAATTCTGATTCTGTTCTGGGTCTGTGTGTCATTTCAGTCTCATTCCTCCTGCCACATTTTGTACAAATGCCAAAGAATTAGGAAGTCGGAACTTGAATACAAATCAGATTAGACTGTCATCTGTACACTGTTTCTATGCAGCTGTGATAACAGGATTGACACAATTAATATCTTGTGATCTATTGTAAGAGCTTTAATCCAAATGGTTTGGGATGTCCTTGTCTATTATTATCCCAAGATGTATTTGAAGTTTCAGAAAATTGAAATAAAATTATTCTGAAACAAAACACCACACCATTTACAAAGGACCTGCGCGAACTGTTTGAAAGATATTTGCTCTGAGCCCCTCCCACTGTTCCCAATTCTTCTCTTTACTCTTGATTTGAGGCATTAGACCAATGTCTTGAAAATGCATTTAGATTTTCAAAAATGTTAACATTCTTTACGCACAGAAAATTTAAAGCCATTTATAAACGACTCTGAAATTTACAGCCTACCGATCGTGAGAAGGAGGAAGCTTGACCATTTACATTGAGTAACAATATATTAGAACCCACTTTCATATATTCATGTATATAGATTCCAATTATCTGCATTTAATACAAAATCTGGATGTTTTCCTTTCAAACTCTTTTCTCCTGGCATTCTATCAAGAAATTTGAATAATGTGAGAAAATTTGAGGAAGCTAAATTATTACTGAAATACTGAAGTACATCCCTCCATCTACAAACCAGGTTAGAGCTAATGATTCAATTATAATTTTCCTTTTGCCATCTGATGGAACTGCAGGAGACAGATAAAAGTACCTGAACAATGTAAGTGTGCCTGAGTAATCACAATGTAGTTGCATCAAGATAATGCTTTGGCTGATAACTATTGTCATGACAAAAGATGTAAAAATGGATAAAAGGAAATTTGGCAGAGTTTGAGATTTTTAAGCATTTTGGTAAGTTAAATAGGGACATATTGTTTTCTCTGATTAGGAGATCAGTGTCTTTGGATCATACTGGAGTATTTTGTCAAAGGGACTGGTTTAGGCTGAGAACATCACATCTTTTAAAAGGAAATTGGATATAGAGAAGAAGCAAAGTTGATACTGGGCTAAATTGAGGATGGCACCTGGATTCACTTTGGAAAAATACGGTAAAAAATATTTATCAGCATAAAGGCCTCCTCCTGTACTGTAAAACTTCATGGCTCTATGGTCTACATCAATGCTTCACAAACTTTTCCCTGTTGTATCTCCCAGTGAAGATTGAAAGTTGTCATGACCCATTGGTAAGTGCAGGTGTAATAGGGAAGAGAAGGCTTATGAGAACCAGGGAAAGGGAGTCAGCCAGTGCTATCTTGACTGAAACCCTTAATTTTGGGTCAAATCTCTACTTTAGAGGTTTCAGTCTCCATTTTGAGAAACCCTTCCACTTGCGAACTATGTTTTAAGACCCAAAATGTGCTGCTTAAAAAGTTGAAAGAAAAGTACAGAAACAGATGTTGTATACCATACCTACTGAATATTTTACACCTCCATCTACACTGTTATTCCTTTTTGCAATTACTCAGTCATTGAATCCTGAATTTGCACTTTTGACCAATAAGTGAACTTCAAGCCTAACAAGACTCCTTTTTCCACTGACTGTTTTCATTCAAATTTAACCAACACTAACTTCAACCCTGCCTTCAGTATCTCTATGGCTAATTTTGATCAGTCACCACACTGCAAAATCTCCAATCCATTCAAAATGACTCATCCATGTCCAAGTTCCATCTGCACCAACTGATGCTGGATTTTCTGATTTCTACTTTAACAGCCCTATGCAATGGCTTTAAAATTCTTGTCTTCATTTCTAAGTTCCTGTATAGCTGCAATTTACCGTCACAATTTCTATTATAGCTCTGGATCATAATTTGCACCTTTTACTTTTAACCGCAGTCTTGGGGTGGGAGATGATGATTGGTGTTCACTTTTCCAACCTTACTCTTAACGTTTTGATCATTCCTTGGATATCCTTCCTAACCAATGCCCTAATTCCTGCTTTAACTCTATTTTGTTTTTGTATTGGCAGATTTCTCTGCATTTTTTTTCTGGGATGCTATTAAGTACAAGTTGCTTTTGGTGTCAGATTGCATGGTACAGTACAAGCTATAATACTGTAATAATCCTAAGCCATTTAGCAATTCTGAGACAATATAAA
This sequence comes from Stegostoma tigrinum, assembly GCF_030684315.1. NCBI lineage: Eukaryota > Metazoa > Chordata > Chondrichthyes > Orectolobiformes > Stegostomatidae > Stegostoma > Stegostoma tigrinum. The sequence goes on along the minus strand of NC_081361.1, from coordinate 55,777,699 downwards.
AAAGCATGTAAAATTGGCAACAGCAAGTTTAATGTGTATGTGAATTATTGTTAATTTAAACTTCCTTTTGTGGATTGTTAAGAATCAATAGATTACTGATCTATAAAATTTTATAAAGATCTTTAACCTATTGGCTTCTATAAACGATGCCTTCCCTTGAGTGGATTAAAGATTTACAAGAAATATGCCATATTTGTTGAAGGTGCTTAGTTGTGACGGATAGTAATCTTTTAAATTCCTCATGATTGAATTTAAAGTGCATGGCCAGATTAAATACCTGCTTGTAATACCACAGATTCATATTATGTAAGGTGTGAACACAAATCTTACTGAAAACTAATAAACTAAATGTTTCACAGTTCCTCTCCTCATCTGGAAGATGCTGACTTTCCTGCTCCAGTAACATTGATATTGTGATCATATGTCTGACTTATATAAAGGTGAATATAGGTAAGATTGCACTTGGTAAAATATCCCAGCTGAGTCTTCTGCGAACAAGCATTCATCTTTCAGTATGGTAACCCTCTTCAGGCACCATGTCCTGATGATGACCCTGGACTTGCATTGGATTATGCTTTGCAAGTTCTGCAGTAGTTGCCATTTCCTTCTGCAGGATGGCTGACCAGGAATTTCTTCTGCTTCTACTGCCTGCCCTGAAATGTATTGGAAGGATTTATAGCTGAATAATCAACATGTTTGAGTACGAGAGCCATGATTTCATGTTGCAGCTTTACAAGACTTTGGTGAGGCGACACCTAGAGTGTTGCATTCAGCTCTGGTTGCTGCATTACAAGAAGGATGTGGAGGCTTTGGAGAGGGTGCAGAAGAGGTTTACCAGGATGCTGCCTGGATTACAAGGTGTGAGCTATAAGAAGAGGGTAGGAAAACTCGGATTGTTTTCTGTGCAGCAGCAGAGCCTGACAGGAGACTTGGTAGAAGTCTATAAAATTATGAGGTACTCAGATACGATTGATATTCAGAATATTTTTCCCACATTTGAAATGCCTAAAAAGGTGAGGGGAGCAACTTCAAGGGAGACATGAAGGGTAAGTTTTTTTACACAGTGGTAAGAGTCTGGACACACTGTTAGGTGTGATGAGCCAGATATGATAGGGGTGTTTAAGTGCCTTCTAGATAAGCACATGAATATGCAAGAAATGAAGGGATATGGACCCTGTTTCTGTGCTCTACTGTTCAATGTTGTATGTTTTCTGTGTTTGGTCACATGACGAGCACAACTTCCATGTCCATCAAGATCTAAAGTGGGGCTTGAGCCCAGAGTGTCGGGTCCATGTGATGCCACAAGACCTCCTGTGGTATGGGTCAATCCTTAGAAATCAAAAGGATGAACATTAGTTGAGTTCATACCTCTCCAGTCACAACACTCATCCTATGGTGCTGACATGAACTGTAATGTTGTTATGAATGACATGTGATTGTAGCACATCTGAGGACAGGTTTTAGGATTCACTGTGTAGTACATCATGTGCGCACCTTGCTAAATGTTTCATTACTGATTTCTTTTTTAAAGTACAGTCCCAAGATGTAATTATAATGTAACAGTCATTGGAACAACAACATAGGGCTGCTAACTCCAGTCGCATTGTATTTACTGACAATTAGATGATTGTCAGTTACATTAGTTAAAGCCTGGTCCTAAAAATTGCTGGGATTAGCATGTTGGGAATGGAAGTACAGAACAGTAAATTTTATAAAATATTACCTACAAACAGTATTTTTGAGGAGGCTACATTCCCATTTCACAAAAAAATTAAACGGTTCCCAAAACTGGTTAGAAATTTCCAGACAATTTTCAGTAGGCTAGATTTCCGTGACCCCCACAATTACCTTAGCAAAGGTTGATTTCAGTATCCCTGAGAGGATTCTGCTGATTGTCTCCCATTAATGGCAAATCAAAATGATTTCATTTTAATTTCAGTACAAGCCTTTGCAGTTGCACATGAAGAAATTTCAATGAGGGATTAAGAGTTCATTATAAACTGTTGACTTGCCTGTTAAAGATGTCTGTCTATATGCAGGTTCATGAGGGCAAGAAATTAATAAGGTAATATTGGACTTCTTTTTAAAAAATGTGCCAGCGCACTTTCCCATCATCTGAGTTGAATGGAATTTTCTTTGTACTTTTTTTCTTCTCTGCCAATTATTTTGAAAAAAAAACTTCAATACTGCAAAATAAGAGAGGCATGAATGTCTGACCCCAGCTCAGTTAGATAGAGAGGCATAATGTGCTGATATATAATTCAGCCAAAAGGGAACAAAATTGAACATCTATAATTGGGAGATTTCGACCTGAGAGGCAAATGCCATATTAAAGCATTAAATACAAACTGACCAAAAGGAATAGGGGGAAAACATTACAATTATTACCATGAATTTGAAAAGCCTAAAAAAAAATCAAGTGGAGTTAAAAATCACTTAATTTTGCAAGGGGTAAATTTTTCTGTATAAGGTTAGATTAACTTGCAGCAATCACTAAACAGTTTGAACTTCATTCTGATAGGCCTTGTACAAATTTGTTGCTGACAACAACTCTAGCTTTAACAATGATTTCTATTCCAAAAGACCAAGGCCCATTTCTGGACCCGAAATGTTAACTGATTTTTCTTCACAGATGCTACCAGACATGCTGAGCTTTTCCAGAAACTTCTGCTTTTGCAACTATGTAAGTTGTCGTTGTGTAGATTGTTCCAGACCGTCTGCAGTGTCCAGCCAGGCTCCAGAATAGTCAAGAATTACATGCTTATTTTTCCAGTGTTGACAGATTCCTCTGCAGTATAAATTGATGTCTTTCAGAAAATCAGAAAGCTCAGGAATTAAAGAATTACTTTTTATTTCAAGATCATGCAAGGTGTAAAAGGCGCGGAATTGTACAAATACTGTGATGGAAGCAGACAACATAGAAAATTACACAAATAAAATAACTGCACTGTAAACAAAGTGCTAAGTTAAGAAACATAAGACTTATGTCAGCAACATAATATGTGTATCATATTTATTCAAATGGATGATTTTCAGTACAGCTCCAGATGTATGTTGACTTGAATCCTCATTGGCCTAATATGCCAAAGGGGACTTTCTTCTTACTTTCAGGCTGATTCATTGAATGATAAATGGGTCATCATTCTGTTAACAGTTGCCTTTTAGTGGTAATGTGACAATAACAGCAAATGATACTGATAATTGGGACAAAAATAACATTGATTACAGTGCACCAAAATAATAAATGTTAGTCAATCTTACACAAAACCATATATTTCCCTGTCTTAAAGAAGGAATTCCACCAAAGTAACTTATTTCAACAACCTAATCTCTTATTAATCTTAATCTTAGACTGCCCATTTCTATAAATGTTCTGAATATTTGAGCAGTATGTGTCAATTATCATTAGGAAGATCAGCTTGGAAGACTGCTAAGCCTGACCGAGTAAAAGAACTAAATTAACATTTACAGTTGATGCCACATTATTCCTGAACTAATGATTACTAAAATTAATGCAGCTTTCTTGTGATTCTGTGCAGTAATCCTTTAAGTTAGTGCTATTAATTATGTCCTCATCACTCAAGGCAAAAATGTTTAAAAATGGACATAATGCAATTCAATCCTATTCAGAATTCCTTGGAATAGTTTAATATTTACTGTTAGAGTTTTGATGGATAAAACTAACATATAGCCATCACAAATTCCTTATATATATTCTCTCTTGCACCTGCATATTTTAAAGTCACTTTTAGAACAGATTGTTTTGTTGGAAATGACAAAAATTTGACACATCTCACATGCTATTGCATTAAACAGTAAACATTAAATATATTGTAAGCAGGAAGCCTGGATTCAAGTCGCATCTGCTCCAGAGACATGTCTTAACATTGCTGAACAGGTTGATTAGGACAATATCCCAAGTTCACTATTAAGTACTACCATCTTTGTTTCTAATTAAATTTTAGGTTCCCAAAACCTTGGAGGCTTTTTAAAAAATATGTGAAGACAAAAGTTAAAGTATTGAAATTAAACTATGCTGTTGAGTGTCTTGCATGGTGTCATATTTCACACATTCCTGGGGAAAATTGGATGTGAAGTAGACAGTGTGGAAGGTTACCTCCAAGTACGATGGGGCCTTGATCAGATGGGCCAATGGACCAAGAAGTGGCAGATGGAGTTTAATTTAGATAAATGTGAGGTGCTGCATTTTGGAAAGGCAAACCAGGGTAGGACTTGCACAATTAATGCTAAGTTCCCGGGGAGTGCTACTAAACAAAGAGACCTTGGAGTGCACGTTTGTTGCTCCTTGAAAGTGAAGTCCCAGGTAGACAGGATAGTGAAGATGGCATTTGGTACACTTGCCTTTATTGGTCAGTGCATTGAGTATAGGAATTGGGAGGTCATGTTACGGCTGTATAGGACATTGGTTAGGCTACTATTGGAATACTGAGTGGCCTCCCTGCTATAGGAAAGATGCTGTGAAACATGAAAAGGTACAAGAATATTGCCAGGGTTGGAGGTTTACGCTACAGGGAGAGACTGAATAGGCTGGGGCTATTTTCCCTGGAGCATAGGAGGCTGAGAGGTGGCCTTATAGAAGTTTGTAAGATCAGGAGGGGCATCGATAGGATAAGTAGCCAAGTTCTTGTCCCCAGAATAGGGGAATTCAAATCTACAGGGCACAGGTTTAAGGTGAGAAGGGAAAGATTTAAAAGGGACCTAAGGGTAACTTTTTCATGCAGAGGGTGGTGCGTGTATCAAATGAGCTACCAGATGAAGTGGCGGAGGCGAGTACAATAACAACATTTAAAATGCATCTGGATGGTTATATGAATAGGAAGGATTTAGAGGGATATGGGCCAAATGGGATTATATTTATCTAGGGTATCTGGTCGGCATGGACGAGTTGCACAAAAGGGTCTGTTTCTACGCTGTACAGCTCTATGACTGTATGACTCTGAGTTATCTCCTTGGAATATGCACTTCTCAGCTCACTATCTGTGCACACAAGGCGCTGTATGAGTTGAAAACAAAATATGCTGGTAATCGCAGTGGGTCAAGCAGCATCCTTGGAGTGAGAGCAAGCTAAAGTTTTGAGTCAGTCGTATGTTTTATGAGTTACTGAGCAAATTGCATAATGAGCTAGCTGGATGTTCTCATCACCAATGGCACTTTACAGGTTTGAATGGTCAGACACCATGTTTAAAACCCAGCTGCATACCACTTCAGGAGCGTGCCTGCATCTTCCCATCAGATGTGCTAGTTTCTGCTACAACATCAGAAATACCAGAAAATCAATATACATTGGCTCCCGGCTTCACAGATTATACCTTGCAGATGTTGCTGGATGGTGTTGTAGAACGATGGGATATCCTGTTCCCTGTGAATAGAGTCACAAGGTTATGGCATCATATGTGTCCTGCCTGGACAGAGGTAGCAGCTCAGGTCCATTGCTGTTGGACTCCACAATAGAGATAACAAACATTACTGGAGAAAAGTCAATGTGCTGTACTGAGGTATGTGGCACCCTGTTCTCTCTGCCACTTCACATTGTCAGGCCCATGACTCAGTCTGTTACTATAATCATTCCCATCACCCTCCAATCCTATTATCTCATTGCAGGTTAAACTGGCCCATAACTTGGTCAACTGCCAATGCCGGCAGTAATTGGCAGACATCCATCTGCATGCCCACTTTTAATGAAGGCCTGTTGCGCAGGCTAGAGACGAGCAGGACTATTCCTAAGGTGACTGGGAGTCATCAATGACCAAGCAACCCACTGAGCAACATTGTATTCTTCTTCTCAAACACATTAGTCTGCATAATTTGCTCTCCATCTTCATCTTCAACAAGTTCTTTCCCTTCCCTTCTGCAGACACGAGCAGTACCCATGATGCTTCAACTTCAACAAGGGGCCTGAGCTCCTCTGTGCCTGCATTACTTCTACAGACAGACTTTAGAATCAGAAACAGCATTGTGGATTACAGGATCTGAATCTCACTCCAGTTGGCTTCATCAGGTTACCCCCACACCAGCTGCAGAAATTGAGACTGCACCTAGATATAGTTGGAGAGATTGGAAGAAAAATATATCATTTTGAGAGCACAACAGCACCCAGTGCTCAGTGATTGTATATACTCTGTATTTTATAAGCAAGCTAAATGTGTAAAGTAATCTAATGTGAAAGATACGGAAAATTGTCAACCAGCAAAATGCCTTTGTATATCTCATAATCAACAAAGTGGGTATATGTAGACAGCCTTATCTATCAGAAAATACGTATTTAAAAGTCGGGCATTTCAGCCAAGTTGCTGCAGTGAAATCTTGGGGACTCTTCCAACATCTTCCATTGAACAAAAGCTGTAAAAGCTTAAATACATGCACCAACAGATTCAAATGCAGCTTCTTCCCTACTGCTATTAGACTTCTGAATGGCACTCTCAATTTATAAATTTAATGTTGCTCTCACCCTTGGTGCACCTTCCCTGCAGCCATAACATTGTATTCCTCGCTCAGCCCTATTACCAGAATACATTTTGTATGGTATGATCTGCCTTACAAAACAAAACCTTTCACTGTACCTAGGAACATGTAACAATAATAAATCAAATCAAAGACTTCAGGAGGGAGGATCCAGGGACTGGCATATGCAATTGGTAGGCCCACATATGTACCTTATGGGAGCGATCAAAGAATCTGTCAGGTTGCAGGAGAGAAAAGTCTATTCCATGTCTTAAAGCCACGTTGTAACATTTAAAGCTGTGAGGTTGCCAATGCTGACTCATTTTCAATTTCTGTCATAATGCTGTGAATAAATTGTAGCCCATATCTGCGGAAGCTTTGTCAGGGCAGAGGCAATGTTACAGTATAGGTTCATTGCAGGGATAGAGATGGGCCTCATTCTCAGCGGTCTTCAATAAAGAGTAGATTGCCTGATGTTGCTCATGTATCCCTGGTGCCAAAACCATTTCAGAATTTACATCCAGGAGTTAAAGATTTGAAGTACTCACTATATTATAGCTGCATTAGCATTAAAACAAACAGAGATTTCTGGAAAACCTCATTATGTGTGGCAGCATCTGTGGAGAGAAAGCAGAGTTAATATTTTGGATCTGTTGCTTCCTCAGAACTCATGATAGCTCGGCATAGATTGGTATATATGCTAAAGTTGGGGTGGGAGGGAGGGCTCGTAGTAAATGATAGGCGGGGATGGAGCCCATGGAGAGAACAGCAATTGGGCAGACAAAGGAATGGGTAAAGGTAAGCCTGGGGAATCAATACCTGCTAATGGGGGCCATTAATGCCTGACAATGGCTCGTGTGTGGTAGCAGTCCATGTGATGACAAGGCCTGGTGCGTGGAGGTCAGGGTAAGTACATGGGAGAAGGTGCTGAGGGCCTAAAATTATTGAACTCAATATTAAGTCTTGAAGGCTATAAGGTCCCCAAGTGGAAAATGAGATGCTGTTCTTCCAGACTGCACTGAGCTTTTCTGGAACACTTCAGAAAACCCACAGATGCTAGCCAAGAAACAGGGTGGTGTGTTGAAGTGGTGGATAACAGGAAACTAGATGTTCCTCAAATTGGTCACCCAGACTGCATTTTGTCTCCCCAGTGGAGCGGAGACCACATTTTGAGCAGTGAATACAGCAGACTAGATTGAGTGGAGTGCAGGTAAATTGCTGTCTTACCTTGATGGTGTGTCTGGAACTTTGGCTAGTGTGGAGAGAGGAGCTAAAAGTGATTGCAGGGGAACAGGGATTGGGGATGTGTTGGGCGTGAAGAAGTAGTGGATCAGAGTGTCCAGGAAGGAGCAGTCCCTGGAAAATGCTGACAAGGGAGGGGAGGGGGATATGTGTCTGGTGGTGGTATCCTGCTGGAGGGAATGGAAATGGTGGCCAATGATCCTATGGATGCGGGTGCTGTATTCATCACTTTTGTGGGAGGAAAGAGAAGGGATAAGGGCTGAAGTACAAGAGATTGATCAGACGTGCCTGTCAACCACGGTGGTGGGGAATCCTCAGTTGAGGAAGAAGGTGAATGTTTTGGCATGCCCTTGTAGAAGCAGGCATAATTGGAATAGTTGGAATGAATACAGAGAAACTGGGAGAATGGAATAGTCTTACAGGGAGCAGGGTGTGAGGAACCTTACAATAAAGGTAACTGTGAGAGTCAATTGATTTGTAGTGGAGATAACAAGGTGTAGAGCTGGATGAACACAACAAGCCAAGCAGCATCAGAGGAGCAGGAAGACTGACGCTTCAAGCCTAGACCCTTCTTCAGAAGAAGCCCTGAATCGTCAGCCTTCTTGCTCCTCTGATGCTGCTGGGCCTGCTGTGTTCATCCAGCTCTACACCTAGGTGCCTCAGATTCTCCAGCATCTGCAATTCCTACAGCTTGTAGTGGATATTGGTGGCCCTATCTCCAGAAATGGAAACGGAGATGTTGAAGAAGGGCTGGAAGATAGAAGGAGGTGTCTGAAAGCTGGTGCTCAGCCTTCAATGTAGGGATCAGTATGCCAGACATCAACAGCACCTCCTTGTAGTCAGGCTTAATTACAAAGTAAGAGGTAAATCTGATAGCTCGGAGTGCAGTCAATTCAGAGAGATAGGTTCGAATGGGTGAGGGGGACAGAGCAATTAAGATGACCAATGTCATGTTGGCAATTCTTGATTAAACAGCAAGTGCAAGCAAAAGGCCAGATGGAGTGGCCCAGATGGAGGGAGAATTTTGTAGGTTGGTGAAGGAGTTGGTGGATGGGAAGAGGGCTCTTGCCCAAAGAAATGGGCACAGAGTTGAAGGTGTTGAAAGGAGAGTTCAATGTTTCATCGTGCCCAAAATCCACTGAGGTGGAGGTGCAGAGGAATAAAACCAAGACCTTTGCTCAGTATGGAATGCTCAGCATTAGAGACCATAAGGGCAACAGGTGCAGTAAGTAAATAACAGGAGGTGGGGTTGGGAGAGGAGATGGAAATAAAGAGAAGGGCAGGCAGTGAAGGTTCCAGAGGAAGCTGTTGCATCTTGTGTTCCTTAATGCCTGAAAGGAAAAGCGTCAAATGAGCTGAAGGATGAAGTGGAACTGTGGGAGAGACAGCTCTGAGCCAGCAATGAGGCATTGCTGATGGGGAGAGAGAGGTCGACAGTGTACATGTCGTGATGCATGGCATTGAGAACACTGTCTGAGGAGCATCATACATCACGGAAATACCTGTGATCCTGGGTGGATTCAAAACACAAAGAATGAAACTTCACTTGGAATCCACGATATGTGAGTCAAAGCAGGATCCAGACACTGAGGAATGTGATGTGGCTGTCACAGTGAATTTTGGCAATCACTTTATCAAGCATTAGGAGCAAAAACAAAAGTAATGATGACAAACAAAAAAAGATGAGAACAGAAATCCTGTCAGAGAGAAGAGCAGAATTTCTTAAAGGTGGGCATACCTGGAAGAAATGTTGCTATGAGTTAAACACGAAACAAAAAAAAAATTTCTGGCTAATCTTCACATGCCTGATGCAGCCAATTACCATTCTATCTATCTCCTCCAAATCAAAACACCTGTCTGTAGGTTGAAGCTTGAAAATTGCATGTCAGATTTTTATTTGCATAACTTGAGCAAAGTCTGCTGAGGTATACATTGCTCAAGAAATGACATGTTTTTCTATTTGATTGATGTATACAATTAGATTTTTTTCACCTATGTCTCTAATATCCTTACCTCTACATAGGTGTCTGTACAAAGCTTGTCCTACACCAATGTTAATGTTAAGGCAAATAAGACGCAAAGAAATGCAGATGTTGGAAATCAGAAACACAAACAGAGATTGCTGGCAAGACTCAACATGGATTTCCATTGGATAATTTTAGGGCCTGAACACCTTGTTCAATGTCATTACCCCAGTCCCTACACACCAGGCCTCATCACCACATGGGCTGCTACTACAGCCACCCATTGTCAGTGAATCATGGGGCCCATTTAGCAGCGTTGATTTTGCCAGGCTGACTTTTACGACATTCCTTTGCCCAATTGCTGTTGTCTTTCTTTGGCCTCGTCCCCACCTATCATTTACCCATCACCGCTCCCTAACCCCACTGGGAACGGAAGGTTAGTGTTATAAAAGTAGGCTGGGACATTTTTCACCAGAGTGTAGGAGGGTGAGGGGTGAGTTTGTAGAGATTTATAATATCATAAAACAGCATAGATTAAGTGAATAGCGAGGATTTCTTTATTCCCTAGGGTGGGGGAGTTCAAAACCTGGGGGCATATTTTTAAGGTGAGAGGAGAAAGGACATGAGGGGCAACTTTTTTTACAATGAGATGCTGAAACCTTTGTAGAGGTAAAGATATTAGAGACATAGCTGAAAAGTAACATTTTATTGCATACGTCAATCAAATAGAAAAACAAGTCATTTCTTGAGGAATACGTACCTCAGCCGGTAGAAGGCTTTGCTCAAAAATTGTACATGTTAAAATCCAATTGCAATTATCCATCCTTAACCCACAGACAGGCCTTTTGATTTGGAGCAGGTGGACAGAATGGTAATTGGCTGTATCAGGGATTTGACCTGAATTTTCTGAATTAGAACGACCTGGATAATTTTCCTGTTTGGTGAGGTAGATGCCAAAGCTTTACCCTTGGGTAAAATCTGCTGATTGTCCTGCCCTCTAATCTGCTAGCTCAGAAAAAAGCTGCAGTCTGAGTCTGTTGCCAATGATTGACTCTGACACCCTGAAATTTGGGCACGATGTCCAAGTTGGAAGGCACTGGTTTCATTGACTAAAGATCTTGGGTTTGATCCCGCCCTCTGCTGAGCAGAGCATTGGTTGTTAATCTGGGGACGGCTCAGTGGTTAGCACTGCTACCTCACAGCATTAGGGACACAAGTTCAATCCCACCCTTGGGTGACTGTGGGAGTTTGCACAGTTCCTCCCCGTGTCTTCATGAATTTCTGCTGGGTGCTCCGGTTTCCTCCCATAGTCCAAAGATGTGCAGGTTAGGTGGATTGGCCATGGCAAATGCAGGGATAGGTAGCAGGTGGGTCTAGATTCTCTTTGGAGGGTCAGTTTTGGGTGGCACAGTGGCTCAGTGATTAGCACTGCTGCCTCACAGTGCCAGGGATCCCGGTTCAATTTCACCCTCGGGCGGCTGTCTGTGTGGAGTTTGTACATTCTTCCCTCATCTGTGTGGGTTTCCTCTGGGTGCTCCAGTTTCCTCCCACAGCCCAAAGATGTGCAGGTTAGGTGGATAGGCCATGCTAAATTTCCTGTTGTGTTCAGGAATGTGTACATGAGGTGAATTATGAGGGATGGGTCTGAATGGGAAGCTCTGAGGGGCAGTGTAGACATGTTGGGCCAAAGGGTCTGTTTCCACACTGTAGGGAATCTGTGAATCTGTTGAGCATTGCTGTTGCCAAATTGGAAGTTCAGAGGCTGAAGGGAGACATTGTACCCAATGACCATGGAAGCATGTGTTGTAGTTGCAATGGTTCCATCTAAAGTGCAGAAAAGTAATACAGTCAACTAAGCCAGATATGCACCCGGACTTGAGGTTTAGGACCCAATTCAACACTTATCTGCTGGGTTTCGGAGTCGAGTAATTAATGAAGTTAAAATGTATTCCTGTTGCCTGGTAGCACGACTTTTAATTCACCATCTCAGGAATGAAACCCAGATTTTCTCAATGGAGAAAATCTGATCTTTGGACTTACGTCTGTTGAAGTCACTAAATCATATCCCAAGGTGTTTGTGTTGTCAGAAATTGTCAGTCTTTAAAAGAGCAGGGAAAATTATATTAATCAGAAGGCAATAGATGACAACAAGTTTAGTTGGAACAGCTTTTAGGTTATATGATGAATAGATGACTGAGAAAGATAAAAACTTGGCACGATGCTAAAAGCATGAAATTCAAAAGCCACGAACTACCTCTGCTCAGCATTGACCTGAAGTTCACTGCTGTCATCAACCAACTGAACAGAAAGACTTTGGAAATACTCATGGGCCCTGCTGGTGCTGAAGAGTCTGCACAAGAATTATTTGGTCCTCAAGCAAGCTGTTCTACACGTAATAAAACTAGACATAGAGAAACTCACTCAGAGATAGTTAGAACTGCTGATGCTGGAGTCAGAGATAACATAGTGTGGAGCTAGAGGAACACCAGCAGGCCAGGCAGCATCAGAGAAGCAGGAAACTCAGCCAGCCTGGCAGCAGCTGTGGAGAGAGAAATAAAGAAAATGTTAAGTGTTTCTCCAGTAATTTCTGTTTTCATGTAACATTTCTAGCATCTACAGTAGTTTATTTGATTGCTCTATTCCACACTGGTGTATACCTATCCAAAGTAGAACATGTGTCCTATTCAGAAAATGAAGGGCAAATTTCCAGCACATTCAATTGCAGTTCTGGATACCTCCAGATCATAAGCAAAGTGATGGAAGTACAATTTAATATCATCAGGTATCATGCAGTCACCATTAGGATGCTCCTGATTCTCACTTCAGGTTCCAATAGAATAATTGACCTTGTCACGACTCGAGAGTAGCTGTGTTTAATGTCAAGTCAGCATTCAACCAAGCATTTGACAGCAGAAAACCTTAGTTAAACTGGGGTCAATAGGATCAAAGGAAAATGCATTGGTTTAAAATCACTCACAATGCATGCTTTTTGAGTGTGTACATAGATGTAATATTGGCAATTTGATCTGAACTTATAATCCTTGTTAATAGGCTTAGCTTTACAAATGCCTTCTCTCTCGGAAACACACGATTCTTTATTGACATGTTCAACTTCACTCTATTGGGATGCACTTTACACGGATGTGAAATTGACACCTGAGATTGGGCTTCCATTATAGAAATGAAAGATTAGACAGTGTCCATAAGATGTGCTGAATTTTTCAAAAAATTAATGAAACCATCTTCAGTATGAATTGAAGTGCCATCTTGCATATCTGCCTGTTATTTTGTCTATAAATAATCTGTACAAGTAGCTTAATCTGTACTCAAACACTAAATGCTTCATTTTCCATCCTCCTTGGGTCACTAGGGAATACAATAGGAATGTAATATACCCTATGTAGCTGTTTATTGTAGTTTGGGATTAATTGTTTGATCTGTAGGATGTTAAGGTGAACACAACGAAAGATACGGATTTCTGTGTTTCGGAACTTCAGCCTCACTATTGAAACTCTTGATATCCTAGACTGTACGAAAAACAGCCAGGAAAAGAAGGCTACATAGCCAATACGTAAAGCATTTTTTTTCCTTCAGTATGGGTGCCCTAAATGGTGTATATTGGGTCAAAGTTAATGGGTGGAGCACAAATTACACCTATATGTGCTCCTTTCTATATTGGACTTCTTGCAGAGCACCTAGGAGAGGATTTTCCATCTTCCAGTGCTAAAATGCCCATCCTAATGGGTAAAAAAAATTCAGAAAAACTAATAAGAATGAACTTGAAGAAATCAATTGTGTTTCTGTGCTTTTAAAAGCAGGTTATTTTTCTGAAAATCAGTTAATTGTATTTTAATAAAGTACATTATTGTGGCACCTTGGAGCTTTCAGATCACATTAATTAGCACAAAAGAATCACAGAATCTCTACAACTGAAGGATCAGGCCATTCAGCCCAACAAGTCCACATCAACCCTCTGGAGAGGATCCCACTCAGACCCACCCCTTCTGGGCAACCCTGCAGCTCCCATGGCAAATCTGTCTAAACTACATAGCCCTGGACACTACGGACAATTTAGGATGGCCAATCCACTTAATCCACACATCTTAGGAGTTTGGAATGAAACCGGAGCAGCTGGTGGAAACCCACGCAGACACAGGGAGAATGTGCAAACTCCTCACAGACAGTCACCTGAGGGTGGAATTGGACCCAAGTTCCTGGCGGTGTGAGGCAGCAGTGCTAACCACTGAGCCATCATGATACCCCAAAAGAGAAAGCTATTTTTACAGTATTAACTTCTGTGTAAACTAATTTAATAATGCAATCAGTCTTTTGGCCATTGATGGGAAATATTTAATGTGGCACTGACCTTCAGCACTGATATACAATGCATTCTCACACACATAACTTTCATAGGTAATCTTTCCCAAGCAATTGTCAGAATTATTAAATTTGTGGCGAGAAATGCTTGTAAATTGTTTTCTGTCACAGCTAAGCAAGCAATTACTTCAAGTTGAGCACTAGGTACGAGAAGTGGCATGGGCTGTTTCATTACAATCCAATAAAATGAGATTTATTTGCCTTTTGTTATGTATTTAAATTTTGATTTGCAGACATCTGTTTGAAATTTACTGTGCCAGAAATGGAGGTATTCCATTCAACATTTTAAGCATTCCATGCATTAGAGAGGTTTAAGATGGTTGTTGGAGTCAAAGGAGAATGTTAAACAAAGGATAAACGTCTGTGCTAGAGTATGTGAAAATATTATCAATCGGACATTCTAAATTGTGTTCTGAACCTCTAAAAAGGCAGCTCACGTATTAACATATATATCGATGAAAAATGTTTTAAGTCTACTTTTATTTTCCAGAGCTTTGAAACGAGGTTTCCAACCTGATATTGAAATTATATATGGAAAAAATGCATACCTTGACAATTATGTTGATTGTCAATATATTAATTTAAAACCAGTCCAAATTAATTATATTAAAACATTCTTTTGTAACAATCGTCAAAGCAATGAATGAAGTGAACTGACGTTTGTTATTCCAAGTCTGGTTATTCTGATATGATGAGTCCAACTACCAATTTTTTAAAAAGTTTGGCATATTCTATAGATATCAGCAAAACCTTTTGCAAGACCTGAAGATGTATGTTGATATGGAAGATGAGGCTGGATTGAGCTTGTACTTGAACAAGTTGCAGGGCTGTGCTTGAAAATAAATCCATGCCTGGAGTTGCTAGGGAGATTTTTTGTGGCACTGTAACTGTACTAATTGTAATCAAGATTAGAACATAGAACATTACAGCACAGTACAGGCCCTTCGGCCCTCGATGTTGTGCCGACCTGTCATACCGATCTGAAGCACATCTAACCTACACTATTCCATGTACGTCCATTCTCCATGTAGTGTCATTCTCACCTTGGTGTGCTTTGAAGATTAATTGACCAAACCAGGACTGTCCCTCTCACTGTTTTAAACTGAGGAAGCTTGGCTCACATGTAATTCAGAATGAATATAATCAAACAGTATTTTTCCCTTGTTAGGTAATGTACATTATGTGGTGTGCATCCTTAGTAACAGTCACTCACCTTCTCTAAATTTTTATGTACATATCTAGTTTATTGACAGTTTTAATTTGAATGAAGAGACTAAAAGATTTTAAGTGCAGTGAAAGAAGAATCCAAAATTGAACTGATTACTAAATACACTTGGGTAAAAATGACGTATTAAGGGCCTCGTGGGAACGTGAGTTTACACTAAAGTAGCTGACTATAGCTGTGCCAGGCAAACCAGACCTACATATGTCCATAACTTGTTTGCCACACTTGAATGTGGCCCCTGTTTACCTTCAATCTACCCATAACAACGCAAATCTTGTCCCCTGTGCACACGTAGTCTGCATTGGTACACCAATGCAAACCAACTGCAGGCCCTTGGCTTACAGCTGCACTTTAAGGAAAAGCAAACGGCCAATAACATAGATCTAAAAATCTTTAGATGTCTTATAATAAAGCCACCCACTTTTCATGGAAGAGTGAACAGTGCTGTCGAATTTTATAATTCCCAAGACAAAAACAAGAAAATGACAGAACACTATTATACTAAGAAATGTGAACTATACAGTTGGTGTAAATTTGCATAAATTGTTGCTGTAAAACAATGTATCCTCATGCAATGGCATCAGTGACTTATCCGTAGATTAATGAAAATAGTGTGTGGGCTTATGTTTCTTTCCTTTATTCCATGCTTCCTGTGTCACATTTTTCTCTGACAATTGTCGGAAAACTTTAGGCGCATTTTTTTGCAGCTGATTGATTTTGATGATAATTGTTCCCAACAATCTTTTGTTTTTTCCACAAGAAAATAAATGGTTGCTGATAACTGCTATTAGCTTTTTGTTTCAGAATATGTAGTGACTAATTTCACATTCTGTCAATAATAAGCGGTAACTCAAAAGTTATTATAGCTAAGATCATTCACTTCAAAGAACAATTAACGAGGTGAACACAAAATCTAAAGCCACAAAACATTTTGTTACAGTACGCCAATCATTTTGTTTTATGAGCATTTGTTGATTTTTCTTTTCAGATGTTCTATTTTTAAATTCTGCTTTATTTACACTGGTAAAAGAGCCATTGAAATCTCCAGCATAAATAGCATTAAACTTTTTTGGTATAACATTTGCATTATTTGCAAAATTGTTCATAACTTCAACTGTAAACTCTATTGGATGTTAGCTAACTGGTTGCTGGACTATTAGGATGCTAAAGTTGAAAGGGCAGAAATTAGAGAAACGTCAGGTAAAGTGGAAAGGAGTGGATCTCCAATGTAGCCAAGAAATATTAGAGAAAAGAAGATATTATCCAGTAGCTTCCTTGCTTGTTAAAACACAGATGCTACTCCATGAAGTGTTCATAAGGGCAGTTGCCTTGTATTCTACTGCACCTCAATCTGCATTGCAGCACAACAACAAGAAAGCACAACCAAATTTCAGGCTGCCATCATCCCTCCACATATACAAATTCCATGATGCCTGATCACTGTGAGTGCTGTCGCAGCAGATTAGCACATCCCCTTCTGCTGACCCAATATCCGAAACGGTAGATTACTGCCGTTTCACTACTCCTTTGCCCTGTATGTTCCTGTGGCATTAAGTCACCTCTTGACAGCAGTGAATGAAGAAATTTGGTTCTTATTAATGCTAGCATGAGATTTTTTCACATATGCAGTAGGGTTATTACACAGTTCTCAGAAAGACACTATTCCTTTAAGACAGCTAGATGACATCATAATTTGTGACACTCTAGTATGACTCTCCCTCTGACATGTTTGTTTGTTTATTCAGTCCTGCAGTCATTAATTCAGCATTCAGCCTGTCAGTGATCAATCTGCTCAGCAACCAGTCAACAACATAAGTGATATAAAAATAATCCAAACAGAATATACATTATGCATAGCATATTATTGAAACGTGTACTTGCGATGTCAAGGCAGACAGGGCTATGGATCAAGTGCTGGAAAATAGCATTCAAATAGTTCGATAACGAGGTGTAGAGCTGGATGAACACAGCAGGCCAAGCAGCATCTGAAGAGCAGGAAGGCTGACGTTTTGAGCCTAGACCCTTCTTCAGAAAATCATTTTCTGAAGAAGGGTCTAGGCTCAAAATGTCAGTCTTCCTGCTCCTCAGATGCTGCTTGGCCTGCTGTGTTCTTCCAGCTCTACACCTTTGTTATCTCAGATTCTCCTGCATCTGTAGTTCCTACTGCTCTCGGAGAATAATTAGATGATTGTTTTTGACTGCATGGATTCCGTGTGCTGATGAGTCCTTTCCTGTGCTGTAGACCTCAATGATAGACTGTACGTGTAGGTCTGAGATGTTGCCATTGTTAAAAAAACTTCCAGATACCTGACTTTTTTTCAAAACCTGACTCCCTGTGAAATATGGTACATAGGCCAACATCAAGAAAATCACAAAGCATAATCGCTTATCTCACATCATCTGTTATGATTGGATGCTTTTAAAGAAACTTACAGCAGGATGGTTAGTTATGCATTGGTGATGCTAATGATTTATTTGGAAAAACAAGCTTTTGAAGCATCTTGAAAAGGAACGTGAGTTACTTCTCTCTGAAAATATGGGTCCCAGTGAGAGGACACGATGCATCTTTGGGCAATCTGACCAGCCTTTCAACCTCTGCAGTTCTTTCTTTTATTGAGAGCATGTCAGCTTGGAGGATCTTTTCCGAGTTCTCCAGGATTGGGGAACAGAAAAAAGGAACAAACCAAACTAGCACAAAGGCTTTTGAAAACGTGTGACTAAAACAAAAAACACGGGAGTCTGAAAAAAACCCAGAAACTATTACTGTTTGTATTTTTCAGGCTCCTCTTCCTAGTCAGTTTCATTGGACGAGTTAAATCTGGAACCACCATAGTCTAGAGGGTGGCTCAGTGTTATTCCCTGGCCCCTGTAATATGTTATTTTTTCTGAGCTGCAGATATCCTCTCCAAGCCTGACTCCCAAACTCAGTGGATCCAGGAATAAAGGGGGAGCAGACAGAATTGATTCCTACCCAATTTCCACCAGTTTGTCATGTCTAATTTAAAGTGCCATGTAAAATTCAACCTCTGTTTCAGCAAACATTTTTCTTCACATTTAATGTACAATGGTAATACTTGATTTCAGTGGAAAGATTGTGCAATCTACATGTTTCTCACGGGAATCAGGAACACAGGACAAAGGAGCAGGAAGAGAACATGACAGCCTTGAAGATCATTCAATAAGACCATGTGGAGGCCTCAACTTCACTTTCCTAGTTGTCCACATCATGCATGACTCCCTTGTTGATCAAAAACAATCAATCTAGCATTGAATAAATTCAATGACCCAGTTTTCGTGGCTTTCTGGAAAAGAACTGCTTCTAACCTAGTTTTATCTTTTCTTGTTAAGGAGACTAAAATGATACACTGTATAGATGTGCTGTCAGCAAGGTTCTGGATGGCTACAAGAGAATACCTTTCCTCTTGCATACCATTCTCTTTACAACAAATGCTAACATGCCATTTGCTTTCTGTATCACTTACTGTAACCTTTTGTGATTCATGTACTGCAAAATTCTATAATCACTTTCATTTAAATAGCATATTACTTTTCAATTTATTCTGCAAAATTGGACAGGTTCACAGTCATGGTGATGGATCTGACCCCTGAAGTATTTATGGACGTATCGAACTTTTTAAAAAAATAAATGTTGTAATTAAAAGAAGAAGCCAGTTTCAAATCTGGTCTGTGGTGCTGTGAGTATCACAGCCGAGAAAGCCCCTGGCCATGCCTTGCACTTTTAAAAGTTTTAAAGAAAGTTTTTTAAAAAAGTAAAAAGAAGGGAAGACTGCAATAGGGTTAGGGTTAGGACCTCACTGCACAGCCTCTTCCAGGATGCCTAACCTGAAGAAGTTACCCTCCTCCCTCCGGACCAACCTCAGGGGATCTCTCTCCCACTGCAACTCTCCTTTAATCTCTTCAGCCTTGAAACTGCTTACCTGTCCATCCTCCCCGGACTGACCTATGCCCTCCCTACATTCCCACCTCTACTCTCCTCTCCACCTATCTTCTCCTCTATCCATCTTCAGTCTGCCTCCCCTTCCCTCCCTATTTATTTCAGAATCCTTTCCCCATCCCCCTTTTCTGATGAAGGGTCTGTGCCCAAAACATCAGCTTTTGTGCTCCTAAGATGCTGCTTGGCCTGCTGTGTTCATCCAGCTTCACACTTTGTTCTCTAGTCTGAGCACAAAGAGAATGAAACCTCAGCCCAAAGGAAACAGGACAATAATGATTCAACTGAACTGCAAAGAAATCAACTGTTTGCTTATTAACATCAGTGCTGCAATTATTACCCAATGTAATGGCTGCAATATTCCATTGTCTACCATTTGCAGAACTCTGAGACAATTGCAGACTTTCATTTTCTTTTAACTTGTCTCTCATTTCAGATGTGTGTATGTATAATTGTCTCATTGATACTTCTTGTCAGAAGTTATAGCCCAACAGGTTTGTTTGCAATCACAAGCTTTTGGAGCGCTAATCCTTCAACAGGTAAAATGGCATGAAGGCAATGACACAGAATTTATATGCAGAGAGATAACAGTAAGATCATTCCAGGTGATTTAGAGTGTCAAAAGATAAGTACAAATAGTGTGAGTATGAGTGTTAACAGGCTGAACACCAAATCTTTGCAGGTGAACAAGAGTGTCCAATGGTGTGACTAAATGTCAGAGATAGTAGGAACTGCAGATGCTAGAGAATCTGAGATAACAGGGTGTAGAGCTGGATAAACGCAGCAGGCCAAGCAGCATCAGAGGAGCAGGAAGGCTGACGTTTCGGGCAACCCTTCTGTCAACAGCTGGATAGAAAGTGAAGGGATGATCTATGATCCAATGAATTAAGGCAAAGAGATAATTACAAAGAAAAACACTGAAAGCTTGTGATTTCAAATAAACCCATTGGACTGTGATCTGGTGTTGTGTGACTTCTGACTTTGTCCACCCCAGTCCAACACTGGCATCTTCACATCATTATTTCTTGTGTTTAGTAATAATATACTCACTCTTTGACTCAAGAAAGTCTGGTTAAATTGGCCCTTTTTAAAAAAAACAAATTTATTGGGTCTGAGGGAAAGATCATCCCAAGGAAAGGGTTGTAACTTTAAAGATTTAAAAGTAACTTTGTTGCATTCAATCAAGAGCATGGGTTAATTAAAGGAAGGGTCAGTTCATTCCTCCTCACCCAGGAGCTTGACAATTTTGGGCATTCCAGCCTGAATTTGTATTAGTTTTAGGAACTTCACCCAGGGGCTCGATGTAGCACACATTTTCCCAAATTATTCCCCTATTTTCAACATTTTTGCCACTTAACTAAGACTTTGGCTCGGCCACATTTGGAACACTGCGCATAGTTCTGGTCGCCACATTATCAAAAGGATGTGGATGCTTTGGAGAGGGTGCAGAGAAGGTTCACCAGGATGTTGCCTGGTATGGAGGGCGTGAGCTATGGAGAGACGTTGAGTTGATTAAAATTATTTACATTAGAAAGATGAAGGTTGAGGGGGTCCTGATTGAGGTCTACAAATTCATGAGGGGTATAGACAGGGTGGATAGCAAGAAGCTTTTTCCCCAGAGTGGGGGACTCAATTATTAGGGGTGACGATTTCAAGGTGAGAGGGGAAAGTTCTTTACACAGAGGTTGGTGGGTGCCTGGAATGCGTTGCCAGTGGAGGCGGTAAAGGTGGGCACAATAGCGCCATTTAAGATGTATCTAGACAGATACATGAATGGGCAGGGAGCAGAGGGATACAGCTCCTTTTAAAATAGGTGACAGGTTTACATAGAAGATCTGGATTGGTGTAGGCTTGGAGGGCCGAACAGCCTGTTCCTGTGCTGTAATCTTCTTTGTTCTTTTGTTCTTTAACCTATCTGCATCCCTTTGCAAACTCTCTATCTCCACTTGACGACTTACTTCCTTTTCTATTTTGATGTCATTAGTAAACATAGCAATCATACATTCAATCATTGATTATAGATTATAAAGAGCTGAGGCCTTAGCCCAGGTCCCTGTGGTGTTCTATTAGTTATAGTTGTAGCATAAGGAACTCAGAATATGCAATGATGAATGTAGCTGGTAACATTATTCTGATCTCAGCGACCAGAGCAGAGTAGAACAGAAGAACAGAAAAGAGAGAAGTTCGTAATTGAACAAGAGGAAGACACTGTACAAAAGAGGTATATCCAGTTATCTGTGAAGTGTAAATAAAGTATGCCACAGTACTGAAAAGTGTGAAAGAGTTATTATAAACAAATGACAAATTGGAGATTGTCAAAAGATCTCACAGTTAGTTAAAAGTGAGCAACCTCAATGACGGCATAGGTAGTGTCACGACCAGGGCCTATGAGAGGTTTGCCAATTGCTTTGGTTCCAATTGAAATTCAGTGGAATGTTAAGCCCCTGGATAAGGAGTTGTGACTGGATCCCATCAGTTATTCACCCACCTCCTTGGTTGGTTGCAACATGTTAATTTTAAAACATATACTTTCCCTTGTGGTACATTTCTCCCCAGATCCAAATTAATGTAGTTTAAAGGAGCCAACTTGACCTAGTTTTCTTCAATTAACAAAAACAGTGAGTTTAATAGTTATGGAACACATACGGAATAATAACATGACAGATATACATAGATTAGAAATGAGAGGTGGATAATGGAATGTTATAGCCAATACATGGATATTACTGGTGGTGTTGACGTTGGTAGTTGAATAGTGGATTTTGAGATTTTTAATTTAGTGGGTTAATTTAATCTTTTATCCTAATTCTTTTTGGCAATGGCTGATTGCCAGCACTCAAGAGAGAAAATCTTTTCCTTTTATTTTGCCTGCAGTGCAGAGTGTTTAAATGGCTGTCAAATGGATTTCAGAAATTCAAAATGTCCGCTGCACTTGCTGACATTCAATAGTGGTGAGGGAGAATCCCCACTTAGCATATTATCAGAATTTGAGTTAATGTATCCATCTGTAACGGCTAGTGCTTGTGATGGTATCTGAAAGAGCTACGCTTGTGGCTAGTTGTGTAGTGCGATGCTGCCATTCATCTGAGATATGTAGGTGAAGGGGCATTGTGCAAAACAAGAGAGAAGTTAAATATAATCAACAGTCATTAAGCTACAAAGGCTGGGTTTAAAAATCTTGTGATGGAAATTGAGGTGTGGAAAATTTCTTAATATTTATAAAATTTTCAGATCACATTTCATCTCCATTGTCCCTGAAGGGTGTGAGCCCATGCGTTTAAAAAAATCTCTTTAATTAAAGAAAAAATGATTGGATTTGGCAGTTCTGAATAAGCCTTCAGGAGATTTGGTGGGACTTCAGAATATTGCTACAGTTGCAAGCATTTTAATCTGACCTTTCAGATGAACATGAAAAAGATGAGCAACAATTTAAGAGTTCCTTAAACCCATATCATCCTAATTCATCAAATGTATTCAGACTCAATTTTTACACCATAACTAGTTATTTCCTCTTGTACATAATGAATGAGTGGATAATCCTGTTTAAACTACTTCTGTTAATTACAGGAATACAATGCAAACCAGAGAGAGTGTAGCTACATTGAATATTGACCAGAGCCTAACTGAAGAACTGCCCACAGTTCCATCTATCTGGCAACGGGGAGGATATTATTGTCCATGAATTGACACCTAAATAGATACATTTGAGCAGAAAGATTTAAGAGCAAGAATAAGTTATTCAGCCCTTTGGCACTGTTCAACCATTGGATAAGACCATAACTAATCTGATTGCCTCAACTCTAGTTCTCTGCCCTACTGTTATACATTGATTTCCTTGGTAGCCAAGAATTTATATAAATCTGCTGCAAAAATGCACAGTGATCCTGCTTACACCATTCTCTGGCAAAGAGAACTTCACAAACCCTGAGCTCGTGGAGAGAAAAAAATACTCCTCATGGCATCTAAAATGGAAGATCTCTTATTGTTAAACAGCAGGCCTAGTTCTCGATTCTTCCATAAATGGAGACAACCTTCCAGTAGTCACCTGGACAAGTTTCCCCATAATCTTGTATGGTGCAGTAAGATCTCTGACGTTATTTTAGCCGGCCCAGCCAGTCCAACTTTTCCCCATTAAATAAGCTCATCAAACCAGGAGAAAGTCAAGCGATTCTCTATTGTCAATTTGGCCTTAAATAATGAGACCATCACTGTATAGTATGTTAGAATTGGTTTTGTCAATGCCTATACAACTGTAGCAAAAATTTTCTTTTTTTTCTTCCATTCTCCTTGCAATAAACAGCAGCCTTTCATTTGTATTATTAATTAGTGCTGTATATTAATTTTTGAGATTCCTCTACCAAGGAATTCAAATCTCTCTATATATCAAAGACGTCTGCAATGCCATAAAATTTAACTAATATACCAAAGTGAATATGATCACATTTTATTACATTACACTCCATCTGCAAATTTCTGTCTCCGCATTTATTCTATCTATATAGAAACATAAAGAGGTGCAGTAGCAGACTATTCATCCTCCAAGCTTGCCCCACCATTCAGTATGATCATGGCTGATCCTTTATCTAGGTGCCATATTCCTGCTTTTACCTCATACCCTCAATGCTTTCAAAACCTACAAGAAGTATCAGTACCTTCACTTCAATATGCCCATTGATCTTCACAACTTCTGTGGTGGAGAATTCCACACGTTCACTAGCTTTTTGAGAGAAGAAACTTTTCCTCAACTCAGTCCTTAATGGCCCAGCTGTTTTTCAAAGACTGTCAGCCCTGGTTCTTGAACCTCCAACTGGGGAAACTATCTTCCCTGCATCTCATCTACCCAGCCCTAGAGAAATTTTTAGATATTTCAATCAGACCTCCTCTCGTCCTTTGAAATGTTAGTGAATATAGGCCCAGTTGAATCAATGTCTTCTCAAATGACAGCCGTGCTTAGTAAACCTTTGCTGCACTCCCTTATGGCAAGTATATCTTTTCCTAGGTGGACAAAAACTGTACTTGGTACTCCAGATGTGGCCTCACTAAGGCCTTGGATAATTTCTTTTTATTCACTCATGAGATGTGGGTGTCACTGGCCGGACAGCATTTATTGACCATCCCTAGTTGCCCTCGAAGCTGGTGGTGAGCTGCCTTCTTGAACTGTTGCAATCTATGCTCTGTTTGTAGACCCACAATGTCCTGAGGAGGGGGTGGTGGGGGGGGCGGGGGGGGTGGTAGCAGGCAGAATTCTCGGATTTTGATTCAGCAACAGTGAAGGAATGGCAATATATTTCCAAGTTTAGGTGGTGACTGCAGTTGGAGGGGAACTTGCAGGGGGTGGTGGTGTTCCCATGTATCTGCTCCCTTGTCCTTCCACATGGAAGTTGTTGTTGGTTTGGAAAGTATTGTCCAAGGAATTTGGTGAATTCTTCAGTGCATCTTATGGACATTAGACACTAATGCTGCTGAGTGTCAGTGGTGGAGGGAATGGATAGCCGCATAAATGCCCCTAATGAGGCCGACTCCACTACCCTCTCCAGCAATGCATTCCATGCCCCTACCACTCTGAGTAAAGAACCTACCTGTGACACCTCCCCTATATCTACCTCCTTTAAAACTTTAAAAGTACAACCCCTCGTAATAGCTACCTCCACCCTTGGAAAAGATCTCTGGCTACCACTCTATTTATACCTCTGATCATTTCGTACACCTCTATCAAATCACCGCTCATCCTTTGTCATTCTAAGGTGAAAAGCCTTAGCTCACTCAACCTTTCTGCGTAAGACCCTCCCTCCATTCCAGGCAACATCTTGCAAAATTTCTTCTGTGCCTTTTCCAATGCTTCCACATCCATCCTGTAATAAGGCGAGAGAACTGACCACAATACTCCAGATGTGGCTGAACCAGGCTTTTGTACAGCTGGAGCATAACTTCATGGCTCTTGAACTCAATCCCTCTATTAATGAAAGCTAAAACACCACACTCCTTCTTAACAATTCTATCCACCTGAGTGGCAGCTCTCAGGGAACAGTATCCAAAACACCCAAGATCCTTCTGCTCCTCCATACTGCCAAAAATCTTTCCGTTAACCCTGTATTCTGCTTTCAAATTTGTCCTTCCAAAAGGGATCACCTCACACTTTTTAGGATTAAACTCCACCTGCCACTTCTCAGCCTAGCTCTGCATCCTATCAAGAACACAGCAGGCCAAGCAGTACCAGAGGAGCAGGAAAGCTGATGTTTTGGGTTTGAACCTTCTTCAGACCCTTTTTCTGAAGAAGAGTTCAGACCCAAAATGTCAGCTTTCCTGCTGCTCTGATGCTGCTTGGCCTGCTGTGTTCATCCAGCTCTACACCTCGTTATCTCAGATTCTCCAGCATTGGCAGTTCCCACTATATTTGCGATCCTATCGATGTCCCTTTGTAATCTAGAATAGCCCTCTGCACTATCCACAACTTGAAACACCTTCGTATTGTCTGCAAATTTACTAATTCACCCTTCTACTCCGACATCCAAATCATTTACAAAATTCACAAATAGAAGAAGACTCAGAACAGATCCTTGTGGTACACCTCTCGTAACTGAGCACCATGTTGAATATTTTCCGTCCACTACCACCCTTTGTCTTCTAAGGGTCAGCCAATTCTGAATTAAATCTGCCACATTTCTCCCCATCGCATGCCTCCTCACCTTCTGCATGAGCCTACCATGGGAACCTTATCAAATGCCTTACTTAAATCCATGTATACCACATCCACTGCTCTACCTTCATCCATGTGTTTGGTCACCTCTACAAAGAATTCAATCAGGTTTGTGAGGCATGATCTACCCCTCGCAAATCCATGCTGACTATCATGAATCAAACTGTGCCTTTCCAAGTGATCATAAATCCTATCTCTCTGAGCCCTTTCCAAAAATTTGCCCACCACTGAAGTAAGGCTAACTGGCCTATAATTTCTGGGGTTATCCCTATTCCCTTTTTGAACAAGGGAATGCCGTTTGCCACTCTCCAATCTTCTGGCACTATACCCCTAGACAGTGAGGATAAAAAGATCACTGCCAAAGGTCTTGTGATCTCTTCCCTCGCTTCCCATAGAATCCTTGGATAAATCCCATCCGGCGTGGGGGATTTATTTATGTTCAAGTTCCTCAACATTCCTAGTACATCTTCCTTACTAACATCAACCTCCTATCTCACCAGCCTGTTTCACACTGTCCTCCCCTACAAACAGGCCCCTCTCAATTGCGAATACTGAAGAAAGGTATTCATTAAGGACCTTTCTATTTCTTTAGGCTCCGTACACAAATTCAGACTCTTTTTCTTTGATTGGCCCTACCCTTTCTCTAGTCATTCTCTTCTTCATCAAGTAAAAAGCTTTGGGGTTTTCCTTGCTCCAATCTGCCAAGGTTTTCTTGTGCCCCCTTTATAGCTCTCCTAAACCCTTTCTTCAGCTCCTTCCTGGCTAACTTGTCTCCCTCCTGAGCCTTTTCCAATCCTTGTTTCCTAAACCTTATCGGCATCCTTCTTCTTCTTACCCAATTGTTTGACCTCTCTTGAGAACCAAGGCTCCCTCACTCAACTGCATCTTCCCTGCCTGCTAGGGTCAAACATATTGAGCACAAGCAGTATACATTCCTTAAATAATCTCCACATTTCAACAGTGCTCTTCACTGACAGTTCCCATTTTATATTACCCACTTCTTGCCTAACTGAATTATAATTACCCTTCCCCCAATTATAAAGCTTTACCCTGATGTATGTACCCATCCTTTTCCATGACTATTGTAAAAGTAACAGAGTTATGATCGCTACTGCCAAAATACTCTCCTACCGACAGGTCTAACACTTGGCCTGGATCATTGCCAAGCACTAAATCCAAAGTGGCCTCTCCTCGTGTTGGTCTATCTACATGCTGTGTCAGGAATCCTTCCTGAACGCACTGGACAAAATCCACTCCATCTAAACTAGGACAACTAAAAAATTTCCAATCAATATGTGAAAAGTTGAAGTCAACCATGACTACAGCCCTGTGACTTCTGCACCTTTCCAGTATCTGCCTCCCAATCCGCCCTGCCACTTCTCTGCAACTATTTGGGGGTCTGTAAAGAAAAAACCGACAAAGTGACTGCCCCTTTTTTGTTCCTGACCTCAACCCAAATTGACTGTAGACATATCATTCTCAAATTGCCTTTCAGGAGCTGCTATACTAGCCCTGACTAGCGATGCCACTCCCCTGCCTCTTTTACCACCCTCTCTATTTCTTTTAAAGCATCTAAATCCCAAACCTTCCAACAACCATTCCTGTCGCTGAGTTACCCAAGTTTCTGTAATGGCCACAACATGGGTGTTCCAAGTATTGACCCATGCTCTAGGATCATCTGCCTTTTTTCTAATACTTCTAGCATTAATGTATACACATTTCAAACTATCTCTGTGTCCACAATTATGCTCAATCAACTGCATTTCTTTATTAACAACCTCACTCCCTGTTGTGCCAGTTGGAAGGCTGAGTACCTCATCCTCTAAATTACAAATCCAGTTCCCCACCCCTGCCAATCTCATTTAAACCACCTTCCCAGAATGTCCTCCAATTATCCACATAATGGAAGCCCTCTCTCCTACACCAGCCCTGTAGACATGTATTTAGCTGCACTCTCTCCCTATTTCTTACCTCGTTATCACATGGCACCGGTACTAATCCGGTGATAACTGCCCTCTTTGTCTTGGACTTCAGCTGCCAACCTAACTCCCTTTTTCTGATGAAGGGTCCAGGCCTGAAACGTCAGCTTTTGTGCTCCTAAGATACTGCTTGGCCTGCTGTGTTCATCCAGCTCCGCATCTTGTTATCTCTAACTCCCCGTACTCGTTTTTCACATTCTCAATCCTTTTTCTGCCTATGTCATTGGTACCGATGTGTACCATGACTGCTGGTTGCTCACCCTCTCCCTTAAGGATCTTGAAGACAGGATCCAAGACGTCACGGACCCTGGCACCCGGGAGGCAACATACCATCGTTTGTCTTGTTTGCGTTCACAGAACGGCCTATCTGTGCCTCTAACTGTTGGATCTCCCACTGCAATTGCTTTCCTATTCTTCCCCCTTCTCTTTTGAGCCACAGAGCCAGACTCTGTACCAACGACCGGGTCCCTTTGGTTTACCCCTGGTAGGTCATGCTGCCCCAACAGTATCCAAAACAGTAATGAAAATGAATTATTTACAGTTACTCTCTGTTTCCTGATAGCTTATGTATTCTCTAACCATGCTAATATATTACCAAACACACTCTGAACTCATGTACAGTAAACTTTCGATGTGGCACCCTGTCAAATGCTTTCTGAAAATGAAAGTACATTACAAATTACAGTTTCCTGTTTATCTAGGTTGCTTGTCACTTTCTCAAAGAACTTTAATAAATTAATTACACATAATTTCCCAGTCAAAAAATGATGATGAACAGTGCAGTCAAGTTTAGGCATTAAATTTGTGAGCCGAAGTCAAATTAGCCCAGTTTTTTTGGACAAAGTTTGATGTCATCTAATTTACTTCTCAAAGTTATGCAGTGAATTGATTAAAATCAAGTAGGGTAGTTAATTTATTAGAATGTGAAGTTTGAATTGGAAAACATGCTTAAAAAGACAAACATCAGAAAAGAAGGAATGTTAGTAAATATTGTCTAACCAAGCGAGCAAAGATATGGATACAAAATTAGGACACATTTCCAAAGAGAGAAATGAGTAACTGACATGATGAAAAAGTTAATATATTGGACCTATAAAGGGGAAAGTTTGTTGAATCTAAAACATCTATTCAAAGCTTCAATTATATTTGTTTCAGGAAAGTTTCACTGCTTACCCTTCATTTGTTCAATTATCAAAGTTAAATAAATGATGTTTAACTTGAGAAAGGATGTGAAGGCACCACAGTAGATGTAGATACGTTCATGAGAATCATCTTAGGGATGTGAAACTTCAGTCATGTTGATAGTTGAGTCTGTTTTGCTTGGAGAGGAGAAGTTTGGGAGTTGACTTGATAGTGATATACATAAGCGTAAAGGGTATGAGCAAACTATATACAGAGAAACTGAAAGGATCCAGCTTCTGAGGGGACAGGAAATGGCAAAGGAAGCAATGGCAAGATGAACAAAATGTATTTCACACAGCATGTGGTTAGTTTCTGGAATACACAGTCTGATGATGTAATGAAGATAAGTTCATTCAATATGTTCAAGAAATGACTTGACTATTGTTGTGATAATACTGTGTTTTTCTTCTTTTGTTTTCTGAAGTGAGATTGAAACAGATGCCAAGTGGTCTGCTTCAAACCGATAAAGTAAACAGGTGAGAGTCACAGAGATGTACAGCATGGAAACAAACTCTCCAACCATGGCAATATCCTTGTAAATACTTTCTGAACCTTTTCAAGTTTCACAACATTTTGCCAAGAGTAGAGGGACCAGAATTCAATGTAGCATTCCAAAAGTACCCTAATCAATGTCCTGTAGAGCAGTAACATGACCTCTCAACTCTTACCTTAATGCATTGACAAATAAAGGCAAGCATACCAAAAGCCTTCTTTGCTATCCTGTCTACCTGTGATTCCACTTTCAAGAAACTATGAACCTACACTCTAAGGTCCCTGTGTTCAGCAACACTCCACAGGACATTGCCATTAAGTAAATAAGTCCTGCCCTGATTTTCCCTTCTACAATGTAGCACATCACATTTACTTAGATTAAACTCCATCTGCCACCCATCAATCCGTCTGATTAAGGTCCTGTTGTACTCTGAGGTAAGCTTCTTGATTGACCACTACATCACCAGTTTTAGTGTTACCTGCAAATTTACTAACCATGCCTCCTATATTCACATCCAAATCATTTAGATAAATGACAAAATCCAGTGGACCCTGCACTGATCCCTGCGGCACACTGCTGGTAAAAGGCCTCCAGTCAAGTGGGAACAATTGAAGCAGCCTGAATGGGTGGGGCCAAGCTCCCACAGAACCAAGAATTATATTTAAGTTTTCAGTAGCTGTTGGGGTTTCTCTCTTTCTATAGGCAAAAGCTTGAGTTCTCTTCCTGCTGCTAGAATTAAATGAGAAACAATCTATTTTACTGACTTTGCCTCTGCCAAGGGTGTGTTTATGGGATGTTACTATATTGGCATAGTTAATACGCAGCTCATGATTTTGTAAAGTATTTTGATAGAGTTACAGTTAAGCCAATTCTTTTCATTTTAATTTGTCTGTATTTTATCTGTAACTATAGCCTAGGCTATGTCTTTAACATGTTTTGAGGGGATTTGATCTGGTCCATAACATTATCTTGAAGGGACCGTGTAGGACTACAGTCAGAAGCTGGGGGAATAGAACTGGTTGAATTGCTCTTTCGGAGATCTAGCACAGATGTGATGGGCTAAATCCCTCTCTCTGTGCAGTAACCATTTTGTGATTTAATGATTATGTTATTGCCAATGGCCTATCCTCACTTTTCAGCAACACTGTCACTTGTTATATCATATACATCTACATCAATTGTTGACTCTGTGATGTTAATATTAAATTTAGTGCAGGGCTATGCAGCCTTGTCATCCCATTACTTCCAACAGACGACAAGCTGCAGCTTCCAAGTCATTTGTTACTCGATAGCCAAAGCGTTTTCGTTAATATTCAAATTAGAGGACTATTGTTGTAGATAAGAGTTCCAACAGATTTCACAAAAGCAGTGCCATCCACTGATATCCTGAGTTTCTTTCTTTTGACCTCACTAAACCAACCCCTACGCTGATCTTTCTTCAAGTTTTGACCCCACCTCCATTAGTAACATGAGTCCCAGTATCTTGCGTGTTTGAATTAAACTGTTGTCCAAAATTTAAAATCCCAGTGGCCTCTTCTCTCTTGGAATATCTGGCCAGTTGAATCTTCATTGCTGCCCAGCTGTCTAAAAGTTTAATTTGTATCTTTTGTCTTTAAATTGCCTAGAAAATATGCTCTTTCATCCCTCAGTCTACTTCTTGTTCATTTGCAACAGTGTTAACATGTAAGAGGCAAATATTTTGACGAACTACATCAGATAAATTATTTTGAATCCGAATCATTATGGGATTGGAACCCAACTATGTGTTCCAGTTTATATTGCCACAAATGGAAGTGCGCAAATTCTACCTCAGTGGTGTGTCATCTTTGTTTTGACGAGGGTTAGTTAATAAGGTAGACACCAGAGAATCTGAGATAACAAGGTGTAGAGCTGGATGAACACAGCAGGCCAAGCAGCATTAGAAGAGCAGGAAAGCTGATGTTTTCCAAAGAAGGGTCTAGGCCCGAAACATCTGCTTTCCTGCTCCTCGGCCTGTTGTGTTCATCCAGCTCCACGCCTTGTTATCTTAGTTAATGTTGTATCATGTTTGATATCAACAGGTATTATCAACCTCACAGAATCCTTACGGTGTGGAAACAGACCATTTGGTCCAACGAGTTCACACAGCCCGTCCAAAGACATCCCACCCAGACCAATTTCCCCATGTCTAACTCGCTTAACCTAAACATCCCAGGGCACTATGGGCAATTTAGCATGGCCAGTCCACTTAGTCTGCACATCTTTGGACTGTAGGAGGAAACTGGAGCATCCGGAGGAAACCTACGCAGACACAGGGGCAACATGCAAACTCCGTGCAGACAGTTGCCCCGAGGCAGGAATCAAACCTGGGTCCCTAGTGCTGTGAGGCAGCAGTGCTAATCACTGAGCCACCGTGCCGCCGTTTAAAGTTAAACATCCTCCCTTAGAAGTTCTGTTACCGTTACCCTGTTGAAAGGAGGCCCAAATTTGAAGGTGTCTGCATTTTTACCCATTGTTTGAACATAACTTTCTCACCTAGTTCTTTCTGTAGAAAAATGGACAAAATGTTAATAATTTGTCATAACATCAACTAATTAGCGCAAAGAAGGATGCTGAATTCTGTTTGCATGAAATAGCTCTTTTGAACATAAAGCATTTTTCCTGTGATTTAAATGCCTGTCTGACCTTTGGAGACCACTGACAGTTCGAATCCTCTGAATAATTCAAAGATGTATTAAAGGTGCAGATGAAAGAATTATAGTAAACTGAAATCACCTTGCACTGTGCAGATGTGTTCCAAATATTCTCTTTATCTTTGATGCTCCAAGGGATTCAGGTTTCATGCAGAAGTTGCATCAATGCCATGGACAAACACAAAAGGGGATTTATTGTGTTCTTCAGCTGATTTGAATCCTTCTATCTTTGCTCAGAATATATACATATTTACAAGGTTCGACCTCAAAGAGAATTATGTCTGCTAGTCATCAACATTTTTTTGCAGTTGGAAACCTTTTATTATTTTGGCAAAAAAAGACTGAAACTTTGCATGAGCTAATTTACATTTTTATGTACTTATTTAATTGGAACCTGTAAGAAGAAAGTGTTAGTGGTTCTATTAGCTTTAACCAATGGCAAGGTAAACCTGCCAAATCAAACTTATAAACCCTAATCCTATTGTCAGTTTTCAAAATCAACTAAGGGAAATAAACTCTCAATCCAGTATAATTTCTTGGGAGTACCTTTGTCTCAGCCTAAGAGGAATTATCTCTGAAGAGAATTCCCTCTTTCTTATTTTACTGTTTGTGTTGCTATTTTAACCTTACAGCCTGCCTGTGGCTGTTTAAAGCAGGCTTTCTTTGTCCATTGCATGTTGACAAGAATCATTTTGTGTATACTGTTGCTTTCATGAATCTTAATGGCTCAACTCGTCTTTCTATCTGGGTTCTGTTACAGGTGTTTGGAGATCCTCCAAGATCCCCAAAAGTTCTAAGTTTTGCGGGTTTTTCTTTCCACTGATTCATGTGCTGTACACAGTACATTCTATTTTTAATAACTCTTATTAAATTATTTAAAAACCTTCATATTTTAATTTATTTGGTCATTCCATTTACTTTGTAAATGCTACAAAATTTGATGAGCTTTCAGTCTGAATTTTTAGGTGACCTGATCAAAGTTTCTAGATTATGAACAGGATATATTACAGAAAATCTTCTGCTATAGCTCAGCATTTAAAATCCAAGGGGCTTAAATTGAAAGTTCAAAAATGTGTTCTGGAAGAAGAGTAGAATGTGATTTTAGCAATAGGCTACTGAGACCAGCTTCCACCTATGCTGGAGATAATGGGAACTGCAGATGCTGGAGATTCCAAGATAATAAAATGTGAGGCTGGACGAACGCAGCAGGCCAAGCAGCATCTCAGGAGCACAAAA
Organism: Stegostoma tigrinum; assembly: GCF_030684315.1. Lineage (NCBI taxonomy): Eukaryota > Metazoa > Chordata > Chondrichthyes > Orectolobiformes > Stegostomatidae > Stegostoma > Stegostoma tigrinum. The sequence goes on along the minus strand of NC_081361.1, from coordinate 55,744,218 downwards.
GCTGACGTTTCGGGCCTAGACCCTTCATCAGAGAGGGGGATGGGGGGAGGGAACTGGAATAAATAGGGAGAGAGGGGGAGGCGGACCGAAGATGGAGAGTAAAGAAGATAGGTGGAGAGGGTGTAGGTGGGGAGGTAGGGAGGGGATAGGTCAGTCCAGGGAAGACGGACAGGTCAAGGAGGTGGGATGAGGTTAGTAGGTAGCTGGGGGTGCGGCTTGGGGTGGGAGGAAGGGATGGGTGAGAGGAAGAACCGGTTAGGGAGGCAGAGACAGGTTGGACTGGTTTTGGGATGCAGTGGGTGGGGGGGAAGAGCTGGGCTGGTTGTGTGGTGCAGTGGGGGGAGGGGATGAACTGGGCTGGTTGAGGGATGCAGTGGGGGAAGGGGAGATTTTGAAACTGGTGAAGTCCACGTTGATACCATATGGCTGCAGGGTTAACCCTGCAGCCATATGGTATCAACGTGGACTTCACCAGTTTCAAAATCTCCCCTTCCCCCACTGCATCCCTCAACCAGCCCAGTTCATCCCCTCCCCCCACTGCACCACACAACCAGCCCAGCTCTTCCCCCCCACCCACTGCATCCCAAAACCAGTCCAACCTGTCTCTGCCTCCCTAACCGGTTCTTCCTCTCACCCATCCCTTCCTCCCACCCCAAGCCGCACCCCCAGCTACCTACTAACCTCATCCCACCTCCTTGACCTGTCCGTCTTCCCTGGACTGACCTATCCCCTCCCTACCTCCCCACCTACACCCTCTCCACCTATCTTCTTTACTCTCCATCTTCGGTCCGCCTCCCCCTCTCTCCCTATTTATTCCAGTTCCCTCCCCCCATCCCCCTCTCTGATGAAGGGTCTAGGCCCGAAACGTCAGCTTTTGTGCTCCTGAGATGCTGCTTGGCCTGCTGCGTTCGTCCAGCCTCACATTTTATTATCCACCTATGCTGGATCTGTTTTTTGTGTCAGACATTACTTCCTACTGGAAATTGTGCTCCTGGGAGTATTTTATGTCCTCTTAATTGATATAAAGATAGGTTTCCTGTCTAATTAAAGCTGGTTGGGGTAGAAATGGAGGTGGGTTTCAGGTATCCAAGGCCACAACCAAGAGATCAAAATGTGAGGCTGGATGAACACAGCAGGCCCAGCAGCATCCCAGGAGCACAAAAGCTGACGTTTCGGGCCTAGACCCTTCATCAGAGAGGGGGATGGGGTGAGGGTTCTGGAATAAATAGGGAGAGAGGCGGAGGCGGACCGAAGATGGAGAGAAAAGAAAATAGGTGGAGAGAGTATAGGTGGGGAGGTAGGGAGGGGATAGGTCAGTCCAGGGAAGACGGACAGGTCAAGGAGGTGGGATGAGGTTAGTAGGTAGATGGGGGTGCGGCTTGGGGTGGGAGGAAGGTTTGGGTGAGAGGAAGAGCCCACCAACTCCCACAGCTACCTAGAATACACCTCCTCCCACCCACCCTCCTGCAAAAATTCCATCCCCTATTCCCAATTCCTCCGCCTCCGCCACATCTGCTCCCACGATAAGACATTCCACTCCCGCACATCCCAGTTGTCCAAGTTCTTCAAGGACCGCAACTTTCCCCCCACAGTGATCGAGAACGCCCTTGACTGCGTCTCCCGTATTTCCCGCAACACATCCCTCACACCCCGCCCCCCCCACAACTGCCCAAAGAGGATCCCCCTCGTTCTCACACACCACCCCACCAACCTCCAGATACAACGCATCATCCTCCGACACTTCCGCCATCTACAATCCGACCCCACCACCCAAGACATTTTTCCATCCCCTCCCCCCACTGCACCACACAACCAGCCCAGCTCTTCCCCTCCACCCACTGCATCCCAAAACCAGTCCAACCTGTCTCTGCCTCCCTAACCTGTTCTTCCTCTCACCCATCCCTTCCTCCCACCCCAAGCCGCACCTCCATCTCCTACCTACTAACCTCATCCCACCTCCTTGACCTGTCCGTCTTCCCTGGACTGACCTATCCCCTCCCTACCTCCCCACCTATACTCTCTCCACCTATCTTCTTTTCTCTCCATCTTCGGTCCGCCTCCCCCTCTCTCCCTATTTATTCCAGAACCCTCTCCCCATCCCCCTCTCTGATGAAGGGTCTAGGCCTGAAACGTCAGCTTTTGTGCTCCTGAGATGCTGCTTGGCCTGCTGTGTTCATCCAGCCCCACACTTTGTTATCTTGGATTCTCCAGCAACTGCAGTTCCTATTATCTCTCACAACCAAGAGGTGACTGGTTGCTCTGAGTAAGGGTTTGTGTTAAAACTTGCCACTATGTCATGGATAAATGAGTCGTCATAAGGAGTTGTAGGCCTGGCAACCATGAGGGAAAGGAGGAAGGTCCTCTTTCTGGAGTGTTATAGGAGGATGCCTGTTCATCATTGTTACAGGTCATCTCTATTCTGCATTGTCTCCCTTTGTTTCCAATTCTTCTTCCCTTAACTCTTGCTCCTCACCCAATGGGGTTTCCAGTGCCTCATGGTGCTCAAACGTCCACTTCTCTCTGGAGGCCCATATTATGGAAAGCACAGAAAACCACCACAATTACTGACTCCTTTTCAAGATGATATTTCCAGAGCACTGTCCAATGATTGTCTAGCCTCAGCAAAGAGGGCATTTATCAATGGGTGATGTGCTTGTGTGCAGCTACCTAATAGATGCTGCAGTAGTCTTCAGTCTTCCTGAGCACTGGTTCTCTGTCATCTACATGTCTTTTTGCCTCTGCCTATAGTTTTGATTTTCAGAGAAGTGTCTTCATCTCCTTCATGCATCCTGTCCCCCTCTATTAGCTCCCTGATGCCCGGCTCACTGGTGAGCTGCCTTCTTGAACCATGTGTGAATTGATATACCCACAATGATGTTAGGGTAGGAATTCCAAAATTTTGATCCAGTGAAGCTGAAGGAATAGCATTATTTTTATGAAAATTGCAAGTGATGGTGTTCGCACATATCTGCTGCCCTTATCCTTCTAGATAGAAGTGGTTGAGGGCTTGGAAGGTAATGTCTAAGGAAAATTGGTGAATTTCTGCATTGCATCTTGTAGACAGTACACACTGCTGCTACTGAGCATCAGTGGTGAAGTGACTGAATGCTTGTGGAGTTGGTAGCGATCAAGTGGGCTCCTTTGTCCTGGATGATTTCTAGCTTCTTGAGTGTTATTGGAGGTACACTCATCCAGACAAGGGGGCACTATTCCATCACACTCCTGACTTTGCCTTGTGGATGGTGGACAGACTTTGGGAAGGCAGGAATTGAGTTATGTACTACAGTATTCTTAGCCTCTAATGTGCACTTGTAACTACTGTATTTGTATGGTGAGTCCAGCTCAGTTTCTGGTCAATGGCAACTCCAAGGATGTTGATAATGGGGGTTTGGAAACTTAATCCCTTCTCCGTCTCCATGCATCTGATCATCAAGTAATGCTCTGCATCTCCATGATCTTCTGTGGTAACTTACATCATAGGTTGGATTTATATGTCCTGTTACAGTAATGGGAAGTCTGAAAAACTGCTGGTGACGCTTCACAGTCAGGATCTGTTGTCTTTTCCCCGTGTATCTGATTTTCCAAGAGTTTGATGCCCATATTCCTAAACAGGCCAACTAGAGTCGCCTAGAATGTATTAAAAACCCCAAACACTCTTGCTGGCTCAGGCAGTGATATCCATGTCTCACAAGTGAATTTAAAAAAAATTGTCATTGGATTTGAAACGTTAACTGCGTTTTGTTCCGCAAGTGCTGTCAGACCTGCTGGGTTTCTCCAGCGCTTTCTTCTTTTATTTCAGGTCACAAGCATCTACAGTATCTTGCTTTTATTTGATGGATTGAGAAATGCGAGTTGATAAGTAGTTATTCAGTTGCAACCCTTTGCATCACAGCTTATTCTTATGACCTAATCACCATTTTTAAACACTCGCTAAAATTAATTTTAATAACCAGTCAGGGAAAATTTTAGTTTCATGGGCATAATTAATATGCAGTGACATGTGTGTAATATGTGATTTAATAATTATGTGATGCATTTTGAAATTCTCTTGTACTGCGCTAGCTAATTAAAACATAGTTGCACACCTCAGGATGACAGCTTAGGTGTCTGAGTACTCACTTGGGAAAATATGGTCTTTTCACTCATGTGGAAAATAACGTAGGTGAATGTGGGACTAACTCCTGTAAATTTTGGATCTATCTTCAAGTAATCTTTTGCTCAAAGTAGAAGCATTTTGCTCTAATAATTACTTTTTCCTCCAGAAAACCCTATTATTAGAGCTGGATTATGCCAAAGTAGCTTTGTTTGAAAGATTAGTCACAGCATTTATTATCTTGCCCATATGGAGCTCAGGTTTATTGAGTGGGATAAGCACTGTAACAGATTTTATACATTTAGTAGTAGCATGTAGCTGATGGCAGGAACCACACAGCACAGCACATGTTGTTACTCGGGAGATGGTGCTTCCTTATTATGATTACAGATCTATATATTTAAATGTTGCAGCTGTTTTGTTCCTTTGTTTTGGAAATGGAGCTCAGTTGTGAGATTTTTAATAATGGTCAAATTAAAAAGTGCAGCACGGTGGCTCAGTGGATAGCACTGCTGCCTGAAGGTGCCAGGGGCCTGAGTTCAATCCCAGGCTCGGGCAACTGTCTGTGTGTGGAGTTTGCAATTTCTGCCCGTGTACGCATGGCTTTCCTTCCACAGTGCAAAGATGTGCACATTAGGTGTGTTGGCCATCCTAAGTTACCCCATAGTGTCCAGCCTAGGTAGATTAGCCATGAGAAGTGCAGGGTTACAGGGATAGGATAGGACAGTGTTTCTAGTTGGGATGCTGTTCAGAGGGTGGGTGTGGACTCAATGGGCTGAATGGTCTGCCTTCACACTGTAGGGACTCTAATTAAACAACAGCATCTTGTAAATTCCAGTAATATACTGGGCAGCTATGAGTAAAACATGCTGATATTTTATGGAAATGACAGTTAATACAATTTAAAAATGCTCAAATAGATAAAATATTCAGCAACAGTTTTACACTATGCTGCAGACTTTAGGTGAAAATTATTGCTGCACATGCAGTGTTGGTAAACCCCATGGACAGGGGAGATTCTTCTTTTGCTTGCAATCCTTACACATTAGACATTTTGTAACGGTAAAGCTATTAAAAAAAAATCTTCCCAGTCTTAGCTCCCAATGTGTCTTCGAAGCTTCTCTTGTTCCTCTCAGCTGCAAAGTCTGTAGCTTGCAAATTGCTCTCAGTGGAGCTCTTCTGCATATGCCTGATTTGTGTTGCTGTACCAAACTGTAGAATAACAATGTATAATTTCTTACTTGTAATTTGACTTGCAGAGAATGTTGGGAGCAGGAGTGTCCCTCCTTACATCACAAGTAACACTTAGGCCTTCTACAAACCAATCACTCACTTTCTCTCCAGAACAGGATAGTCTGGAAGGTAATTCTATCACACCTATTTTTGGTAAAATAGAGGTGGAGTGGTGATGTGTGAAAGGCAGCTGGCAGATTTAAATATGGTTTGCAAACTAACTGGTCTTCATTTCTTGCACCTTGACTTGATGTATTTATATTTCATAATCAGTTTTTCAGTCTGCCTCTAAGATACATGCTCATGATATCACTCATGTCATCAGCCTGTGACTTTTGACCTAGGTTAATATTATCCCAGATGCTATCAGCCCACAAAATGTAAAGTTTATACATAACAATTTGGCACAATAAATATTCATTGTATTGTATAGTGTCATGTTAACTATGCCCACCCAGTTTCTTATGTTATAGAGGATAATATAAACATTGTCACATCAGGTAAAATAACCTAAAGTAAAACAAAGAAGTGCAGATGCAGGAAATCTGAAACACAAACAAAAATTATTGGAGAAACTCAGTCGGCCTGGCAGCATCCTGGGGATAAAGCAGAGTTAACATTTCAGCTCCAGTGAACAAGTCCTTTCTGAAGAAGTGTCACTGGATCTGCAACGTTGACTTTGCTATCTCTCCACAGATGCTGCCAGGCCAGCTGAGTTTCTCCAGCAGTTTCTGTTTTTTTTTCAGGTAAAATACCCTGCTGGAGTCACTCACACTGTTGTACACGTGACAGAGCTAGCACTGCAGTTAAAATTGGTAAAATGAGAGATCAGTTCAGATAATGCCTAAATTTTACTTGTGGTGCAGGGAGGGACACTCCAACCCTAAATTCTCCCAGACACAAATTATAAGTAAGAAATTATACATTAATATCCTGCAGTTGGTACAGCGACACAAATCAGGCATATGCAGAGGAACTCCACAGAGAGCAATTTGCCAGCTATAGATTCTGCAGCTGAGAGGGACAAGGGAGGAGAGACTTCAAAGTCTCAGGAACTGAGGTTGGGAAATTTTTTAATAGGCTTACCTCTATAAAATCTGTGATGTGCAATCATTTCAGAAAAGGAGAAGATCGCCTCTGTCCGCTGGGCTTAGCAGCATTAATGTGCAGCAATTATTGTCACCCAATGCCTGCAGGATGATGTGAAACTGTTGATGAATGTTTTAAATGTTTTGCCCTTTGAGCATTTTAAAATTGTCTAGTCATTGCCGTAAAGTATCAGCGGGTTTAACTAATATGTTCACTTTATTCCTAGAATTTACAAGATGGTAGTACCAACAAAACCACAATAGACCATAATAACTGTTTGTAGAGTTGCATGGTTTAAAGTATCATAAACAATTCAAGTATTTTGTTAATTTAATCTGTTGAGTTACATATATCCTGAAATCCTGCAATGGCTGACTGTAATCTTCATGAAACAAGAATAAAGTTCAATATTGAAATGTAAGGAACTGAGCATATTCACTCATAAAAGTATCTGTGGCAATGAATAAGCTTCACTTTAATCTTATTGGTTACATTCTCTGATTCAATGCTGAACAGGCATATGAATAGGACTGAATGATTTTTAGACATTTTTAAAAAATATAAATTAGCTGCCATTTCAAGTACTCAGGACGTAATGGTTCTGACCCTGACATTATTCAGATCAACGTAAAGTGTCTGATGGTGGTTGAATTTGTAATTTTAATTGAGCAAGATTCCCAAATGAATACTCCCCATTTCGCACATTTGCTATTTAGAATTCAATTTGAAACACTTGTCATCAAGGAACTGATGTTTGGCTCAAACCACTCAGCGTAAAAGGTGCTCTACATTTCAATTCAGAGTGAAAATCTATTAGTTTGAGTTTCCAGTGTTTTACTGTCTGCAGGTAGTTGATGATAGAGTTAATATGAAGTGGTAGCATTGCCTTCCAAGTGACCATCCTACTACCTACAGTGTGTAATTATTTCCTTAATACTAAAAATGAAAGAGTAGCAGCAATATCTGGCTATGTACTCCTGTTCCAGCACGCCACAAAGGAAAGAGAAACAAAATAGGCTCCTTTTATTTCTCAGCAGGTCATTGATTCTTTTACTCTCTTGATGAAGAGGATACAGTGCTTTCCCCACTCATGCCTCCATTAAAGTTAAAGACCCAGTATATATATCATAATGACAAAGCCTGCTGGTTTTGAATGGGTACTTTTGTTCCTGCTCGGACAAATGTTAAAATTCCAAACTTCCAGGTCTTGGCAGTTTTATGGTGGGTAACTAACTTGGGTGATTCTAAAGCCAGCCATCCAGATTCTGTCAGGCAGGTAAAGGATTTTAGTAAAGCAAGGAAGAAATTTGGAATGGAAAAGAATGTCTTGCATGCTTAGAGGGTATAAAGTGAGAACTGCTCCATTTCCTATGTCACTATTAAAATTATGAATGACAAAATGCCTAATGACATCACTGAATCAATTTGCCAAAAGCTCATGAAATATTGGCCTATATCTGCAGAAATCTGTATTATACATGGGATAAAGTTAAATTTCAGTTGAATAAAGCCTCTGTCTCTTTTGGGCATGAATCCTAGGAGGGATAATTGGACTTGGAGTTGAACTGTGTAAATTCACCCAAATTATACCAATACTGTAAGAGGTCACCCATTTAAGACAGATGTGCAAACATTTTTCTCTCAGAGGATTATGAGTCTTTGGAATTCACTTCCTCAAAAGGTAGTGGACACAGAATCTTCAAATATTTTTAAGGTGGCGGTACGTTGATACTTGACTACAAAGGGGATGAAAGATTATAGGGTGAGGCAAGATTGCAGAGTTGAGATTAAGATCAGATCAGCTATGATCTTATTGAAATAAAACAAAAGATCTGCAGATGCTAGAAATCTGCAACAAGCGAAAACAGAAATTGCTGGAGAAACTCAGCAGGTCTGGCAGCATCTTCGAAGACAATGCAACATTAATACATCAAATTTGGTGACTCTTGCCCAGAACCAATAGCCACCAAGAAAGCATGGTAGTTATGCCGATGACAGGGACTGGGAAGAAAAGGAAATGAGTGGAAAGGTGGAGAGGGAGCCCAGAAAGAGAGGGACAAAAGAAAAAGTAGGCACACAAAGGGATTGGTGATAGTAAGCCACAGAAGAAGAGAAACTAGAAGGATGATAATGGGGACTATGAGTCATTGAAAATGAGTTGGCTGTGCTGAAAGCAAACCATTTTGTGACAAGACCTTGGGTGTGGGCTCGGGGTAGGGGTGGCAATGGGAGTAGAGGGAAAAAGGCCTTATCTTATTAATCTTACTGAATGAGGGACCAGCTTTGAAAATGGCTGAGAACTCTTGTTCCTTGTTTGTGATTATAGTTAAACATCGTTTTCATGCTGGTACCACTTAATTAAACCACATATATCCATGTGACTATTAATTCCATCCCAAATGATTGTTTCTGTAAATTTCACCACCACTGAATTTAAACTGAGTAATCTGTAATTGTTGACCTTATCCTTACACCCGTTTTTTGAACAAAGGCATAATGTTGCAATCTCCAGTTTCTGGGCACCACTCCTAAGACTAAAGAAGATTGAAAAATTATGGCCAGCATCTCTGCCATTTCCACTCTCACTTCCTTCAGTATCCTTAGATCAATCTCATTTGGTTCCAGTGCCTCGTCTACTTTAACTACACACATCTATCCAATATCTTCTCTTTATCAATTTTAATCCCTTCCAATGACTGAAGTTCCTCCTTTGTCACCATGGCCAGGTAGCATGCGCTTTCTTGGTGAAGACAGGTGTAAAGTATTCATTTAATACCTCAGCCATGTCCATTGCTTTTATGTGTAAATCTTCCCCAATTTGTCCGAATCCTACCCTTACCACCATTTTATATTTATGTGCCTACTTGTGATTCCGTTTGTGTGAACTGCCAGTCTGTTTTCAAAATTCCTCTTCTCTTCTGTGCTTTTTCATCTTCTGAGCCTTCTATATTTAGTCTGGTTCCCAAATGTGTTGTCAATTTAACATCTACCAAAAGCATGCTTTCACCTCTTTATCTTAATTTATAGCTCCTTCTTTATGGAAGGAGATTTGGATTTCTTTGCCCGACCTTTTTTTCTGTGGGAATAAACCTTCACAGTGCCCAAAATATTTCTTCTTTGAAGAGATCCCATTGTTCTTGTTCAGTTCCTCCCACCTATCTTTGGCTGAAGTCCATCTGATCCTGTTCTGTTCTTGCTCGATTGACGTCAGCTTTCTCTTAGTTAATTATGCTGAGTGTGGATTGTTCATAGTTATTCTCCAAAGTCAACCTTATGATTCAAGGATCACTGACCCCGAGATGTTACCTCATTGACACCTGATCCACTTGGCTCACCTTGTTTCCAAGAATCAAAGTACAGCAGTGATTCCTTTGCCATTGGATTAGACAAGTTCTGCTGTAGGCATTTCCTCAATACAATTTCGGAAAACATGCCCTTATCTGCACCTTTTACCAATGCCTCCTGGTCCATAGTCAGATTAAAGTCCCCCATTTTAATGGCTTAAATTGTCAGTTTAAATGATAAACAGCCTCAACATGGAACATAGTCTTCTAGACCTGCTTGTAGCATTCCTTTAAAAATTAAAAATTCGCTCATTGATTTATAGTGAAAATTGCATTCACAGTTTTGTATAACAAAACCATAATTCTATTGATGAAGTCCAAGGAAGAAATAACTTCTTAAATTCCTGTTACATCGTTGACTTTTTATTTGAAGTGCTCTTGCTACTATTCAAATATAAAATTAAATCGGCACTAAAATCTTATTTTTACTAATGACGGGAGACCAAAGCCGTATGGAAATTTAACTGACAATTGTAAGAAATTTAGTGAAAACCAACATGAAACTGATCGGACATATAAAGTAATCAATCTATATTCAAATATTTATTCATATTTTGCATAAAGTTGTTTATGTGCCTGCTCCTCTAATGGCTCCCATTGTCTGCCCATAGTTTTTGACTTTGATTTTTGATTATTTTCTAGTTTTGAGCAATAATTTTAGTTCTCATGCCTTTCCTTCATTTTGTAGCCTTTCCTTTACCATTGCTGTAGTTACTTTTATTTCATTTATTTTCTAACTTGCCTTCTTTTCACTCCATCTGTTACCCACCTCAATTTCCTTTCCTGTCACACAGTTAGTGTATTGGCTCACAATGGGTGGAATTTTGAATTTATGAGATGGAGTACAGTAGATTCAAAGAAGCAGAATAGCAACAATCCCAAACTGAGAGGGTAAAATAATTAGGTATAATAGTAACTGAGGAGAGAGGAGGTTGGAGGAGCTGAATAAATAAAGTCCAGAAAAGAACGAATGTGGAAGAACTATGCACAGCCAAGATTAAAAAAGAAAATGAGTTCAGTGAAGCTGGATTGAGGCCAAAGGAAGCAGAACATGATGGAGCTGAGCCAAAAGGAAGAAAACATGCTGGAGTTGTGCTAAGATTTAGGAGAGGAAGTGATGGGAACTAGGGCAGAGCTAAATTTGGGAAAGCAAGTACAGGCTAGAAACATAAAAGATTGGGACGAAACTGGGCCAAGCCCAAAGGGAATTGGCCAGATCTGAAAAAATGTAATGACATTTTAAGAAAATGAGGTTGAATAAAAAAGGGAATCAAATTAAAACAGCATGTGAAATGTTTATGCAAATGGTAAAGGGAAGCACAGATTATTTATTAAATGAATATTTACTTTGCAGAGCAGGGATTAGAATCTCTTCTCCTTATTCTGAGGTAGATGCTTGGGATCAGGGATGACTTCCATCCATTCCAGGCATTAGGGTTATTAATCTGGCCAGTGCTGGATCTACATACACTGCCACAGGTGGGGTTGGTGGTGTTTGAAGAGGCTGATGGGTGGGTTAGTCAGGTATTTACTTCTGTTTGAGTTTTGGCTCCACCTGGGCCTGTCAGAGGCTATCTAAATTGTTGACATCTTCATGGGCGCTTCTTCAGTTTGGGCTGTGTTGGGCAAGAGTTCCCATGAACTGGTGGAGCTATTTAGTTTTCAGAGAGGCTTCGAGGATGCTTTTGAAGTCTTTCCTCTGCGCTCCTGGTAGCCACTTGCTATGTTGAAGCTGATAGTGGAGGGGTGGCTTCGGGACTCTTGAATATGCATTCAGAAGGTGTCACTCTTCTGATGTAACTGATTTGACTCTCATCCATGTCTTGATCTTGGGGATGATGATCTGAGAAAGAATGCTATTATTGGAGACCTATATTGCATTGGATTTGCAGGGTCTTGCAGAGGCATCATTGGTGATATTTTTGCCATTTGAAATGATAGCTTTATGTTGATTATTTCTGTAATACATACAAAACTGCCAGTAACACTGCTGCCCTGTAGACCATTAGTTTTGTGTTGAGCTTGAGGCCTTTGTAGTCAAATGCTGTGTGTTCCCTAGAGAGTAAAGCCCGTGCTGGCACACTGAAAATAATGATAAACTTCTTCATTTCTGCTTGCCCTTTCTGAAATGAGGTTCCCAGGATATTAGAATTAATCCATGTTGTCCAGTGGATCTTGATAGTCTAAGAACAGCGTAGCTCAGTAAGCCAAGACTTCTTGAACACCTTTTGTTTGGGATGTTTGGCCTAAGTTAACCCTTTTGTATCCTTTCCTTGTCTTAATGAATGCAGAGACGATGATTTATAGCTCATCCTTTGCGTGTGGGCACAAGTAAGTGTTGTCACTGTATTGCAGTTTGATGACAGTGATTTGGGGTGAACTTGGATCTGGACTTGAGGTTGTAAAGTTTTCCACTTGTCCTGTAGATAAGCTACACTCCAGCAGGGAGCTTCATGGGTATAGAATAGAATGTTACAGCAAGGGGAAAGGGACAGAGCATATGTGAGATCACAGAGTATTTTTTGTCCCCAGATCAGACTCTCATTGGTTCTGTGGTGGATCTGTTGATGAGAATCAAGGCTTACATGACATATTGCAACAGGTGAAGGATGATGGCAATTTTCTGTGAGTGGCCTAATTTGTAGAGGATGATGCATAATCCCTCCCAGATGACAGCATTGAAGACCTTTGTAAGGTCAGAGAAGGCCATGCATAGACATTGCTGCTGTTGATATCTACATTTGTCATGGAATTGTCTTGCTGTGAAGATCATGTTCCCCGTATCTCTTGATGAATGGAATCCACATGTTGTCTCTTCACAAAAGAAACCCACTGCCTCCTTAAATGTAACACACTGTGGAGCTGGGAGAACGCAGCAGGCCAGGCAGCATCAGAGGACCAGGAGAGTTGATGTTTCAATGAAGAAGGGTCTTGACCCAATACATTAATGTTCCTGCTCCTCTGATGCTGCCTGGCCTGCTGTGTTCCCCCAGCTCCACACTGTGTTGTCTCTGACTCCAGCATTTGCAGCTCTTGCTGTCTCCTCATAGGTGCTGTTTATGAGGATTTTAAGGGGCAGGCAAGGTGCTGTCAATCTTCTGTGGTTCCTTTTCACTGAATGTTGCCAGGCTGGTTATGAGGCACTGACTAAGTCAATCTCTCTGTGCGGAGTCTTTAAGTCCCCTAACATTGAATTTCCTGTGGCAGTCCTTCTGATAGCATTGCTGTTTTTGGGCCAGTCTAATAGAATAGTAGATTCAATAAGGTGATGGTCAGTCTAGCAGCCCAGTCAGCCCATCTGACTTAGTGCCAGTGAAGTCAACATCCTCAATCATACAGTGATACAGTCTAACCAGTGTCTGGAATAAGAGTGTTTCTGTACATGGCTCTTGGGTGAAATAATGTGTTTGCTATTTATTAGCTCTGGGCTTTTCAGCAGGAGGTAGATGCCACTGGTGTTTGCTTTCCCTATGCTTTCCTTGAGGGCCACGCCTTTCCAGAATTTTGTGTCTCTCCAAACTTTGAAATCAACAAAGAGGATCAACTTTCCTTCCTGCTTACATCTCAACGACAATCAGGGCTTGAGTAGCATTCCTCTTTGACCTCATCTTTTGCATTTAGTGTTGGGAATGCTCATTGATAACTGTGGCGTACTGCTTCTTCATTTGGTTGAGCAAAAGGGTCTGAGACATTTGCTTATCTGCGATGGGGCTCATTGAGACACTTAACCAGTTAGTCTTTTTTATGGTGGGGACAACTGCATGGAATTTGTGTTTTTCTTCTGCCATACTTTTCCCAAAGAATGTACGCCTGCCACCTCATTCTTTGAGCTGGCCACCTCACTCAGGGCAATGTTACTGATGTCACAGCACAGGACTTCTCAGTCAGTTACAATGGTGTGGTGTTCAGGCCTGTCACTGATGGGTAGTCTGGGTTTGTCGATCTCCCTTTTGCTCATTGCTTCAACTGACTGGATCCACATCCTCTGAGCAACAAACAACTCCAAATGCCATCCAGTTGTTGAAACATAAAATGAGCCATACAGATTGATATTTTGTCCCCAAATTTCAGTCTGTATTAATGATGATGGGTGCCACCACCAACAATATTTTGATGCAAATAAATTCCCAAAGTTTTTCAGAGATATAATTTTCTAAAAATTACCAATCAAAACAAGCAATACCAAAGGGCCTGTCAAAGAGAGAGGCTTTAAATTGGGGTCATTTAAGGAAGATAAACTGATGTAAATGCTGTGGCATTTAAGAAGTGGATTAAAGAGAATAAGGCAAAGTGTCAAAAAGCAATGCCCTCAATAATAGGATGAAGAGGATACATAAGAGTCTGAGCAAGGGAGAGTTTGGAGCATTCAGCATGCAGAGAGCTAAAGAGATACAGATAAGCTATGAAAGAGATGGCAAAAATACATGAATTTTAAATTTAAGGTGTGGTGGCTGAAATCCTAAAGGGCTATTGGTTCCTAAGAAACTCTGTTCAAGCAAGACCCAGTTCTGCAAGAAGAGGGAAAGAAAAGACTGATCGAAAACATAAGGAAAGCTTTCATTTTTGATGTTCTTGGAATGTTAGAAAGCATTGTGCACATGGCAAGTAGTTTTGAAGTGTAGCCACTGTTGTAGAGATACATAACATTTAATTTGCTGACACAAAGGTCTCAAAAGCAAGAATTAGATAAATGATCAGATGCTCCATGTTGACTGTGCTGCTTGAAGGGCAGATATTGGATCAGGCACAGAGAAGTATATAATGCTGTTTTACAAAGCGTGATGGGAACTATGTCTACTTAAGAGGACAGTGTAGTAGCTCCCCTCAAAAGGCTGCACTTCAAAATAGTAACACTTGTTTAACATTGCACGGAAAAGTAAAGCTAAATTTTGGTTGAGGAATGCCAAATGAAGAGCATTGGCTGGAAGATGACCCATCGCACAAAACTGGCATGGCCCCAGTTTAAATCACCATGACTTTCTCCTAATCCTATAATCCACATTATAGCCTTGGTTCAAATGCGTACGTAAGAACATAGAACATAGAACATTACAGTACAGTACAGGCCCTTCGGCCCTCAATGTTGTGCCGACCTGTCATACAACCTCAAGCCCATCTAACCTACACTATTCCACGTACGACTATATGCTTATCCAATGACGACTTAAATGTACCGAAAGTTGGCAAATCTACTACCGTTGCAGGCAAAGCGTTCCATTCCCTTACTACTCTCTGAGTAAAGAAACCACCTCTGACATCTGTCCTATATCTTTCACCCCTCAATTTAAAGCTATGCCCCCTTGTGCTCGCCGCCACCATCCTAGGAAAACAGCTCTCCCTATCCACCCTATCTAAACCTCTGATTATCTTATATGTCTCAAATAAGTCACCTCTCAACCTTCTTCTCTCTAACATAAACAGCCTCAAGTCCCTCAGCCTTTCCTCGTAAGACCTTCCCTCCATACCAGGCAACATCCTAGTAAATCTCCTCTGCACCCTTTCCAAAGCTTCCACATCCTTCTTATACGGCAGTGACCAGAACTGTACGCAATACTCCAAGTGCGGCCGCACCAGAGTTTTGTACAGCTTCACCATAACCTCATGGTTCCGGAACTCGATCCCTCTATTAATAAAAGCTGAAACACTGTATGCCTTCTTAACAGCCCTGTCAACCTGGGTGGCAACTTTCAATGATCTGTGTATATGGACACCGAGATCTCTCTGCTCATCTACACTACTAAGAATCTTACCATTAGCCCTGTACTTTGCCTTCTGGTTACTCCTACCAAAGTGCATCACCTCACACTTGTCTGCATTAAACTCTATTTGCCACCTCTCAGCCCAGCTCTGCAGCTTATCTATGACTCTCTGCTACCTACAGCATCCTTTGTCACTATCCACAACTCCACCGACCTTGGTGTCGTCTGCAAATTTACTAACCCATCCTTCTACACCCTCATCCAGGTCATTTATAAAAATGACAAACAGCAGTGGACCCAACACCGACCCTTGCGGCACACCACTAGTAGCTGGTCTCCAGGATGAACATTTCCCATCAACTACCACCCTCTGTCTTCTTTCAGCAAGCCAATTACCGATCCAAACTGCTGTATCTCCCACAATTCCATTCCTCCGCATTTTGTACAATAGCCTATTGTGGGGAACCTTATCGAACGCCTTGCTGAAATCCATATACACCACATCAACCGGTTTACTCTCATCTACCTGTTTGGTCACCTTCTCAAAGAACTCAGTAAGGTTTCTGAGGCACGACCTTCCCTTCACAAAACCGTGCTGACTATCCCGAATCAATTTATACTTTTCTAGATGATTATAAATCCTATTCCTTATAACCTTTTCCAACACTTCACCAACAACTGAGGTAAGGCTCACTGGTCTATAATTACCAGGGTTATCTCTACTCCCGTTCTTGAACAGGGGAACCAAATTTGCTATCATCCAGTCATCTGGCACTATTCCTGTAGACAATGACAAGTTAAAGATCAATGCCAAAGGCTCGGAAATCTCCTCCTTGGCCTCCCAGAGGATCCTAGGATAAATCCCATCCAGCCCAGGGGACTTATCTATCTTCACCCTCTGTTGGATTTCTAATACCTCTTACTTCTGAACCTCAATCCCACCTAGTCTAGTAGCCTGTATCTCAGTATTCTCCTCGACAACATTGTCGTTTTCTAGAGTGAATACTGTTGAAAAATATTCATTTAGCGCTTCCCCTATCTCATCTGACTCCACACACAACTTACCACTACTATCCTTGATTGGGCCTACTCTTACTTTCGTCATTCTTTTATTCCTTAAATACCTATAGAAAGCCTTAGGGTTTACCCTGATCCTATCCGCCAACAAATTCTCATGTCTCCTCCTGGCTCTTCTGAGCTCTCTCTGTAGGTCTTACCTGGCTACCTCGTAGCCCTCAAGTGCCCTAACTGAGCCTTTACATCTCATCCTAACATAAGCCTTCTTCTTCCTCTTGACCAGAGATTCCACCTCCTTCGTAAACCACGGCTCCCGCACTCTACAGCTTCCTCCCTGCCTGACAGGTACATATTTATCTAGGACAGACAGGAGCTTTTCCTTGAATAAGCTCCACATTTCTAATGTGCCCATCCCCTGCAGTTTCCTTCCCCATCCTATGCTCCCTAAATCTTGCTTAATCTCATCGTAACTGCCTTTCCCCCAGCTATAACTCCTGCCCAGTGGTATACACCTATCCCTTTCCATCACTAAAGTAAACATAACAGAATTGTGATCGCTATCACCAAAGTGCTCACCTGCTTCCAAATCTAACACCTGGCCGGGCTCATTACCCAGTACCAAATCTAATGTGGCTTCGCCCCTTGTTGGCCTATCTACATACTGTGTCAGGAAGCCCTCCTGCACACACTGGACAAAAATTGACCCATCTATAGTACTCGAACTATAGTGTTCCCAGTCAATATTTGGAACGTTGAAGTCCCCCATGACAACTACCCTGTCTCTCTCACTTCTATCGAGAATCATCTTTGCTATCCTTTCCTCTACATCTCTGGAACTATTCGGAGGCCTATAGAAAACTCCCAACAGGGTGACCTCTCCTTTCCTGTTTCTAACCTCAGCCCATACTACCTCAGTTGACGAGTCTCCAAACATCCTTTCTGCAACTGTGATACTGTCCTTGACTAACAATGCCACACCTCCACCCCTTTTACCATCTTCTCTGTTCTTACTGAAACATCTAAATCCCGGAAGCTGCAATAACCATTCCTGTTCCTGCTCTATCCATGTCTCCGAAATGGCCACAACATTGAAGTCCCAGGTACTAACCCATGCTGCAAGTTCACCCACCTTATTCCGGATGCTCCTGGCATTGAAGTAGACACACTTCAAATCAACCTCTTGCTTGCCGGTGCCATCTTACATCCCTGAAACTTTATTTCAGACCACCCTACTCTCAACCTTGAACTACAATCTTGGTGCCCATCCCCCTGCTGAATTAGTTTAAACCCACCCGAATAGCCTTAGCAAATTTCCCCCCCAGGATATCGGAACCCCTCTGGTTCAGGTGAAGGCAATCTTGCTTATAGAGGTCCCACCTACCCCAGAAAGAGCCCCAATTATCCAAGAATCCAAAACCCTCCCTCCTGCACAATCCCTGTGGCCACGTGTTCAACTCCTCTCTCTCCCTATTCCTCGCCTCACTAGCACGTAGCACAGGCAACAAACCAGAGACAACAACTCTGTTCGTCCTAGCTCTCAGCTTCTATCCTAGCTCCCTGAATTTCTGCCTTAAATCCCCGTCTCTCTTCCCACCTATGTCATTGGTGCCAATGTGGACCACGACTTGATTTTAGCTTCGTAAACGGCACCAACACCTTAACTTCCACCTCATAGCTATGTTCTGATTTATTTTCCAATCTGCCACTCCTGCCTATTGGGGCCCTGTTTAGGATTTATAGCATATTGTTCCCAGTTGATATTCAGTTAAATGTTTAGGCCTTGCTCGGGACAGACACAGAGGTATGCAGAGATGCTCGCGTGTCTGAGACATTCTCTGGAGGCAGAATAAAAGGTGGGAAGGCTATGTGCCCAGTGGATACCCAATTTCATAATTAATGGCCACTTGAGGCCTTCACTTGGAGGACAGCTGTCTGAGTGTGGTCACCCAGCAGCAGATCAAGAACAGCAGTGCACAAACTGACAGGTTCTCCATGCAGGCATAGGAGGGTGACAAGTGCTGGACACCATCAAAGCCGGACAGCTCCATATCACACGTGGGCTGTGGTCGAGTCTTTTGGGATTCTGTACTATTGGGAGACCACAGAGTGGTGAGTGTAAAGAAAAAATGTCACACCCGATCCCTGTGTTACCATCACATTGAAGATGCTGCAGAAATGAGAAAGAAACTAGCACAAATCCCTGCTGATTGATAAGTTTACCAAATGGGTAACAGTTTGAAAGATGGAGTATAATGTGGAATCACGTGAAGTTTATTTTAGAAGGGAGAACAAAAGAAACAATTATTTAAATGGAGAAAAACTGGAGAAAGCCTGAACACAAAGGAACTTGGGGTTACTTGTGCACGAAGCACCGAAAGCCAACACACAGGTGCAGTAGGTTATCAGTAAGGCTGACAGAACGTTGGCTCTTATTTCAAGGAGATTGGAGTATGAGAGTAAAAACTGAAAGAACCGTGAATGCTGTAAATCAGAAAAAAAACCCAAAAATTGCTGGAAAAGCTCAGCAGGTCTGGTAGCATCTATGGTGAGAAATCAGAGTTAAAATTTCGGATTGAGTGACCTGACTGAGGACGTCCTGAGGAAGGGTCACTCAACCTGAAGCGTAAACTCTGATTTCTCTCCATAGATACTACCAGACCTGCTGAGCTTTTCTGTCAATTTCTGCTTCATTTCCTGGAATATAAGAGTATTACGGCCTCACTGCAACTGTACAAAGTGCTTGTGAAACCATAATTGGGGTACTTTGAGCAATTTTGGCCCCCTTATTAAAGAGGAGATATTATTTCATTGGCAGCAGTTCAGAGAAGGTTTACTAGTATGATTCCTGTTATGCAGGGATGGCCTGATGAGCAAACGCTAAACAGGTTGGGACTCTACTCACTGGAGTTTAGAAGAATGAGAGGTGATCTCATAGAAATATTTAGGATTATTAAGGAGCTTGAAAGGGTGAGAGGGTCTTATGAAGGGGTAGACCAAGACCAGAGGGGGTTATCTCAAAATGGGCACCTATTTAAGATTGAGATGGGGAGGCATTTCTTCTCTGAAGGCTGTAAGTCTTTGGAACTCCTTGCCACAGAGAGCTGTGGAGGCCAAGTCCTTGTGTATATTTAAGGAAGAGGTGGATTCTTTGTTGACCAATAGGGGAATCTTGGGTTCTGCAAAAACGCACAGCAAAATAAATATGAGGAATGTTAGATCAGCCATGATCTAATTAAATGGTGGAATAGGTTCCAGGGCCAAATGACTGGCTTTGCTTCCTATTTCTTATGGTCTTATTGTCGAACTGTACTACTGGTGAAAATATTGGATATGAAGCCATCTAGTATCAGATGGTGACCAGACCAATTAAAAGCCAGATTGTCCATAATGGAATCAAATGTCTTGCCACTCTCAGCGTCAGTCCGCCTGCTATGTGGAGTGAATCTGTGACAGGCCAGTAGCTGAGGCCTTTTCTTTAACTTGAAACTTTACAGCTTGAATAAGTTGGAGAAGGAAGGTCTCTTTTGATTCCTCCCACTTCCTGCAGACAAAGGGGGTGGCCATGGATACCTGCATGGGCCCAAGCTATGCCTGCCTCTTTGTAGGTTACGTGGAACAGTCCCTCTTCTGCACCTACACAGGCCCCAAACCCCGCCTCTTCCTCCGTTACATTGATGACTATATCGACGCCGCCTCTTGCTCCCCAGAGGAGCTCGAACAGTTCATCCACTTCACCAACACCTTCCACCCCAACCTTCAGTTAACCTGGGCCATCTCCAGCACACCCCTTCCTGGACCTCTCAGTCTCCATCTCAGGTAACAGGCTAGAAACTGATGTCCATTTCAAGCCCACCGACTCCCACAGCTACCTAGAATACACCACCTCCCACCCACCCTCCTGCAAAAATTCCATCCCCTATCCCCAATTCCTCTGCCTCTGCTACATCTGCTTGCAGGATGAGGCATTCCACTCCCGCACATCCCAGATGTCCAAGTTCTTCAAGGACCGCAACTTTCCCCCCGCAGTGGTCAAGAACGCCCTTGACCATGTCCCCCACATTTCCCGCAACACATCCCTCACACCCCGCCCCCGCCACAACCGCTCCAAGAGGATCCCCCTCATTCTCGCATACCACCCCACCAACCTCCGGATACAAAGCATCATCCTCCGACACTTCCGCCATCTACAATCCGACCCGACCATCCAAGCCATTTTTCCATCCCCACCCTTGTCTGCCTTCCAGAGAGACCACTCTCTCCGTGACTCCCTTGTCGGCTCCACGCTCCCCTCCAGCCCCCCCACACCAGGCGCCTTCCCCTGCAACCACAGGGAGTGCTACACTTGCCCCTAGAGCCTCCTCCCTCACCCCCATCTCAGGCCCCAAGATGACCTTCCATATTAAGCAGATGTTCACCTGCACATCTGCCAATGTGGTATATTGTATCAATTGTACCCGGTGTGGCTTCTTCTACATTGGGGAAACCAAGCGGAGGCTTGGGGACCACTTTGCAGAACACCTCCGCTCAGTTCGCAACAAACAACTGCACCTCCCAGTCACGAACCATTTTAACTCCCCCTCCCATTCCTCAGACGACATGTCCATCATGGGTCTCCTGCAGTGCCACAATGATGCCACCCGAAGGTTGCAAGAACAGCAACTCATATTCCGCTTGGGAGCCCTGCAGCCTAATGGTATCAATGTGGACTTCACAAGCTTCAAAATCTCCCCTTCCTCCACTGCATTCCAAAACCAGCCCAGCCTGTCTCCGCTTCATAACCTGTTCTTCCTCTCACCCACCCCTTCCTCCCACCTCAAGCCGCACCTCCATTTCCTACCTACCATCTCATCCCGCCCCCTTGACCTGTCCGTCTTCCCTGGACTGACCTATCCCCTCCCTACCTCCCCACCTATACTCTCCTCTCCACCTATCTTCTTTTCTCTCCATCTTCTGTCCGCCTCCCCCCTCTCTCCCTATTTATTCCAGAACCCTCACCCCATCCCCCTCTCTGATGAAGGGTCTAGGCCCGAAACGTCAGCTTTTGTGCTCCTGAGATGCTGCTTGGCCTGCTGTGTTCATCCAGCTTCACACTTTGTTATCTTGGAGAAGGAATGCCTCCATGTTAGGGGTGCTCACGCTCACTGTAAGGACATCCTGCTGCTGATTCCAATCTATACAGCTCCTACTGGTGTTTTAGCTTCAGCAGGCCACCTACTAAATTTATATGAATGTCAGGCCCACTCTCTGTCCACAAACTGGTTGGTTTGCAACATGTCCCAGCTAAGGGATTGTTTCCCACACAGAAGCCCACAGTAAAATCCTGCCCTTGGTTCACTGATTCAAGCATTTTTCAAGCAGGAAATGTATAATTTCAGTCATTTGCCAGAATGTTTCACTGGAACACTGCAGCAGGCCATGCATGGAAGTAAGATGGTTATTGAAATGGCAAGCAACTAGAGGGTCAGGGTCATATTGCAGACAGAGCAGAGGTGTTCACCCACACTGCATTTGGTCTTGCCAATGTGAAGGAGACTGTGCTGTGAGTGGAAAATACACCGCATGGTTTGAAAGAAATACAAGTTAACCACAGCATCACCTGGAAGATATATTCGGAGTTTTGGACAGTGAGGACAGAGGAGGTGGAAAGGAGAGTGCCATACGTTCTGCCTTTCCATGGAAAGGTGCCATTGGTTATGAGAAAGTGATAGGAGTGAAGGAAGAGTTGACTAGGGTGTCATAGAAAGCATGATCCCCTCAGAATGCTGACAGTGGAGGGGAGGCTGGGTGTATTTGGTGGTGGGTATGCTGCTGGTAATGGCCGCTTCTGTTCTCCATTTTTATTACAAACTCCTTCCCTCATGTCTTGTTTGAAGCTTATTAGCTTTTTTGTCAGCAGAGACGATCCATTTTCTTCCTCTCCACCTATCATTTACACTTACTTTAATTTTCTATCTCCCCTCTTGACTTCAGTAGCATTCCATTTGCCTCTTGCTTAAGCACCTTTTGCCATCTGCATCTCTCACTCTTCCTTATCTTTGTCTATAGTATTAAAAGCACAATTTTCCAGCCCGTTTCAGTTCTAGAAAGAATTGTTTTGGACAGGAAACATTAACTCTGTTTCTCTCTCCACAGGTGATGTCAGGTCTGCTGAGTATCTCTAGTGTTTACTATTTTTATTATTGTCCTGATGCACCCTGTTTATGGGTGTTGGGGTGATTGCTGGAGTAATTAAGTTTCTGGCCCATATGTGTGGTCTTTCTGTGTACGCTAGTCTGGAGTTCCCCATTGTCCTTACATTCCACCATCATGTCCAGGAAGGGTATTCGTTATTGTCCTCATCTTTTGTGAATTTTATTCCAGTGAGGATGTTGTTTATGTGTCGGTCGGTTTCTTCTCGTCTTGTACATTTGATAATCACGAAGGTGTCATCTCTATTGCGGACCCAGAGTTTGAATTGTATAATGGGGAGCGCTGTTCATTCTAACCTCTGCATTGCTGCTTCTGCCATCAGTTCTGATATTAGGGATCCCATTGGTGTTCTGTTGATTCGTTTGAATATACGGTCATTAAAGGTGAAGTGGGTTCTGAGGCACAGATCTAGCAGTTTCAGCGTGTTTGTTGATGGATTGTTTATAGTGGTTTATATTTTAAATTTTGTGGTAGTACCTGTTTTCTGAGGCATTCAATAAGTGAAGCCAAAGGGATCCAACACACCCCACTTCTATGGACTCCCCAAAATACACAAGGCAGGGTGTCTTCTCAGACCCATTGTCTCACTACCAGTCAAACCAGCATACACATTAACCAAAGAACTACAACAGAAACTGAAATACTTCGTGGACAATGCTAGCCACCCCATCCACTCCTCCCAAGATTTCCTCGATATCATCAAGGATACCAGAATAGAATAGGAGGAGATAATGATATCATTTGATGTAACAGTACTATCTCCATCCAAAAACATTGATCCAGCCAAAGAGACAATTGCCACACTGCTGGACGAATCACGAAGGCAGGCATCCCACGACACCAACACCACCAACAACGACAGCACCCTGAAACTGCTGGATCTGTGCTTTAGAACACACTTCACCTTCAATGGCCATATATTCAAATAAATCAACGGAACACCAATGGGATCCCCAATATCGGGACTGATTGCAGAACTGATAATGCAGAGGTTAGAACGGACAGCAATTTCCACTATACAACCCAAACTTTGGTTCCGCTATGTAGGTGACACCCTCATGATTATCAAACACACAAGCCATGATAAAACCCACTGACAGATAAATAACATCCTTACCGGAATAAAATTCACAAAATAAGAAGAGATAAATAACCGACTACCTTTCCTAAATATAATGGTGGAACGTAAGAACAACGGGAACTCCAGACTAGTGTGTACTGAAAGACTACACATATGGACCAGAAATTTAATTACTCCAGCAACCACCCCAACACCCATAAACAGATCTGCATCAGGGCATTATTCAAACAGGCCACAACACACTGCAGTAATCCGGAATTATGCAAAGCAGAACAGGACAACTTACATTGGGTTTTTAAAAGAAATGGGTACCCAAAATGCATAATCTGCCGTTCCCTCCATGATAGACCACAACATGGCCAGACACACTAGTCACCCTACCGTATATCAGAGACATATCGAGAGGCCCACAAGACTACTCAGACCCCTATGTATCAGGGCAGCCCACAAACCAACAAGCACCCTGCGACAGCTACTGATGAATGTAAAGGCTCCCATACCCACAACTAATAAAACTAATGTAACATACAAAATACAATGCAAGGACTGTGAGTAATATTACATAGGCCAAACTGGAAGAAAATTGACAATAAGCATACATGAACACTAATGAGTCACCAAGAGACACGACCAATTCTCCCTGGTCTCAGTACACATGCACAAAGAAGGACATGAATTTGACTGGGAAAACACATCCATAATAGCACAAGCCAAGCAGAGATATACCAGGGAATTCCTGGAGGCCAGACATTCCAACCGGAACTCCATCAACAAACATGTTGAACTGGACCCAATATACAGACCACTGAAAAACAGAACCAAAAGCGACTCCAACCACCCTAACAAATTGAGGCATATAAATAACAATCGAGATAGAACACCAACGCTTCACCAGAGACACACTGACTATGTTGACTAGCAGCATGATGAAACGTCTGCAATCAAACACATCAGCTTGGTGAGCATGTCTACAATCTTTGCTCCGTCTAAGTTGTGTATGAAAGGAGGCGGCATGGTGTCTGATTGGTTAGCACTGCTGCCACACAGTGCCAGGAGCCTCGGTTCAATTCCATCCTCTGGCAACTGTTTGTGTGGAGTTTGCACATCCTCCCTGCGTCTGCGAGGGTTTCCTCCAGGTGCTCTGGTTTCCTCCCACAGTCCAGATGTGCAGCTTAGGTGGATTTGCCATGCTAAATTCCCCATAGTGTTCAGGGATGTGTAGATTAAATGGGTTTAAAGGGCATAGGTCTGGGTGGGATGCTGTGAGGGTTGATGTGGACTTGTTTGGCCAAAGGGTGGATTCTATGAAAGGTTTTATGGCTGACTTGTGTCTTAACTTCAGATAACCTGCCTTTGCTTCATAGCCCTGAGTACCTTTGACTAACCATAGTCTTTATATCCCAATGTTTATAATTCATCTAGCATCAATTGTAGAAAATTGTTCAAACTTCCACCTCAATTTGTGTGAATAAGCATTTCCTATTTACTCGTGAAACATTTCCTTTTCGCCTCTGACCTGTATTCCCCAGAACATAAATAATCAAATCTACCCTATCTTGAAAAGTTTAATTATGTCACTTCTTTAATTCCACTTTCTGGAAATACAATCCTAATGTCTGACATCCCTCAAAAAGTAAAAACAAATTGAACTGTGAAAGGGGTAATCTGAAATTAGAACAGAAAATACTCAACAGGAAATACTCAGCTAGTTTGGCAGCATCTGTGGAGAGAGAAACAACGTTAACATTTCAGATTGATGACAAATCATGATAGAAGATCATCACCTTGAAACCTGGCTTGAATTTATGTGGTCCTGGAGTACAACTCAGGGGATATAGTTTGGCCATAAAAATACCTAGGAGTCAAGTGGGAGGGCTCCCTGAAGCAGTCCCACTTCGGGGATTTTTCCCAAGTGTAGGCAAAAATACAGATTAACTGACCACACTGGGAAAACAGGATGATAATTTAAATGATTCGGGTGCCAATAAAGGGTGATTTTCCAGTTTTACATTTTGCTGGTTGTAGACTGGCCTCCCCTCTGCCATTACATGTGTGGTAACTGCCCAACATCTTAGTGGAGTTAGGTACCCAGAGAGAGTTTACGCTGGGGAGGGTGGGGTCAGGAATCTGCCAAAGATGGAGGTAGTAGAGAGCTTCAAGTTCCTAGGAGTAAATTTCACCTACAACCTGTCCTGGTCCTTCCATGTCAGTACTTCAGTCAAGAGAACACACCAACTCCTCTACTTCCTCAGAAGGCTAAGGGAATTTAACATGTCCACAGTGACTTTTAGCAATTTTTATTGATTCACCTTAGAAAACATCCCATCAGGCTGCATCACAGCTTGATATGGCAACTGCCCAACCCAAGACTGCAAGAAACTATAGAGAGTTTTGAATGCAGCCCAGCCCATCATGCAAACCAGCCTCGCTCCCATTGACTCCATCTATACTTCCTGCTGCCTCAAGAAAGCAGTCAACATTATCAAAGACTCCACGCACCCTGGTTATACTCACTTCCACCTTTGTCCATCAGGGAGAAGGTGCAAAAGTTTGAAAATAACTACTAATGGATTTGAGAACAGCTTCTTCCCCGCTATTATCAGACAAATGAACGGACCTCTCATATATTAGAGTTGATATTTCTCTGCATCTTTTCTATGGCTATAACACTATATTCTGCATTTTTTCTATTATCTGATGTACTTATGTAAGGTATGATTTATCTGGGTAGCATACTAAAAATATTTCACTATATCTCAGTACATGTGACAATAAGAAATCAAATGAAATCAAATTGAATTAAATTAAATCAAATGATCAAATCATTAGTATCAAGGGCCATCCAAGTAGGGTGGTTTTTATCCTCTCTAAAATAATTATTCTTTTGCAGACTTCAAATTTGAGGTGCTCTCAAGGTCTTCTACCTGTCTCAACAGTAATCTCCTCATACGAAGGGGTTGCTGTGGCTCTGAAACTACTGGTCCTTTAGGCCTGCAGCATCAGAAACCTGACAACAATTAGCTTCGAGGCCACCAATTAACAGGATACCTCTGGGAATATCATTCTCTCAGCTTCATTGCAGCAAGTGGAAAGCTCAGGGACCCCTATTTAAATCTGATATTGGGTTCAATAGCCTGTGAGAAATTCCTGTTTGTTTAACTCTTTCTGTCTTCATAAATGCTAACTAATCTGCTGAGAATTCCTGGTATGTTTTGTCTTATTCTGTCGCTATTTTATGTACTGTCTTATGATGTATTTTCTTCACAATGCTGTATCTGAGACAGTTGTCATCTTTTGGATGAAATGTTACACTTTGTCTTGTCCTCTCTGGTTGACATAAAAGCTCCCATAGCATGATGTTGAGAAAACCATTTGCGTTATCCTGCTGTCCCAATCAATGTTAGGTAATCAACATAATTAATTAGATATATCTGGTCATTATAGCAGAATTTTGAGAGTCAGGATACAGAGGGGAGTGTAGTAGCCATCACTAAGAAGCACGTGTTGGGGAAGCGGAAAAGTCTGAAAGTGAATAAATCACCCAGTCTGAATGGACTATGTCCCAGGGTTCTGAAGGTGATAGCTGGGGAGATTATAGAGGCATCGGTGGTGGTCTTTCAGGAATCACTGGAGTCCCAAAGGACTGAAAAATGGCTAATGTTTAAGAAGGAAGTGGGATAGAAAACGGGAAATTATAAGCCAGTTAACCTGACCTCAGTTGTCGGTGAGATTTTAGTGAAGGATGAGATTGTGGAATACTTAGAAGTACATGGTAAAATAGGCTGGGTCAGCACAGCTTTGTCAAGGAGAGGTCATGCCGAACAAATCTGTTAGAATTCTTTGAGGAGTTGATGAACAAGTTAGACAAAGGAGAGCCGGTGGGCATGATCTATTTGGATTTCTAGTCAGCCTTTGACAAGGTATCGTAGAGGAGGCTGCTATATAGGATAAGAACCCAAGGCGTTAGTGGCAAGGTACAGGCATGGATAGAGGATTGGCTGACTGATAGAAGGTAGAGAGTGGGGACTATAGGGCCTTTTTCAGGATGGCAGCTGGTGATAAGTGCTGTTCTGCAGAGGTTAGTGCTGCGACCACAACTATTCATGTTTTACATTAATGATCTGCATGAAGGAACTGAGAACATTGCAGATGACACAAAGACAGGTGGAGGAACAGGTGGTGTTGTGGAAGCAGGGAGGCTGTAGAAGGACTCGGAAAAGCTAGGAGAGGGATCAAAAAGTAGCAGAATGAATATAATGTGAGAAATTCTGAGGTTACACATTTTGGGCAGAAGAATAAAGGCATAGACTATTTTCTAAATGGGGAAAGGCTTCAGAAATTTGAAGTGCAAAGGGGCTTGGGATTCATAAAGCCATAGAGTCATACAGCATGGAAAGATATCCTTCAATCCAACTAGTCCACACCGACCATAATCATAAATTAAACTAGTCACAGCTGCCTGCAGTTGGCCCCATATCCCTCCAAACATTTCTTATTCCTGTCCTTATCTAAATATCTTCCAAATGTCGTAACTGTAGCCACGTGGACCAGTTCCTCTGAGAGTTCATTCCACACATGAATGACTCTCTGTGCAAAAGCATTGCCTGTCATGTCCTTTTTAAGTCTTTCTCCTCTCAGCTTAAAAATATGCCCCCTAGTCTTGAAATCCACCACTCTAGGGCAAATACAGCTGCCATTCACCTTGTGAAACTCCTCATGACTTTAAAAACCTCCATACAATCACCCCTCAATTTCTCATGCTCTAGTGAAAAAGTACCAGCCTATCCAGTCTCTCCTTATAACTCAAAACCCATCATTCCTGACAACATCCTGGTAAATCTTTTCTGAACCCTCTCCAGCTTAGTAAGATCCTCCTTACAAAAACTTAATGGAGTTTAGAAGGATAAGGGTGGGACTGGGGGGGCGGGGGGTGGCGGTGAGGGGAAAGCTTCTCGTTTGAAACTTACAGAGTACTGAATAGAGTGGACATGAATAAGATGTTTCCAAAAGTAAGAAAGATTAGGACTCAAGGGCAAAGCTTCAGAGTGAAGCGACAACCCTTTAGAACTGAGATGAAGAGGAATTTCTTCAGCCATAGGGTGGTGAATCTGTGGAACTCATTGCCACAAAATTGTGGAAGTCAAGTCATTGATTGTTTTTAAGACAGAGGTAGATAGGTTCTTGATTAGTGAAGGGATCAGAGGTTATAGGGAGAAGGCAGGAGAATGGGAAACACATCAATGAGCCAAATGGCCTAATTCTCCTCCTGTATCTTATCTTCTAGTCATTGATGTTTGTTGGAGCTTGCTGTGCACAAAATGGCTGCCATATTTCCTACATGACATGTATAATTTAAAATACTTAATTGTGTCTAAAGCATTTGAACTGTCCAGAGATTGTGGAGGATGCTGTATATGCTTCAGCACACTATAATATATACATTATTTTTGTCTAGCGCAATTGTTTGTTGGTGAGGCAATATACTCCATGTTTTTATATCATAAACATTTGTTTAAAAGCGAAAGAAAAGCAAAGATATTTGTAAAGGAAACCTGGACAAAATCAGAAAATAACTGGAAACATTCAGTCTATACTTGTCGAGAAAGCAATCAAGTATTTCAGGTATTTTTAATTTCAAAAAAAGCATTCAAACAAATATATTTCATGATATCTCCATGTTGATTAGCTGCATGTTTTTTGTGAGGAATGGAATGTGCGAATCTAGCAAGTGAACAGATAGCCATCTGCTATTAGCATGATCCTTTGTGTTAGCTTAATTATCAAATCCATTATGGTTAAAGATAGCTCTGCTGTTTTGAGTGAATACCTCTTTGAAGCAATTTATGCAGAGAAGCTTTTATGTGTGTCAAGTAGGTGCTGAGAGTCTGACAATTGGCCCTGGAGGGTAAAAGTCTAAAATCGAATTCTAAACAGCAATGTTTATCTCAGAAGAAAACTCACTTGGGAATTTTGTCAAATTATAATTACAAGGTCTGTTTTCAAATGGCTGCTGTCAAAGAACAGATTCCATAATCAAAATCAGTATCTAGAACTACACCCAAAATGTAAACTCATTTGTTATCTCTACAGATGTTGTCTGACCTACTGAGTAGTTTCTACGTTTTCTGCATTTGGTTAAAAGGTTTTGACACAACATCCTTCAGATGCAAACAAACAAATGGTGAGGGAGTTGGCACAAGGTACAATAATAGATGAAGGAAAATCATGCCATTCAGTTAGATGTTTGAAACGCAACCACTGCTTTTAGAATTTGCTTTAGAATTTAGAACTTCCTTCTAAGAGATTAATAATTAGGCATGTGTTTTTGTTGTTGTTTTGCTTTTCATTTTATTAGAATGCCTAATTTCTGATTTATAATGACAAGGTACAATCATTTGTGTCTTGGACAGGAAAACCAAAATACAGCATACATTTTAATGCAATTGGTAGATTACAACACCGTCTGAATGACATTTTTGTTTTTTTAACTTAAATCCCTTGCACCAACTACTCAACATTATTTTGTTGATGTTCAAAGAAAATGTTACACGTTATATATGAGTTGTGTCAAAACATCTTAATCAAGTGCTGAAAATGCTGGAAACATTCAGAAGGTCAGACAGCATCTGTGAGGAGAACAAATTACTTAACATTTCAGGTGTAGTTCTCAGATACTGATTTTGATTATGGAATCTGTTAGTTTGACAGCAGCCATTTCGAAACAGGCTTGTAATTATAATTTGGCTGAATTCCCAATTGAGGTTTTTTTATAGATAAACATTCCTATTTAGAATTCGATTTTAGACTTTTACCCTCCAGGGCCAATTGTCAGACTCACACCTACTTGACACACATAAAAGCTTCTCTGCATAAATTGCTTCAAAGAGGTATTAGCTTGAAACAGCAGAGCTATCTTTCACCATAATGCAGTTGATAATTAAGCTAACACAAAAGATCATGCTAATAGCAGGTGTCCATCCATTCCTGGATAGATTTATACATCTTATCCTTCATAAAGCAAATGCAGACGTCAAATATTGAGACACAATAAATATTTTTTGAAGCTAAATATTTCAGGTCACAGGGTCTGTAGAAAAGACAGGGAAATTGACAAATAAGAAATAATGGTATTGATTTAAAAATACATTAACAGCAGCGGAAAGAGAATTCAGTAAGGCTGATCGGGCAGTGGAAACACTGAGTGAAGGATTAAAGTGGATATAAGACTCAGCAGAGGTAGTCAGCAAATCTTGCAACAGTAGTACACAGACATATAAATACACGTATATAGTTTATTACCAAAGTGGAAATGTGAGGTTAGCAAAGTGTGGAGCTGGATGAGCACAGCAGGCCAAGCAGCATTTTAGGAGCACAAAAGCTTTGGACAAAACAGGCAGGCAGATTACTATCTGCATGACAATAGATTGGAAAGTGGGAATGTGCAATAAGAACTGCGTGTCCTCGTACATCAGTCATTGAAAGTAAGTATTAGATGCAACAAGCTGTGAAGAAAGCAAATGGTATGACGGCCTTCATAGAAAGAGGATTTGAGTACAGGAGCAGGGTGTTTTGCTGCAAGTGAACAGGACCTTGCTGAGACTACTCCTGCAGCTCTGTGTACAGTTTTTGCTTTCTTATTTGAGGAAGGATGTTCTGGCTACAAAATAAGGTTTACCAGACTAATTCTTGAGATGGCTACATTCACTAAAGTTTAGAAGAATGAGGAGGAAACCTCATATGGAAGCTTATAAAATTCAAACAGCATTAGACAGTGTAGATGGAGGAAGGATGTTCTTAATGATTAGGGAAGCAGAGCCAGGGGTCACAGGTTAATGATAATGGGTAAGCATGATAGGATAGAGATGAGGAGGAATTTCTTCACCCAAACAGCAGTGAGCCAATTTAATTTTCTGCCTGAGGAAACTGTTGAGGCAAAAACATTGAAGGTTTTAACGAAAGATGTGGATATAATATTTAGGACTAAAGGGAACAAATGATATGGCCAGAAATCAGGTATAGAGAAATCAGGGAACAGCCATGATCATACTGAATGGCAGAGCAGGCTCAAAGGGTCGATGGTCTACTCCTGCTTCTTATGTTCAATGATTTTATGTCAATGGAAAATTAGGTACAAAAATGTGGGATTAGTGATGTTTTAATTTTAGTTTTCACATGGAAACGTTCAAGCTCTCCCAGCTTAAGTTGTAATAATATTGAATTCTTAGAATGTATTCTGGAGAACTTCTAGGACAATATAGAACCAACAAGGAGATTGTCTGCTCAAAATCTGAAGATGCTTAATGAACCAATGTTAGTTTACATTCTTATGGAAAGCGAATATATTGTAATATTGACTATTATATGGTTAAACTTGTAGTAGGTTTCAGAAGGTATGGTAGGGCCTTAAGGGGTAAAGTGAAACAGAGAAGTTCATGGGCACGGATCCCTGAAAGTGGAGTCACAGGTAGGCAGGGCAGTGAAGAAGATTTTTGGCACACTGGCCTTCATCAGTCAGGACATTGAGTACAGACGTTGGGAAGCTGTGTTGGTTGTACAGGACGTTGGTGAGGCCACACTTGGAGTATAGCATACAGTTTTGGTCACCTTGTTGTAGGAAGGATGTTATTAAACTGGAAAGAGTGCAGAAGAAATTTCCAAGAATGTTGCCAGGACTCAAGGGATTGAGTTATAGAGAGGGGTTGGACAAGCTAGGACTTTTTTCGTTAACAGCATCAGAGACCGAGGGGGCATCTTATAAGATCATGAGAGGCAGGGATAGGGTGAATGCACTCTGTCTTTTTCCCAGAGTTGGGGAATCAGGGACTCAAGGGCAACAGTTTAAGGTAAGAGGGAAAGAATACATGGGAACCTGAGAGGCAACATTTTTACACAGAGGGGGCTATGCATATGGAATGAGCAGCCAGCAGAAGTGGTGGAGGCGGGCACATTAACAACATTTAAAAGGCATTTGGATGGACACATGGATAGGAAAGGTTTAGAATGATATGGGCCAAATGCAGGGAAATGGGGTTAGTGTGGATGAACATTTTAAGGAGAAGAAAGAATCACAAATCTAGGTTTTAAATTTAAATGAGACAAACTTCAAAGGGCTGAAAAATAAATTGGTCTGAACTGTTAATGGGAAACCTGGCCGACACAAATGGCATTAACTATTTTGCTCTGTACTACGTCAGTACATATCTCAAAACTATCCCTACATAAGCAACTGTGTCTTCGAGTTAGGCAAGTAACAGCATCAAACTAAGAAAAAAGGCTATTAATAGAGCTATTAAAAAGTAAGGAAAATCTGGAATGAAAATGGAAGGCTACCATGATGTACTGCAAAGATTTTAATGAATATATGGAAGGTAGGAGAGTGGTAAAAGGAAATTTAGGCCCATTATGGTCTCATCTGCATATGTCCTTAGTGGACAGAAGATTTTAAAAATGCACAGATGATGTGGACAGGGAAAACTATGGCATATAGAGTTCAATGTAGGAAGCATGAGATCATTTGAATTGGGAAAAGCACAAATTATTATATTTCCTTAGTGCTTAGAGACCATGAATTGGATAATGGCAACCTCCACTACGCCAGACCTGTCCCATAGCTAGTTCTGTCTTCCGCCTGGTGGGGGGTGGGGAATCATATAAAATATGTGATTGTTAGCCCATCATCTTTCTACCTACCTGTGAGCTGACCTTGGCAACATAATAGATGGGCGGGCATTGGAATTGGGAACTTGTAAAGGTTAATTGTCTCAGTGACAATATGCTGCCCAGTGGACAATAAAATGCTAAATAGTAAGAATGTACATGTTGGAAGTAATAATGCCATGATCAGATAATTTGTAGAGACTCTAAAGAAGGAGCATAATAAATTGTGAGATGTGGACAAGTGTAGCTTGGCCAGCATTTATTAACCTTCCCTAGTTGCCCTGGAGATGATGATGGTGAGCTGCCTCCTTGAATTGCCGCAGTGCTTTTTCTGTAGGTAGACCCACAATGCCATTAGAAACAAACTTGTAAGATGTTGACATAACAATACAGAAGAAATGGTGATGTTATTCCATGTCAGGATGGTGAGAGGCTTCGAGGGGAACTTGCAGTTGGGGGTGGTGTTCTGATATATCTGCTGCGCTTGTTTTTTTTTCACATGGGAGAGTTTGTGAACCTTCATGAATTTTTACAGTGCATCTGGTAGATGGTACACACTGCTACTTTCGAGTGTTAGTGGTAAGGACTGAATGTTTGTAAATATGGTGGCAGTCAAGCAGGCTGTTTTTGTCTTCGGTTTTGTTAAATTTCTTGAGTGTTGTTTGAGCTGCATGCATCCAGGCAAGAAGGAAGTGTTCCATCACACTCGCAACTTGTGCCTTGTAGTTAGATGATGGAAGGTTTTGGGGAGTCAGGAAATGGATTGTATGCTGCAAGATTCTGAGCTTCTGCCCATAGCCCCTTGTGAGCATAATAATATCTGTTTGTTACTGATGTGACATTTCATTGTTAACCAGTTGGAAATAATCTTAGGACAATAATAAATCGTATCCACAAAGATTGTTTTGACAATAGCATGTTTGCAGTATTCAAATTATTTTGCACACTATAGCGCATTTTTTACCTTTATGGTTTTAGTGCAGTTTCACCTGCCAGAACAACCTATCTCAAAGTCTTTTTCAGCACTGGTGTTTTTTCTTTCTGTCTTATTCCGATTAGAGTGAGAAAATTTTTGATTCTTTATTTTTGTTTCACAATATGAGACAGTCCTTATGAGACAGATTATAAACTGGATGTTAAAAATCATGAAAAGGTACTCCTAATTTTCTGCCTGCCTATCCAAAACAGCATAATATTGACACGATTCCTGCATTTGGACTATTTGCATTTTCAAGGCAGATGCTGAATTTTAGCCAATTTAGTTTTCATTTGAACTGTGACAACCTTGTTCTCCTGGTGAGTCACACTGTGACCCGTGACTGTGAGATTGGACTATGGTCCTGTTCACATTTACAATGGCTGAATTCCCTGATTGCCTTTGCATGTATCATGCTAGAGTGGCAGACAATGCGACAGTCCCACTGACACTTTATACAAAAGTGTTGAAAGAAGTTCACAACTGCAAAATATATATGAGTGAGGCTATAATGTGAGCTTCCGAAATTACCCTGACTCATTTCCCAATAATGTCTCCTAATCAAAATGCAGAAAAGTAGAACATAACCTTCACGGCTGCAAATTTGCCTGAATCAACCAATTGTGCTAAATGACTTCCTGAATTCTTTATGAAATTGCATTGACAAAGTAGTATGATCCATATTATGAGTTTCAATGATCAGGGAATGCTGCAGCTTACTGAATCATCATATAATTCAGCAGCACAATTTCCAGAAAAGGTTATGATCCAGTTTAGAGATATCTTTGATTGGCTTCTTTAAACAAAATGATTGATCACATCGAGACAGAATCAATATTTTGACTGTTGATATAAATTGGCATTTATGCACTAAAACAGGCTGAACTACATTCTTCCAATACATGATGTATGATCTTCAACTGAGGACTGATCCTTGATTATTGTCAACAACTACCCTGTTCAGGAAAGTCAGAAGTATAGCTAATTATGAACCACAGATCTGCCTTATTGGACCTTTAAATGATGTTGATTGTCATCTGCAATTTGTTGAGACAGAGTACAATCTTCTGTCCAAAATATTCTAAAGCTAACAACAATATCAACAGCTGATAAAGGGCCTCTGATGAAGGGTCTAGGCCCGAAACGTCAGCTTTTGTGCTCCTGAGATGCTGCTTGGCCTGCTGTGTTCATCCAGCCTCACATTTTATTATCTTGGAATTCTCCAGCATCTGCAGTTCCCATTATCACTAACAATATCAACAGCATTGGTTTTTCAAGGTGTCCGTAAGACCATAAGACATAGGAATGGAAGTAAGGCCATTCAGCCCATCAAGTCCACTCCACCATTTAAATCATGGCTGATGGGCATTTCAACTCCACTTCCCTGCACTCTCCCCGTAGCCCTTGACTCCTTCTGAGATCAAGAATTTGTCCATCTCTGCCTTGAAGGCATCTAACATCCCAGACTCCACTGCACTCCGTGGCAATGAATTCCACAAGTGGACCACTCTCTGGCTGAAGAAATGTTGTCTTATTTCCGTTTTAAATTTACACCCTCTAATTTTAAGGCTGTGCCCATGGGTCCTAGTCTCCCCGCCTAACGGAAACAACTTCCCAGCGTCCACCCCTTCTAAGCCATACATTATCTTGTAAGTTTCTATTAGATCTCCCCTTAACCTTCTAAACTCTAATGAGCACAATCCCAGGATCCTTAGCCGTTCATCATACATTAAACCTACCATTCCAGGGATCATCCGTGTGAATCTCCGCTGGACACGCTCCAGGGCTAGTATGTCCTTCCTGAGGTGTGGGACCCAAAACTGGACACAGTATTCTAAATGGGGCCTAACTAGAGCTTTACAAAGTCTCCAAACTTTCTGGCATTTTTTTTAGCCACCAATCCTGATAATGCATGGAATTCATTATAAGAGCATTCATTATTTTACGTAGTGTACACATCTACTCTTGCTGACTTACTTTTGGGGAAAATGGCAGTTTTGTACTAGGGTGAATTGATTGCCAGTATTAGATCGACAATTTTAAAAGATGTTCAGCCTCTACTGTGAAAGACATATTACATTTATTTATTATTTACTAATGTTGGAATTGATAGTTGCTGCCATAGATTTTCCAAGCTGTCATTTATTGGGCTGTGTATTGTTTGCGCTTGACTTGAGTATTCTACATGTGCAGATGCTGAGAGGTGTTCAAGAATTGGTACATGTTTTCATCTTGACCTGGTTATGCATGCCTTAGCTATTTGTTGAAGACAACTAGTTACAAAGCTGGCTTTTGGCACAAGTATTTCTGCTATAATTTGTGTTTTGTGATGTAAATTGGCTGTTACACGATTGATGAAAAGTGGATGCTGTTTGGATAACACAAACTTTCTGCTGTACAGGTATAGCAATTTTCTGTAGTGATTTGGCTATGACGTGATTTTCTACGGTGATTTTCTATAGTGCAAGGTCACACGAGAGCACAACTAACATTTTATAGGAGAAATACCAGTACCATAGTGACTTATTAGGGTTTGACTTTAAGTCCTTTCTTAAATTCCAGTTGAACATTGATTTAACCAAGCACCAAAAATGGTTGTATGTTTGGTCTACTCAAATGAAGCTTCAAGTCCTAAGATCGCTCTGTGCTTGACCTGCTCTAGGGTTTAACAATCCACAGATTTTTAAAAATAATAAATTCCTCATTTCTTAAATATTCTATTTCAAGGAACATCAGCAAAGGACAATAAAGTGTATCTAAGGAATGACAATCAGAATCTACGAGTGGGCTTTCAGCATGTAGGGATAGGATGCTTAGGGGCAGAGGTCTATGAGGTAAAATTGACAAGAAAACCACGGCATACTCCCAATGAATAAGTTATTTGAAGAAATTTATTTTACTCATCTTGTCTCAATCAATCAATCAAACTGTCTCACTGATACTGTCATCCAGATTGATCCCCAAATTGTGCAGAAGTACCAACTACACTTTTTAACCACATTTTTTCTATCCATCTTGACAAATGATCCAGCATTGCTGACAGCTTCTGAGCTCCTGAGCTCCACACTTTGCAGCCTTCTTTTTAATGCTTGTGATTCAACATAGGAAATTTAAATGCATTTTACTATATGTTTAAATGACTGCACTTATCGCAGGCAATAAAAACGCTTTAGCAAAGCAAAGGACACAATCCTTATCCATTATTCGTATTATGGGCCAAGATTTATTTTCTCAGTAAGACCATGAATTAAAGATACAAGTGTACAAAAACACAGCACAGCAAGGAATTACTTTCAGAATAGAGATGGGCCATTTAGGTAGCAGGGCTGATGAAAAGATAGTGAGCACTGGGGCAAGGAAGAGCTTGAGCTGTCACACTGAAAGGCTAAGGGGTAATGTTTTGTTATCATAGCATGGATAGTAATCTGTGGAATCTGTGGAGTGGATTGTGTATTCATTGTAAAGACTACTTGCTTTTCACTCCATTGATTTCAGTGGAATGAATACAAATCAGCTTTCTGAAATCAGCAGGCAGTTCCAACCATCAGGTTCCCCTTACATTGTTGAAGGTGAATTTTACCCTTCCTGTTTTAGCAGTTGGATGGGGAGTGGTGAGGGGATTTGGATAGGATATATTGTGAGAGTTTGTGTCGCTGCCAAATTGTTTATTGAGGGACATATCCTGCCTCATATTCTACACTTACTTGTGTGTTGGTTTTGAAAATCCAAAGATTTGCTGTTATCAAAGACCAGAGTGTACCTCTGCCAAGCTTTCCCCAACTTTGACTCTTCTTATTTATCTGTTTTCAAGTAATTGCATCCCATAGAGAATGACTGAAGTGTTTTTATGATTTGCTTAATTACCCTAGATAAAAGGACATGCATGTTTGTAGTTAGCTATACAAGTATAAGTGTTTGAGCTTCCAATATTTATAATCCCTATC
Organism: Stegostoma tigrinum; assembly: GCF_030684315.1. Lineage (NCBI taxonomy): Eukaryota > Metazoa > Chordata > Chondrichthyes > Orectolobiformes > Stegostomatidae > Stegostoma > Stegostoma tigrinum. The sequence goes on along the minus strand of NC_081361.1, from coordinate 55,705,896 downwards.
AATAATTTAGATGATGGGACTGGGTGTAATAGATGTAAGTTTCTTTCTTATTAATGCAAAGCTAGTAAGGAAAGTGAGCTGTGAGGAAGACATTCAAAGGCTGTAGAGAGATACAGCCTGCTTAGATGAGTAGGCAAGGATGTAAAAGTGTTGGTGTTGACTGGAGTGGTCCAAATCAAAAATCACTCAACATCAGGTTACAGTCCAACGGGTTTATTTGAAATCACAAGCTTACGAAGCATAGCCCGTTCATCAGATGCAGTGAGAGGAGAGCACGCAGACATAGAATTTGTAGCCAGAGCGATGAAGAGTAGAGAAATCAAAGGATCATACAACTGGTGTGAGTGGATTGAATAACCTAAAATAGCTGACTGAGTGTCTCCTGTTGAATCTTTAATAATTCATACATTCTTGCATTCTAGAAATTGCAGAAGCAGGATACAGAAAACTCTATTAGAAAGAAGACACAAGTTTCGATTGATTCCAGAATCTGTTTAAGGTCACTGCTCAGGATAATTAAAGGGTTCACACAGTTTCTGCCAAACTTTCCAAACTTCAAACCAGCAAAGTGATAGGAATATACAAAAGATGACATCTCAGGCCAGACACTGAATTGTGGGTGTGAGGCCTTGTTCAGAATCTGTCTGAGTTTTAACCTGGAATCAGGCAGGTTTTATTCCAAAAGCAGGAATTTATAAAATGCCACACTGACTATGACCACAAATTGTGCGTTTCTTGAACAAAATAGAATGTATCTGCAGATAAAAAAAAAATTAAATGAAATGATTCACCCCATTGTGGTGTGTGTGTGTGTGTGTGTGCGTGTGCGAGCAAGAGAGAGACAGAGTATGTGTTTGTTTGTGCATGTGTTTGAGAGAGAGTAAATGTGTGTGTGAGAGAGAGTGTAATAAGTAATCCAAAACTGTACAAACTAATTAAGGTAGAGATTTCATAACAATTTTGTTAAAGTGATGCGATCAAAACAAGAAGATTTTACAGATTCAGAACAGTGTGGTGGGGTCATCTGTAGAGTGAGATGGACCCAAGATCACGGTTGAGGCCACCTTCATGGGTATGGAACTTAGCTATTAGTCTTTGCTTGGCCATGTTGCATTGCTGTGTAAATCCTTGGAGGACCCCTACCATCAAAGGCTGAACGCTCTTCCCTGCTGAAGTGTTCCCTGACTGGGAGGGAACATTCCTGTCCAGTGATTGTTGTGTGATGTCCATTAATCCATTGTTCTGGTGTAGGCACGGTCTCTCCAATATGCCGTGCCTCAGGGCATCCTTGCCTGCAGTGTATGAAGTAGACAACATTGACCGAGTCACATGAGTATCTGCCACACACATCCTGAGTGGTATTCCCACATGTGATGGTAGTGTCCATGTCAATGGTCTGATATGTCTTGCAGAGGTTGGTGTGGCATTGTGTGATGTTGTTGTCAATGTTGTCCTGATGGTTGGATACTTTGCTGCAGGCTTGGCGGTTGTTTGAAGGCGAGAAGTGGAGGTGTGAGGAAGATCTTGGTGAGGTGCTCATTGTCATCAATGACATGTTGGAGGCTGCGAAGAACATGTCGTAGTTTCTTCACTCCAGGGAAGTACTCAACAACAAAGGCCACTGTATTAGTTGCATCCTGTCTGTCTTCTGAGGAGGCCATTGCAGGTTTTCACTGTGGTACATCGGAACTGGCAATCAATGAGTTGATCATCATATCCAATTCTTGTGAAAGTGTCCTTCAAAACCTTCAGGTGTCTGCCAAATTTCTCCTCATCTGAGCAGACCCTGTGTATGTGTATGCCTTGTCAATAGGGGATGGCTGTTTTAAAATGTTTAGGGTGGAAACTAGAGAAGTGCCACCGTGAGGTTATCCATGGGCTTGCGTTAGAATGAGGCACTGAGGTGTCCATCCTTGATGGAGATGATTGTATCCAAGAATGAAACTATTCTAAAGAGTAGTGCATGGTAAGTCTGTTGCGTTGAAACTTGTTGATATTGTAATGTAGTTGTTCCAGTGATTCCTTGACATGAGTCCAGAAGAAGAAAATGTTGTCAATATATCTGGAGCATAGCATTAGTCAGAGGTCCTGTGGAGCAAAGAAGTCTTGCTCGAACTTGTGCAAGAAAATGTTGGCACATTTGGGTGCAAATTTGGTCCCCAGGCCTGTCCTGTGTGTCTGGATGAAGAACTGGTTGTCGAAGGTGAAGGCGTTATGGTCGAGGATGAAGCAGATGAGTTGTCAGATGGTTCTGGAAGTTGGCACTTGTTGGTATTGAGCATCAAGGGTGTTGCAGTGATGCCATTGTCATGGGAGATGCTGGGTTAGAGTGCCGAAATGTCCGTTGTGTCACGTAATGTTCCTAGTTCAACTCGTCCATGGGTGCTGAGTTAAGAAATCTGTAATGTCGTGATAGAAGCTGGGGGTTCCCTGTGCAAGGAGTTTCAAGATGAGCATGACATAGCCAGAGAGGTTCTCACACAGGTTCCCAATGCCTGATATAATTGCATGTCCAGCTGTAATAGATTTATATATCTTTGGAAGGCAGTAGAAGTTACCTATGTAAGAAATACACAGGAAGAGAATGCATAGGATAGTCTGAAGGACTGGATCAAATGTCTTGATCAGTCTGTTTCATTGATGGGTGTGTTCTTTGATCAGATGCAGGTAATTGCAGTGTTCCTGGTGTTCAGTTGTCAGTGTACATCTTTGTGTAGTGTGTTTTATTCTGTATTATGATGGCTCCTCCTTTGTCTGCTGGTTTGATGAAAATGTTGTGATTGATCTTGAGAGCATGAATGGTGGTGAGTTGTGCCTGGCTGACATTTTACACTATCTTGTCAGTGCGGCTGATGAATCTGGCGTTAACGCATCTCCTGAAGGCTTGACCATGCATGTAGAGCCGAGGGCAGTGGCCTTCCAGAGGGGTCTAATTCGACCACTTTCTTTTTGGTTGCTGCCCCACGGATCTGTCTGTCGACTGTTTTGGTTCGTTGGTTGTCTCATTGGGCTCGCTGTTGACATCTTGGGGCTTGTGGAAGAATTTGTAGAGCCTCAAGCACCTGATTAATTCCTCTGTGTCTGCCAAAAGACCAATGGGGTCCATTTTGGTAGTGGAGCAGAAATCGAGCCCTCAGCTGAGAACTTTGATTTTGTCCAGTTGTAGAATGTAGTCAGAAATTTTGACAATGGGTTTCCCTGTGGTGGTCCTGCTTTAGCTGTGGTATCAGGGGAGGCTTGGTTAATGCTGGTGGTGATGCCAAGGTTCTCAAGTTTCTTGTTCTTGGTGTGCATTGAAGATGGAATGCAATGTGGGGAGATGTGATGTTAACTACGATGGTCGGAAGAATATCATCAAATATCTATTAAATGATTAATGCCTGGCCATAGTTCATATTCTAGACAATCTTGTACATGAATCATATAAAATAAACATGCAAATGAAGCTAACGTGCAAATACAAAAATATTTTGCTAGCCTTCATTATAGAGCAATTGGCATGTACAACCAGAAATATATTACTGCATCTCTATAGGGATATGATAACATCACACTTACAGTACTGTGTGCTGTTTTGGCTTCCATATGTGTGTGAGAATACATTTGCATTAGAAGGAGTAAAATGAGGATTTGCAAATGCACTGACCAATAAAGGCCAAGCATAATAAATGTGACCTCCACTATCCTATCTACCTGTGACTCCACTTTCAAGGAATTATGAACCTACACTCCAAGGTCTCTTTATTCGGCAACACTTACCAGGACACTACCATTAAGTGTATAAGTCCTGCCCTGATTTGCCTTCCCAAAGTGTGGCACCTCACAATAATCTGAATTAAACTCCATTTTATGTCACTTAATCATTATTTCATCATACCCAAATTTGTGCAAAGATTTCATCCTGTGACTTATCAAAAACTAATAAAATGTAATTAATGCCAGCATGAGACATTGAGGCACAGAGGTGTAGAGCATAAAAATCATAGATGCCCCTACAGTGTGGAAGCAAGCCATTTGCACAATTGCAATCTGATTCTTAGAATGAAAGAACTGACCTTTTTGAAGGGAGATTGAGTAAAGAAGGTTACAGTTTAGAGAAAAAGAAATACGCGATCTTACTGGAACATATAAAATTCTTAAGTTCCTTGGGATAGGAGATGATGTGGAGCCTAGAACTGAGCATTACAGTCTAAGAACAAGAGGTCAGCAATTTAGAACTGAAGTGAGGACAAGCTTTAACTTAACGGGCTGTGAACCTTTGGAAAGCTCTACTCTAGAGGAGTAAGAATGTTCTTTAAGTATATTCAAAACATACAGTTCTATATGTTCAAGGGATTTGGGGTATTACAGGGCACCATCCCTAATTTCCCTGGAGAAGATGTTGAGCTGCCTTCTTGAATTGCTGACATTCTTGTGTGTAAGGACACGCGCAGTGATGTTAAGAAGGGAGCTCTGTGATTTCACAGTGAAGGAACAACGATGTATTTCCAAGTCAGAACAGTGTATGACCTGAACAGAAACTTGCAGGTAGTGGTTTTCCTGTTTATCTGCTGCCCTGGTCCTTCTCGAAGGTGGAGGTTGTTGGTTTGTAGATGTTGACGTAGGAGCCTTGTTGAATTACCTCAGTGTGCCTTGTGGATGGTACGTACTGGTGCTTCACCACACAATGGTGAAGGGAGTAAATTTTGAAGATGGTGAATGGAGTGCCAAGAAAAAGGACTGCTTTGAACTGGACGGTCTCAAGCTTCTTACATGTCTTTGAACCTGCTCCTTATATGGCAGGTCCAGTTCAATTTCCCCAGAATGCTGACAATGGGGAATTCAAAGCTGGCAATATCGTTGAATTTCAAAGTGTGATTGTTATATATAATCTCTCCTTGGACATGTTCACTGCCTGGCATTTGTCTGGCATAAATGTTATTTGCTGCTTCTCAGCCCAAAGCTGAATATTGTCTAGGCCTTGCTAGGACATGGACTGTTTCAGTTTGAGTTGCTATTGAATAATGCTGAATTTTGTGCAATCATCAGTGAACAACCCCAGTTCTGGATCTTATGGCGGAGGGAAGGTCTTTGAAGCAGCTGATTTTGGTTGGGGTTAGGACAGGAGTTAAGTTTGCAGGTAAGCATACACTGCCTGAACAACTGTTAGGGCATTAAAAAACATTGGCGTTCAGTCCTTTCCAGCAGTGTTTCAGAAGGATAAGATAGAAAAAGAAGGATTCAATGTTAACTGATAGGTAAGACCATCTGGACATAGGTTACATGTGACAGAATGCAAAAAGAATCAAAACTAAGAAGATTAAGGACAGAAGTGTTTTTGATAATTTTGAGAAGTGAAGAGCATTTAGGAGTTATAATAAGTGAACAAACTCTTGAATTGCCCAGGGTGCATTCAATTAATGTTTCTGACGCAATTCAAAGTATTATTATGCCCCAAACCGAATAATGCAGTATTTGAAATTGAATATGAAACAGCCAATTTGGAGGAAGTAAATGCAGATATGGATCAAAGAGAGTACATTGTTTTGGACACAAGAATTTTCAGCCCAGTGATGAATGCATTAGTGTCTAAATCTTTCAATAGTGCTGCAGTGGATGGTTGATACATGTCAACAGCTTGTGCAATAGTGTGGCTAAAATTCTACCTAGACTCGCTGAAGAATAAGGATTGGAGCAAAGTTAAGAAATTTGAAAGTTCTGCCAGTTTCAGTAACGCGCTTAAATCTTTAAAAATCAATGTATTTCCTTGGGCCTAGGAGCCTGCCCAGAGATAGTTCTGATATCTTTGTACTGAGATGATGGACCTACAGCAATTACAGCCATCTACCTCTCTGTTAGACATGATCAGTGGAGCGTTTTCCCTGATGTCCCTTGACTCCATTTTTGCTACAGCTCCTTTATGCCATACTTCATTCAATGCTGCCTGCTGTTAAAGGCAGTCACCTCACTCATGTTCAGCTCTTTAGGGCTGTTAAGAAGGCATACAGTGTTTTAGCTTTTATTAATAGAGGGAGCGAGTTCCGGAACCAAGAGGTTATGCTACAGCTGTACAAAACTCTGGTGCGGCCGCACTTGGAATATTGCGTATAGTACTGGTCACCGCCTTATAAGAAGGATGTGGAAGCTTTGGAAAGGGTGCAGAGGAGATTTACTAGGATGTTGCCTGGTACAGAGAGAAGGTCTTACGAGGAAAGGCTGAGGGACTTGAGGCTGTTTTCATTAGAGAGAAGAAGGTTGAGAGGTGACTTAATTGAAACATATAAAACAATCAGAGGGTTAGATAGGGTGGATAGGGAGACCCTCTTTCCTAGGATGGTGATGGCGAGCACGAGGGGGCATAGCTTTAAATTGAGGGGTGAAAGATATAGGACAGATGTCAGAGGTGGTTTCTTTACTCAGAGAGTAGTAAGGGAATGGAATGCTCTGCCTGCAATGGTAGTAGATTTGCCAACTTTAGGTACATTTAAGTCGTCATTGGATAAGCATATAGACGTACATGGAATAGTGTAGGTTAGATGGGCTTGAGATCGTATGACAGGTCGGCACAACATCGAGGGCCGAAGGGCCTGTACTGTGCTGTAATGTTCTATGTTCTATGTTCTTACGTACGCATTTGAACAAAGGCTATAATGTGGTCAGGAGCTGAATGGCCCTGGCAGAATCTAAACTGTAATGAGTTAATATTCATCCAACTATATTATTATAATTCTCTAAATTCATTGTATTTTTTTGCTCTGAACCAAAAGTGTACTTTAACACCACTTTAACAAAGGAAACTATTCAGCAATCATGTATTATTTTGTCTCTTGTTAAACTATTTAGTTTTGCTATGAATGAAATCTTTAATGCAAACATTCAATTAATATTTTCTGGTAGAAAACATGGACATACTGATTATTTTGTCCATCTGTCATAAATCCTGTTCATTTTTTCAGTTGTTAAAGAAAATTTTATATTCCTGTCATTATTCTCCCTGATAAGCAGACAAAGCGTGCATGCCAGACATTGCAATTTTTGGATAAATGGAATTAGTGAACAGTTAATTGCATGCAGAATGGCAGGGTTTCTGATTCTACTGTTCGACTTTTGTGTTGCCCTTCACTGGTTGCTGCTTTAAAGAAAGCCCTGCAGTCATTGCCTTATAATTATTCCAGAATCTCCTCCAACTTACATGAACTCTAATGATGAAAAAATAATGGCTTCAACTAACAAATTGAGTGCCCATGTTATTAGTATGTGAGCTGATGCATATTTCAGCAAGTTTTTTTTTAAATGACTGCAGAAAAAATAGACAATTGCATCCCCATATAATGGTGAAATACAGACTTGTGTACCCTAAAAGAAGCCAAAGGCTTGCAATTTATAAAATCTATCCTGAGTGAAATACGAACTACACCAGGAGGTGGGATCTCTTTAAGCAAAACCATGTAGTCTGAAATATGTGACTGAAAATGACAATGTGCAGAATTAGCCAAGCAGTTTACTCAAGTGTGGCAGTTCATATTTATTTAGTTGAATTCATTTACACCATTTATTAGGTACAATTAAGTGTTTTCTTGGTGATTTTTGAGCAAACTGATTGATCTTTCAAAAGAGAAAATAAAGATCAAGTCAGTAGTCAAGACCAGATTCAGCCAAGTTTTTAATTAATCTTACATGTAAAGACAGGAGAGTGTTGTTGCACAATGGTAGTACCTCTATACTTGGGCTGGAGAGGTAGGTTCAAGTCCTACTTTCCCCAGGCATGCCTGAAGGTTCTGGTTAATTAGAAGTATTTACTTTACAAAGACATTTGGAATCAAATTAAAGTCACTATCATCTCAAATATTGGACAATGATGTTCATTTGACCCTTATTCCATCCATTTAGAATTACCTTATTCTCATTTCAATGTGTTACGTTTATTGTTTGCAAACCATGCATGGTATTTTGCATTCACTCCCACCCAGAAGTCTATTTCAGACAACAAAATGTGAGGCTGGATGAACACAGCAGGCCAAGCAGCATCTCAGGAGCTTTTGTGCTCCTGAGATACTGCTTGGCCTGCTGTGTTCATCCAGCCTCACATTTTGTTGTCTTGGATTCTCCAGCATCTGCAGTTCCCATTATCTCTGAGTCTATTTCAGATCACATTTTTAATAAAGAAAACACTCCTGTTTTAATTTTTTTTTACTATGTTTAGCTGTTAATGTAGAGGCCAGAAAACTAGTCTAGATTGTTTATAGGTTTGTGCTGTGACTCATTAAGTTTTGCGATGATTGCAATTCAGTGAATCCGGATGTAGGCTGAGGAGAAAACTTAGTTTTATTCTTTCGCATTTTCAAGTCGACATTTAGTCATCGCATCACAGAGATATACAGCATGGAAACAAACCCTCCAAGCCAAACTCATCCATGCTGACCAGATATCCTAAATAAATCGAGTTCCATTTGCCAGCATTTGACCTATATCCTCCTAAGCCCTTCCGGTTCATATACCCATCCAGATGCCTTTTAAATGTTCAAAATGTACCAACCTCTACCACTTCGTTTGACAGCTCAATTTATACACGCACCACCCACTGTGTGAAAAAGTTGCCCATAAGGTCACTTTTAAATCTTTCCCCTCTGACCTTAAACCTATGCCCTCCAGTTCTGGACTCCCACACCTCTGGGAAAAGAGCTTGTCTATTTACCCCACCTATGCCCCTCATGATTTTATAAACCTCAAAAAGGTTACTCTTCAGATTCTGGTGCTCCAAGAAAAAATAACCCCAGCCTATTCAGCATCTCCCTATAGCTCAAACTCCCCCAACCCTGGCAAAATCCTTATGGATCTTTTCTGATCCCTTTCAAGGTTCACAACATCCTTCCTATAGCTGGGAGAGCAGAACTGCACGCAATCTTCCAATAGTGGCCTATCCAATGTCCTGTACAGTTGCAACATGAACTCCCAACTCCTCTGTTCAATGCATTGACCAATAAAGGCCAAGCATACCAAATGCGACCTCCACTATCCTATCTACCTGTGACTCCACTTTCAAGGAATTATGAACCTACACTCCAAGGTCTCTTTATTCGGCAACACTTACCAGGACACTACCATTAAGTGCATAGGTCCTGCCCTGATTTGCCTTCCCAAAGTGCAGCACCTCACAATAATCTAAATTAAACTCCATCTTATGTCACTTAATCATTATTTCATCATACCCAAATTTGTGCAAAGATTTCATCCTGTGACTTATCAAAAACTAATAAAATGTAATTAATGCCAGCATGAGACATTGAGGCACAGAGGTGTAGAGCATAAAAATCATAGATGCCCCTACAGTGTGGAAGCAAGCCATTTGGCCCATTGAGTCCACACAGACCTTCCAAACAGCATACCGCCCAGGACCAACCCCCTACTCTATGCCTGAAATGCTGCATTCATCAGCGCTGATCCACCTAACCTGAACATCTTTGGACTGTGGGAGGAAACCAGAGCACCTGGAGGAAATCCATACAGACACAGGGAGAATGTGCAAACTCCCCACAGACAGTCGCCGAAGGGTGGAATTGAACTCAGGTCCCTGGCGCTTTAACTGCTGACCCTCCATGCTGCCCTGCAAAGAGCAAGAACTTGTACAAGGCACTTGTTGGACTTCAGCCAAAGTATTATGTACTGTTGTGGGCACCACATTATAGGAAAGAAATGAATGCATCGGAGAGAATGCAGGTACAATGCAGAGAAATGGTTTCAGGAATGAAAAATCTCAGTTATGAGGATAGATTGAAGCAGCTGACATTATTCTTCTTGGAAAGAAGACTGAGAAAAGATTTGATGCAGGTTTTCAAAATCAAAAGAAGGCTGGACAGAGTTGATAGGGAGAGGCTGTTCCTATGTGTAAAACAAAATACGATGAGCAGTGAGAGTATGGAATTCACTGCCTGAAAATATTGTGAAGTCAGGCCCAATTGAGGCATTCAGAAGAGCACTTGATAATTTTTTGGTTAGAAATAGTGCGCAGGAATTGAGGAAAAGGCAGGAGATTGACACTAAATAATAGAACCTGTGCAGACATGATGGGCCGAATGCTGTGGCAATTCTCTGATTTTGAGACAACAGTAAACTTCAGTCCCCAGTTGTAACACTACCCATAACCAGTTCTGGTATCAACTTTACTGCTCATCTAGAATATAATTTCTGTTTTAACATAGCTTTTCTAATGGACAACAAGGTGGAAGGTGATGTTAGTTAGTAAGTAGTTGTACAATTTTGAAAGTTGCAACTCATTGTCAGCATTTGACTATTGTCTGTGCAGAATAAGGGTCTCTCTACTCCACTTCATACAGGCCAAACAGAAACTATAGAAAACATTTCCACTTTAACAGTGTAAGTGTCACTACACGAGTAGTCCCTCTGGTCTTTCTACACGTGAATGCTAATTAATACTGATCTGTGGGAAACATTGCAATATTGACCCATGTCCATTAGGAGCCAACTGCCCTTCTTTTATTTCATTTAGGTCTCTAATCGCTGAGAAAGAATGAGAGGAGTCTTAACAAACCACACTGGGCAGGATTCCAAAAACCAGGTTCCCAGGGTTGAAAGGGCAGTATTAATCTAAACCTCTGAGCCACTCAGCCACCCATTGTTACAATTACTAAAATGATGATGATTTTCACAGCTGTAGTTGTGTTGCTAATTAGCTCAAGTTAGGAACACTCAGAGGAGCTTTTGTTCAACACTAAATTGGGGATGTTATGACATTGATTCAAGACTGTACACTGTGGAATTCTACACCATCCAGAAACATTTGTTTATTTTTTTCTTTGTTCTGCCACTATCAGTTGAATTATTTCTATCAGTGTGTTGCTGATGTCACAAGACATTTACAGACTTCTATATATTGATATTGTTATATTGATAAAATAATAGTTAGTTTGCATGATGGATATCTGGGTTCTTGTCCTCCTTGGTTTACTTTGAATTAAATATATGCCAGTATTTGTGGTGAATCACACTGTTATGCTTTGTAACCTAGCATTTTTATAATGCTAAACAAAATATATTGTAAAAATAATCTGCATCAAATTCCTTCTTCATGTTTAATACATGCTTTTGTTATTTGGAACCTGAAAAACACATAGCAATAGGATGATTAACAGCTCTGATAAAACCACTTTAGTGGATTTTTCTTCAGCATTTTGAATGTTATGATTCATCCTTGTCGTTTCCATGCTGATGAAATGTTTTCAGTTTTATTTTCTTAATTATTGCTATTTCCCACTCTTTTCCTTGCACTCCATATTCTGATTTTTACCATCATTGCTCCTTTTAATTTTTAAGCTAATCTCTACAGATTCATTGAGGGACTTTGCATAGATACGGGTGTTGGCAAACCTGCTCTGAGATATACCTGCAGAGACTAAACAACCATGTTCTTTAAAGTACATTGATTCTGTGTACAACATGAGGATGTTTGATCCTAGTATGCTTGATACATTGATAATTCAATAAAGCATTTCTTTGACGTGCGTTGTTTACGTCATGTCAGATGTACATTTGAAAATGGCTGTAATTCACAAAATGAAACTAACGCATACAAAGCATGCATGTCCACTTATTCAATAATGCATGCAGTTGCATTACTGAATACTGCCAACTCAATCAGTCTTTTCAGTCACTTGATGAATTAGCATTAAATTGAAGCATCATTTTCAATTGTTACTTCTCTTTTGTTTCAAGGTTTTGTTTTAGAAATGATTTTAGCACTCATTGAGGTGAGGGTTATCCTTCATACTTTAGCAGCCTGCATCAGCAATAAACAACCCACAGTTATGAATCGTTCTCACGCTTTAAACACATCCTTGTTGGGCTCATGTATCCATCAACAGTAGAGAATAAGATGTTTACTACAAGGGCTCTGGTGGATTTTTCTAGGGTGAAGGTCAAGAATGCCAGTACTGGCAGACCCCTAAGTCTTGACAGCATTTCCGGTTATGCATGTATTGCTCTAGGCTAGTTTATATTCCTTTTTAAATGGTTAAAGAGCCTGGCCTTCTAGGTGATTGAGAGTGCACCTAGCTAGTGTACAAGTCAGGAGGCCGAGTCTCGGAAGAGGAGAGCCCACAAGAACCAGAGGTGACTTTTAGTAGTTACCCTTTGCCTATTCATACTCATCCCAAGATTGAGGCACATAGTGCTCCCCTCACAACCGCAGCAAGGTCGCCTGGATTGGTGGTGGAAAATTAGTCACTAGCCACCCAGAAACTGGAGGAACAGCATCTCATATTCGGCCTTGGAGGCCTACAACCCAATGGTCTCAATGTGGACTTTACTAGCTTCAAAATCTCCCCACACCCGACCTCATCCCAAGACCAGTCTCCCCTCTCATCCCTGCCTCCTTGACCTGTCTGTCTTCTCTCCCACCTCTCTGCTCCTTCCACCTCACTGAACAACCCACACCTTCACTTCCGACCTGCACTCTCCTTTACTAACTTCATCCCTGCCTCCTTGATCTGTCCGTCTTCTCTCCCACCTACCCACCTCTCCCTCCTCACTGACCAACCCACACCCCCACTTCCTACCTGCACTCACCTTTACTAGCCCCATCCCTGCCCCCTTGATCTGTTCGTCTTCTCTCCCACCTATCCGCTCTACTATCCACCTTCTATCACCGCAGCAGCCCCTCCATTTTTATTTCAGAACACCCTTCCCCTCCACCATTTCTGAAGAAAGGTCCAGACCCAAAATATCAGTTTTCCTGCTCCTCTAGTGCTTCCTGCCCTTCTGTGTTCCTCCAGCTCCACGCTGTGTTATGTCAGACTCCAGCATCGGCAGTTCCTACGATCTCTTAGTCACTTTTCTTGTCTGCTGAGAAGGCAGGGGTGAATTGAAGCCCTCAAACATCTGTGAAATTGAGCACTTCAGGCCCTTAATTGAAAAGTTACATTTGGAACTTCTTGTGTAGTATTTAATTGGAGTGCTAATGTGTTGAGGGTGTTGGGAGGTTTGGCTGGACAGTTGGTGAATATTTCTCTGGGGTTAACTCCCCTAATTAGAACAAAGAACAAACAGAATGAAGAAAATTACAGCACAGGAACAGACACTTCGGCCCTCCAAGCCTGCGCTGATCGAGATCCTCTATCTAAACCTGCTGCCTACTTTCTAAGGATCTGTATCCCTCTGCTCCCTGCCCGTTCATGTATCTAACAAGATACATCTTAAATGACGCGATCGTGCCCGCCTCTACCACCTACTCTGGCAACGCGTTCCTGGCACCCACGAACCTCTGCACAAAGAACGTTCCACGCATATCTCCCTTAAACTTTTCCCCTTTCACCTTGAAATCGTCACCCCTAGTAATTGAGTCCCCCACTCAGGAAAAAGCTTCTTGCTATCCACCCTGTCTATACCCCTCATGATTTTGTAGACTTCAAGCAGGTCCCCCCTCAACCTCCATCTTTCTAATGTAAATAATCCTAATCTACTCAACCTCTCTTCATAGCTAGCACCCTCCATACCAGGCAACATCCTGATGAACCTCCTCTGCACCCTCCCCAAAGCATCCACATCCTTTTGGTAATGTGGCGACCAGAACTGTATGCAGTATTCCAAATGTGGTCAAACCAAGTCCTATACAACTGTAACATGACCTGCCAACTCTTGTACCCAATGAATGAAAGCATGCTGTATGCCTTCTTGACCACTGTATCAACCTGCATTGCCACCTTCAGGGTACAGTGGACCTGAACACACAGATCTCTCTGTGCATCAATTTTCCCCAGGGCTTTTCCATTTACCGTATAGTTCGCTCTTGAGTTGGATCTTCCAAAATGTATCACAGAGCAAAGTGTGCAGATGACTGTGAAACTTTGCAGAGGAACACAGTTATATTGAGGGAGTGGACAAAGGTCTAGCAGATGGAATACAATGTAAATACATGTGAAGCCATACATTTTGGTACGAGTAATAATAAAAACGATTATTACATGAATGGTAAAAAGTTGCAGCATGCTGCTATGCAGAGGGACCTCAGTGTCCTTGTGCAGGAATCACAGAAGGTTGGTCTGCAGGTACAACAATTAATTCGGAAGGCAAATCAAATTTTGTCCTTCATTGCTAAAGGGATTGAGTTTAAAAGTAGAGAGTTGTGTTGCAGCTGTAGAAGGTGCTGGAGAGGCCACACCTGGAGCACTGTGTGCAGTTTTGGTCTCCTTACTTTTGAAAGGATGTACTGGCACTGGAGGATCACTAGGTTGATTCCAAAGTTGAGGGGGTTGGCTTATGAGGAGAGACAGAGTAGATTGGGATTATATTCATTGGAATTCAGAAGATTGAGGGGGGATCTTATAGAAACATTTAAAATTATGAAGGGAATAGATAAGATAGAAGCTGAGAGGATGTTCCCTCTGGCAAGTGAAGCTAGGACAAGAGGGCATCGCCTCAAGATTAGAGGGAGCAGATTGAGGACTGAATTGAGAAGGAACTTCTTCACCCAGAGGGTCGTTGACCTATGGAATTCCTTGCCCAGTGAAGTAGTTGACACTACTTCAGTAAATGTTTTTAAAGCTAAGCTAGATCTTTTTCTGAAAAATAAAGGAATTAAGGGATATGGTGAGAATGCAGGTAAGTGGATCTGAGTCCACAAAAAGATCAGCCATGATTTTATTGAATGGCAGAGCGGGTTCGAGGGGCCAAACGGCCTTAACCTCCTCCGAGCTCTTATGTTCTTATTACCTCGCATTTGCCTGGATTGAACACCATCTGCCATTTCTCCACCCAACTCGCCAATCTATCTATATTCTGCTGCATTCTCCGAATGTCCCCTTCACTATCTGCTACTCCACCAATCTTAGTGTCACCTGCAAACTTGCTAATCAAACAACCTATACCTTCCTCCAGATCATTTATGTATATCACAAACAACAGTGGTCCCAACACAGATCCCCGTGGAACACCACTGGGCACAGTTCTCCATTTTGAGAAACTCTCTTACACTACAACTCTCTGTCTCTTGGTTGCCCAGCCAGTTCTCTATCCATCTAGCTAGTAAACCCGGACTCCATATGACTTCATTTTCTCCATCAGGCCATGGGGAACATTATCAAACATCTTACCAAAGCCATGTGTATGATATCCACAGCCCTTCACTCATCAATCAACTTTGTCACTTCCTCAAAGAATTTAATCAAGTTGGTAAGACATGACCTTCCCTACACAAACCATGCTGCCTATTAAATATAAATAGATCCTATCCCTCAGTACCTTCTCCAGCAGCTTCCCCAGCACTGACATCAGGCTCACTGGTCGATAATTACCTGGATTATGTTTGCTACCCTTCTTAAACAAGGGGACAACATGAGCAATTCTCCAGTCCTCCGGGACCTCACCCGTGCTCAATGATGCTACAAAGATATCTGTTAAGGCTCCAGCTATTTCCTCTCTCACTTCCTGTAGTAACCTGGGATAGATCCCATCCAGACCTGGGGACTTGTCCACCCTAATGCCTTTTAGAATACCCGATACTTCCCCCATCCTTATGCCGATTTGGCCTAGAGTAATCAAACATCTACTCCTAACCTCAACATCTGTCATGTTCCTCTCCTCATTGAATACTGATGCAAAGTACTCATTAAGAACCTCATTCATTTTCTCTGACTCCTCGCATAACTTCCCTCCTTTGTCCTTGAGTGGACCAACCCTTTCTCTAGTTACCCTCTTGCTCCTTATGTATGAATAAAAGGCTTTGGGATTTTCCTTAACCCTGTTTGCTAAAGATATTTCGTGACCCCTTTTAGCCCTCTTAATTCCTCGTTTCAGGTTGGGCCTACTTTCCCGATATTCTTCCAAAGCTTTGTCTGTTTTCCGTCACCTAGACCTTACGTATGCTTCCTTTCTCCTCTTTGCTAGTCTCACAATTTCACCTGTCATCCATGGTTCCCTAATCTTGCCCTTTCTATCCCTCACTTTCACAGGGTCATATCTGTCCTGCATTCTAATCAACTTCCTCTAAAAGCCTCCCACATATCAAATGTGGATTTACCCTCAAACAGCTGCTCCCAACCCACATTCCCTAGCTCCTGCTGAATTTTGCTATAGTTGGCCTTCCCCTAACACTCTTCCTTTAGGACCACTCTCATCTTTGTCCATTAGTATTCTAAAACTTTCGGAATTGTGATCACTATTCCCAAAGTAACCCCCTAATGAAACTTCAACCACCTGGCCGGGCTCATTCCCCAACACCAGGTCCAGTATAACCCCTTCCTGAGTTGGACTATTTACATACTGTTCTAGAAAACCCTCCTGGATGCTCTTTACAAATTCTGCTCCATCTAAACCCCTAACACTAAGTGAATCCCAGTCAATGTTGGGAAAATTAAAATCTCCCATCACGACCACCCTGTTCCTCCTACATCTTTCCATAATCTGTCTACATATTTGTACCTCTATCTCACACTCGCTGTTGGGAGGCCTGTAGTACAGCCCCAACATTGTTACCACACCCTTCCTATTTCTGAGCTCTACCCAATTTGCCGCACTGCTCGAGTCCTCCATTGTGCCCTCCTTCAGCACAGCTATGATATCCTCTTTGACCAGTAATGCAACTCCTCCACCCCTTTTACCGCCCCCTCTATCCTGTCTGAAGCATCTATACCCTGGGATATTTAGTTGCCAATCTTGCCCTTCCCTCAACCAAGTCCCAGTAATAGCAATAACATCATACTCCCAGGTACTAATCCAAGCCCTCTGTTCGTCTGCCTTACCTGCTACACTTCTCGCATTAAAACAAATGCACCTCAGACCACCTGTCTCTTTGTGTTCATCATCTGCTCTCTGTCTACTTATCCCCTTAATCACACTGACTTCATTATCTAGTTCCTTACAGGCTTTAGTTACTACCTCCTTACTGTCCACTAACCTCCTCATTTGCTTCACAACACCCCTGCCACATTAGTTTAAACCCCCCCAACAGCATTAGCAAAAGCACTCCCAAGGACATTGGTTTGTGTCCTGCCCAGGTGTAGACCATCCTATTTATAATAATCCCATCTCCCCCAGAACGGGTCCCAATGTCCTAAAAACCCCTCCCTCCTGCACCATCTCTCAAGGCCTCTCAAGGCCACTCATTTATCCTGCCCTATTCTTTCATTTCTACTTTGACTAACATGTGGTACTGGTAGCAATACTGAGATTACTACCTCTGAGGTCCTACTTTTTAACTTGGCTCCCAGCTCCCTAAATTCTGCATGTAGGACCTCATCCCTTTTATTACCGATATCATTGGTGCCTATGTGCACCACGACAGCTGGCTGTTTATCCTCCCCCTTCAGAATGTCCTGCAGTCGATCTGAGACATCCCTGACCTGTGCATCTGGGAGGCAACATATCATTTGGGAATCTCGTTTTTGGCCACAGAACCACCTATCTACTCCCCTTACAATTGAATCCCCTGTGACTATAGCCCTTTCACTCTTTTTCCTGCCCTTTTGTACAGCAGAGCCAGCCACAGTGCCATGACCCTGCCTACTACTGCCTTCCCCTGGTGACCCATCTCCCCCAACAGTATCCAAAACGGTATACCTGTTTTGGAGGGAGATAATTGCAGGGGACACCTGCACTGCCTTCCTGCTTTTTCTCAGCCATTTGATCACTCATTCCCTTTCTCCCTCAGCAATCCTAATCTGCGGTGTGACCAACTTGCTAAACGTGCTATCCATGACTTCCTCAGCATGCTCCAAAGTGAGTCCATCCGAGCTCCAGAGCCATCATGCAGTCTAACAAGAGCTACAGCTGGACACACTTCCTGCACGTGAAGGAGTCAGGGACATCAACCACGTCCCTGAGCTCCTAAATTAAGCAAGAGGAGCATAACATGGGTCTGGGATCTCCTGCCATTTCAACTCTTAAGCTTAACTTAGTCCTTTTATGATATCAAATATTGGATAAATGAAATGAAAAATTGTACCAAATCGCTCTACTTTCCAGACACAATTTTTAAAAAAAAGAAAAATTATTTGCACTTCTCACCACATTTTTTACCACCTCCAGAGAGGGGGAAGTCATACCCATTGAACCCAGTGAAGAAGCACAGAAACCTGGAGGAAATGAAAAATCTCCTGAGAGACCAAGCAGGAACCACCAAACGATGACGGCTCCTGCAAGACCTGTGGCCTAGTATGAATAAGGGTAACAACCTCACCATCGAATTAGAAGAGTTTAGTGAAGTAAACAATAAGAATCTTAATGCTTTCTGCAACTATCCACAGGTTAATGATCTGCATTAGTGCAGAGGCTCATACGAGCACATTGGCCCCAAATCTGTCTCCTACCAGCATTCATTAATCTGACCAAATCTCTAATATATTATCACAGTGTGTGGTGCTTACTGAACGTAATCAAGTGCAGGCACATATACGACAGAGGAGTTGAGGAAGAGGCTCCAGGTAGTGGTATGTCCAGGTTCCATGTAAGCAGAGCTGTGAGAGGCTCTGTAGGAGCAAAGAAGGAGTTGGAGTTGGCCAGGAAGCTAGTTGTGTCACGTTAGCTGGAAGATGAGTTTGAACACTGAGAAGTTAGCAAGCGTGCAGGATGTTTAAAGTCAGAGTGATATTGGAGGGAGTTAAGGAGTTTTGGAAAATGAAGTGTGAAATCCTGCTGGGGGAAGATTAGAATCTTCATAGGACTTTTGTGACTTCTGAAATCTGTGTAGTTTGCTAAGAAATATATTGTATTGTCTTGGTCACATCTGTCATATAATGTTTAGTGTATTACACTTTGGATTTAGATTTTAATGTCACGTACTCAAGTACAGGGGTACAGGAGTCTGGTGAAAAGTGTACGATGTTGACAATCCCATGCTGTCTTAGGTAGAAAGGCACCTAGATACAAAATCTTAGGTACAAAAGTAGGAGAATAAAGAAATAAGTTTAAAAAGATTAACACTCCACCTCCTCATGGTATAAAGTGGAAAAATAAGGGAAAAAGTTAAAAGTTAAAACATTAAGGTCCTTTCTTGAGCTTTAGGGCAACAGACATTTCTCCATGAGGGCTTGCTGTCCACAGCCCTGGGCACACTTTCACCTGCATGACGCTAAATCCCACCTGGGCTTGCCAGCTGCTTCACCACCGAGCACCATCTAGTCTCATCAATCTTTGGATGATAGGCTATTAAATAAACATTTCCTGTTACCTCATTCTGATTTTTGATGTTAGCTAATTTTCTTTTTTGCCTTTGTTTCGTGAGGTTTATGTTTGCTTGTTCAAACTCACTGAATCTTTGTGGAGTTATTTGATTCGTAAGGATTTGATATTCCCAGATTTCATTAAGTTTAAAACAAAGTTACCGATCCCAAACTAGACCATAAGCAGTCTTGGGAATATGGGATTGTCCAAGAAGCAATGAAAATATTTAATCTAAAATGGTTGTAGGGCTCTTAAGGTCCAGGGATGGGGTGAGAGTGACTGCACTCCTTATCAAGGCAGCTCTTGACAAAGTCCAACATCACAAGCCTAATGAAATTGAAGTTAAAGGAAAAAAAGGGAAATTTCGTCACTAGCTTGAGTTATAGCTACCATAATGTCAAATGGTTATGGATGTGGGAAGTCAGTCATCTAAGACTTTAGATATCATTGCAGCTTGGGTTGAGAAATGGCAAAAATCAATTACACCATCTTTGTGCTAGGCAATGGTCCTCTCCACGAAAATATTCAAATCACCTGCTCTTGACATTCAATGAATAATTCATCGGTATCGGCATTTGGCGAGCAGGCTATAAGGATTACTAACAAACCATATGTCAGGGGTGTGATCTCAATTTCCCCATAGAGTGCAGTTCTAACAATATTCAAAAAGATTAATATCATCTACAGCAAAGAATTGTATTCAATTAGTACCTTTTGAGGAAAAATTCAGAAATTTGTTTTCTTTAGGAATAGAAAGATTTCTACAGAGAATTATTTGAAGTTTTGGTTTTGACAGAAACTGATTCAGGAATGACCATTATGGAAAAGTGTTCAAACACTACAAGTATATATGTTAGATTGTCATATCACTGACTGTGTTGGAACAGGTGGATTTAAAAATGGCAGATTCCCAACACCTCCAGATTTTGTTGGCATTTGATAAGGATGCAGATAGTGAGGTTCCACCCTGCACACCTGACCTGGTCAGCTCTATCGTGACATAGATATCTTCTGGGCCCCCACAACTTTCATCATGCGGTCGCCATTTGCAAGACTGATGGCTCATTGCCCCGCCGAGGAGTCATGAATCATAATCTACATTGAAAAACCTCTTAAGAAATACGTTCAAATACATTCTTGCACATGTTACATCCATGTTCTCCCATGCATTCTCCATGACCCTAATCACTCTCCAAACCAACACATGACCACCTATGCTTTAATTCATTTACTGTTTGCCAACATAAAAAAACACTAGTCTCAGCAAAGGCTAGATGACCAGTAAAAATATTGTATGAAAGAGCTTGTTGATATGACTGAAAAGAATATTGAGAGTTTGATGATATGCTCAGAGAGTCAAGGAATCCTACAGCATGGAAATATACCCTTTGGTCCAACCAGTCGACGCTGACCATGTTCCCAAACCAACCTGGTCCTACCTGCCTGCACATGGCCCATAATTTTACAAACCATTCCTATTCATGAACTTATTCAAATGGCCTTTAAACTTTATAAATGTACCTGCACCCATCTGTCTCTCTAGCAGTTCATTCCACACACCAACCACTGTTTGTTCAAAAAAAGTTGCCTCTCATGTACTTTTTAAATCTTTCTCCTCTCACCCTAACAACATGCCCCCTAGTTTTGAACACCCCCACCCAAGGGATAAGACCCTTGTCATTCACCTTATCTCTGCCCCTCACTAATTTATAAACCTCAAAGTCACTCCTCAACCTCCTACACGCGAGTGAAAAAAGTCCCAGTCTTTCCAAGATAACAAAGTGTGGAGCTGGATGAACACAGCAGGCCAAGCAGCATCTCAGGAGCACAAAAGCTGACGTTTCGGGCCTCTCTGATGAAGGGCCTAGACCCGAAACGTCAGCTTTTGCGCTCCTGAGATGCTGCTTGGCCTGCTGTGTTCATCCAGCTCCACACTTTGTTACCTTGGATTGTCCAGCACCTGCAGTTCCCATTATCACTGATACGATTTCAACCCCAGTCTTTCCAGTCTACTTTTATATCTCAAACCTTCCATTCCCGGCAATATCCCGTTAAAAATTTTCTGATCCCTCTCCAGTTTAATAATATCCTTCCTATAACAGGGCAACAAGAACTGCAAACAGTGCTCCAGAAAAGGCCTCACTAATATCCTGTACAACCTCAGTGTGACACCTCAACTCCTATACTCAACAATCTGAGCAATGAAGACAAGTGTGCTAAATGCCTTCTTAACCACCCTGGCTCCTTTTTTTTTCTGGATCTCTTTTAGTCAATAGCTCAATTTTTATTTACACAAAATAAAGAGATATCTAATATTTATATCTTCTGCTATTGATGCTTAAAATATCTGATTCACACTTTTATATGATTGTAATATGCCATTGTTACTCTAGGGGTCATTGATTATGTGAATGAATGTTCAGAAAATAAATGTGGAAATACCATGAGTCGGCATGGAGAGTATGAAAGACAAATATGAGTGGGTCATGAGTTGGCATTGAGGAGTGATAGTGGGGAAGGGCTGAAGGGGTTAAGCTAGAAATGTCTGAAATACAGTCAGCATTTGGATAGTACACCCAGAGGACAGAAGTGAGCATCTTAAACAGACTGCGTGGAGTCTCGATTTTCCTCAATAGCTACCTCCTCTCCAAATCCAAGGATTGTAGACTGGACTCTATCCCACATTTTCCACACCACCTTAGAGTGAAAATTAGGTTTGACTGAGCACTTTCTACTGAAGTCAGTCGACTAAGTTGCGATTTCCCTAAATCAAATTATCTGTCTGAAATGTGAAAACTGGGCTGTAGAAGCAAAAGGGGAGAGTTAGAAGAACTGTATTGCACAAAGATTTTATGCTTTTGGAATAATGTTCGGGACGAGTACTGCATGAGCTTTAAGAGACAACTTGAAATGTTTCTTAGAGGAGAAAATATTGAGGTTACGGGTGAGATGAAGTGTAATGAAAAAGGATTTGTTTGTTGGACCTTTAGCATTTCCCTGTTTTAAAATACTCTTCTGTTTTTATCATATTTGATCAAGTCCCACAAAGAAAAAGTGGCATCAGAAATGTTTGTCTCATTCACAGCCAACTAATTTTTAAAGCATAATTTCATGTTCTGGGACAAATTATATTTTGAAAATAGTTTTAAAATCTGATGCTGTAAGCATTGGTTCAATCCTTGATAACTGTTTTATTTCATTTCTTTCATAAGCTATGTCAATTTCAACAGAAAATTGCTATCCAATTGTGTACAGCACAATTGCATCAGATAATTTATTCTACCATCATGATATTTATTATTCATTAGCCTAATCATCTTCGTTGATTTCTATCATACAGGCTTGAATGTTAGCATTTATGAATTGTGAGACGTATTGATATTTAGGCTTGCAAATACAATTTGATGCAATTATAGCCATTAAAGAATTGTCACAACACATTAGTCTTATGTAGGTTCTGTTTATTATGGACGACAACAGATTTACGAATTCTTAAAAAGAGATATTTTTGCATTTTCTATCAAACTAAATAGAAAATTTTGTGTAACCAATTGTTCATTGATTAAATCAAATCATTTTAGTTTCCAAAAAGTTTGAATGTCGTGGATATGAGTTTGAAATATGGTGGCAATTATTGAAATAATGTGGTATTTAAGGTATCACTTGTTTGCAAAACATGCACAAATTTAGCTAAGGGATTCCTGCCCTGAGCTATTGCAACGAATTCTTTAAAAATGTTTGAATGAAATAATTAAAATGTATTTATGTGCACAGTATATTTAATAGCCCCTCATATATCATACTTTATAATATGAAAACACAAATGTGGAAGATGAAATATAAAACTTTTAATTTTACCACTGTGCACTGCAATCAAACACAAAATGCATTTGCTGCAAACCTATCCGTATCCTTTTCATAACCACCCTTTGTCAATCATTAAACAGATGATCTCCACAAATAATTCTCAGATCATCAATAGTCTTAGTTTGAGAGACAGTTGTACTATCAACTAGAAAACTGAAACAAGAGATATTTGCCACCATAACATATGTTTCTTTCCAGGTTGTTTCAGTCATCAAAATTTATCTCTCGTACCTTTTCCAAAACTCTTTGGTTTGCATTTATTTTCTTTGTGTTGGACAAGTAAAAACCTTGAAGAAATTATAAAATTGGCAATCTTTGCTTTACTGTAAATATTGGATCCATTGATTTTAGTTGTTGATCCACTGCTCAGAGTGGTCCAAATTGCTGCCCTATGCTGAGTTCTCTATTGTCAATCTTGGGCACTGTTAAAATCATTCTTGATGTTCCTCAGTAAGGGAAAGATTCAAGAGGTATCTATATCTGAGACATTTTGTGTTCGTGAACTTCAGACTGAGACAGGGTTGCTGTGAGGCTTTTGTGTTCTCTTTTCTCACTCTCACTTTGAAGAGGTGATGGGCTATAGGTGGAAAGCAAACCTTGAATGTTCAGGATTCCTGTGCATTTTCTTTCTTCAAATATGAACTTTCATCATATTATTTTGTTCAATGACCCTCTTGACGAAAGGAGCCAAGTGCGTCTGCTGCGCCTTCTTAATGTCTTCACAACTAAATCACCCAGGCTTGTGGTCAGAGACTAAGAATAGGTCACATTCTATGTGATTAATCTCAAAACTCATTTGTCATGATAGAAAAATGGCTGGAATATATCATTCATTGAACCTTGGATAAACAATTTGTGTTACATTAGCCATCAAATGGCTTCTCTGGAAAGGGACACTTATTATCAATCATTTTCATATAGTGTGAAATTGCCTAAATTAGCCAACAGGTAGACTTTCATCCCATCAATTTGGGGTGGTTTTGAAGTCTGACTATGAACTTAAAAGGTCTTGCTTTTTATAACAGCCAAACAGCTTTCTCATTTTCTGAGTACTAATAACCTGTTTCCATTAGCTTTAAAATTTAACAATAACTTGTCCAATAAGCGTATCTTTCGATTAGACTGGTCACTCCATAATAATTTTTGTTTCATATTCAAAAATTAATACTATTTCATTACTCCTGGAGTTAAAGCATCTCTGAGTTGGATGGACTTCTGGGGCAGTTTCTCTTCCCAGATGTGCTTTTTAATTTTCCAAAACAGTACAAGTGAAGTCTTGCGTGAATTCAACAATTCGTACCTTAATCGTCTCTGTAATAGAAATACTTACTACATTGGCCAATGTGCAGGGATAAGACAATTGCCTGCAGATTTCAGAATTTGCATATTTGACACATTCTGTCACTCCCGGCATCAAACTGAACCCATAAATTATTTAATCTGATCTGAGCACTGTTTTATTTGCCTAAGGTTTCATTAGCAAAGATGGATATTCAAGCTATAGTGATAGAGGCTGAATATTCTCGGGATACAAGCACTGTTCTTTTCTTAGCATTTATCCTGAGATTGACAATTGGCAATATCTCCCAGAATATGCGCTTGGCTAATGCTTTATTCTTTGGAGATGGAGCGGAATTCTGCACATATTTTAACCTGAGTCCTCTTTGCAATTTGAAACAATATACATTATTATGACCTTTTTCATTTGGATCTTTCTGAAGAAAATATGTTGAAGTAGTGTTCAAATGATTTCTCAAATGTTAACCAGTTTACAGTAATTCAGATTTGTACATGGCTGTTTTAAAGTTGCGTCACGGGTAGACAAGGTAGTTAAGAAGGCGTTTAGTACACTTGCCTTCATTTCTCAGACTTTTGACAGTAGCAGCCAGGGCATCATGTTGAGGCCATAACTGGGCATTGGTGAGGCTATTTTTGGAGTACTGTGTACAGTTCTGGTTGCCCTAGTGTAGGAAGGATATTATTAAATTGGAGAGGGATCCGGAAAGACTTATTAGGATCTGGCCAGTGTTACGACAGGGAATGGCCGAACCCTTCTGTTGTGTACACAATGATCAGAGGTATGGATAGAGTAGACAGCCAGACACTTTTTCCTGCGATGGAGGTATTACAAGGGGGCATAGTTTTAAAGTGAGTGGAGGTAGATATAGGGGAGATGCCAGAAGTAGATTCTTTACTCAGAGTGGTAGGGGTGTGGAATGCATTGCCGGAGAGGGTAGTGGAGTCGGCTTCATTAGGGACATTTAAGTGGCTACTAGATAGGCATATGGATGATAGTATAAGGTAGGGGTGGAGGTTAGATAGGCCTTAGGACTATGGTAAAATTTCAGCACAATGTCATGGGCCGAAGGGCATATATTGTGCTGCACTGTTCTATGTTCTATGTTCTAAAACATAAGCCCCAATCTGTTATGATGGGAGTAGGGGGTCCCCCTCTAATAATTAGCCCGAAAACACCCAGAGAAGCTCACCTTTCCCCTCATGATCTATTAAAAGAGTAGTTAAAAGAAAGAAAATCCCTGATCTCCATTTTATAAGTAATAATAAACAATTTATTTGTTTAAACCAACAATGAACAAATTAACAAAATTACGAACAAACCAACAATTCCCCCCATACTACTAACTACTTCCTAACTGGTCTAAATCCCACTGGACTGCTGTTTAAATAAAGACAAGTCCCATTAATATAAACCCAATTAATAAGAGTCAATAAATTATAACTTAATCTCTTCAGGTTCACACAGACCGTCTTCTGGAACCTTCTGCCCCCTCTGGTCTCTTCACAAACACCTTTCTTCCGGTAATGCTGCTGTAATTTCTCCTGTGAGGACATTGAGCTAAAATACCACGTTTCCTTTGATTAATTAAATGGGCTTTCTCTGAGAGCTGTATGGTACTAACTCCGGCATGTGGCGGCTGGCTCTCTCTTTCAGACGGCAGTTAGCTGTCTCCGATTTCCCAAACGCCATTATCTTATATACTGGTAGTGACATAATGAAATTCTTACAATATGATTGGTGTCAAATCATCAACACCATCTGATTTAAATTCAATTGGTTTTCTGTATCTAGGTGCTTTGTTTAAAGTAATTGGCCAAATTCAAACTTGTTGTCACAGCATCAAAACAAGACTGCTGTTTTGCCTGCTACCTGTAAGGCTTCTTTGGTACACATATTTCAGTTTTTGAGGCTCTCTGTATTTGTTATTTCAGCTGCTGCTCACAGGCATGCCATTTTTAAAAAATTCTACGTACGGGCAAAGCACAAGTCTCTTAAAGGAACCACACATTTTAGCTTTCTGCCTTACAGTTCACAATTACTTGGACCAACTTTGTAACTCTGGGACTGGAGGGTTTGAGTTGTAAGGATAGGCTGCATAGGCTGGGACTTTTTTCACTGGAGCATAGCAGGTTGAGGGGTGATCTTGTAGAGGTTTATAAAATCATGACGGACATTGATAAATTGGATAGCAAAAGTCTTTTCCCTCAGTGGGGGAGTTCAGCACCAGGGTGGCGTATTTTTAAGCCAAGAGGAGAAAGATTTAAAAGGGACCTGAGAGACAGCGTTTTTGCACAAAGGGTGGCTCCTTTGTGGAATGAACTGCCAGAGGAAATGTTAGATGCAGGTACAGTTACAACATTTAAAAGATATTTGGTACATGAATAGGAAAGGTATAATGAGATATGGACCAAATGCAGGTAAGTGGGAGTAGTTTAGTTTGGGAAACTTGGTTGGGATGGACAAGTTGGACCAAAGTGCCTACTTCTGTGCTGTGTGACTTGATAGCAGTGCTCACAAGCTGACCTCCATGAAAGTCACTCCAGCGATTTCTATGGCATAGATTTCTCTTTTCCTAGCATTATTTTGAAGCTAGTGCTAAGTCATGTGGCTTTCCAGGTGTACAACAACTGTGATATCTTGAAATAGAGTAAACAATCAGACACATTTTAAAAATCTGTAGGATGTGGGTATCGATGGCTAGCCAACATTTATTTTCCATTATTAACAATAACTTTTGTATTGTTTCATCGATATTGTTATGTTGACTGGCAATGCCATGTTCTTTTGGGAGGTATAGGCTGTAATATAATAATAATAATAAAGTTATAACAATAATGAGCTCCTTGGGAAATGGTAACTAAGCTTTATTGAAGCCCTACAGTCAGATGCTTGCTCTTTTCTGACCTACACCAGATAGCTCAGTAATCAAAATACAGGGGCTCTGCTATAATGCATTAGTTGCATTCGTGTACAGCATTGCGCTATAGAAAATCGCGCTATTGAAATAACGGGGCTGATGGGATAAGAGGAGTTGGGGCAGACCAACAAAAAATTGCTCAAAAATCACTCAAAAGCCTAACACAAAGGATGGCACAGTTTGAATAAATGTTCAATTCATATCTAATAAAGAAATAAAAGTAAATTCAACACCTTCGGTTAAAAAAAAATTCAATGTGACTTCATGGGGGAGGGGGATTTGAGGTTGTTCTGATGTTAATGCAGGGACTGAAGGTTGTTGTCGTCGAGATCATCATCACCTTCAGGTGCAGTTGTGGCTGTGGGGTTACGGAGAAAAATAATTAATCCAGAAGTCAGTAGCTGTGGTTCATTGTCTTCTGAATGTTTCTTGGAGGATGGCTTTTATGAAGAAACTGTTCATAGGGTGCCAATTTGTTGCTGAGGCTATAGGGTGGCAGGGTGGCTCAGTGGTTAGCACTACAACCTGGCAGTACCACGGACCCACGTTCAATTCCAGCCTTGGGCGACTGTCTGTGTGGAGTTTGCACGTTCTCCCCGTGTCTGCGTGGCTTTCCTCCGGGTGCTCCGGTTTCCTCCCACAGTTCAAAGACGTGCAGGCTAGGTGGATTGGCCATGCTAAATTGCCCGTACTGTTCAGGGGTGTGTGGGTTATAGGGGGATGGGTCTGGGTGGGATGCTTCAAGGGGCGATGTGGACTTGTTGGGCTGACGGGCCTGTTTCCACACTGTAGGGAATCTAATCAAATAAGATTTTAATCCACAAACTGCTGCCCTGCTACGTTCTGCATTGTAATTGTTGCCCTCTAAGAGCTGCAACTGCTTCTCAACTTCCCTCAGGAAAGAAGACAAAACTAAGAGTGGAAAGGTCTCGTGGTGCTGCATCCTGAACTTCATCTTCTTCATCACCAGTTTCCACTTTCCGCTCAGTGACAAATTGTTGTAGATCAGCCTAGAGAAGACTTCACAGTGGAACTTAGCAATTTTTCAACATCTTCACTCTTCCCTCCATCAAATCCAACTTGCTTTGCAAGATCAACACAATGTTCTTTGATTCTTGGGAGCTCCTCTGACAGAACAAAGGTTTCAAAACCTTGAGAAAAATCTGGGCAAAGGCTCTGCCAAACTGCATGCAAGCTGTCCTTACCGACACCACCCTATCCTCCACAATAACGTCAGTTGCATTATTGATATTACAGTTCTTCCAAAATTGAAAAACACTGTCCTAATCTCCCTCAGTGGCTTCAATCACTCTCTTAAATATGCACTTTTAATAGCTGCTATTGCACCCTGGTCCATGGTTTGCAGGAGAGATGTTGGAATTGTTGGAATCGCATTATAGCCAACACAAGTTTGCATTTTGGAAATAGCGCTCCCTTATTCATCAGTTGCATTTATAGCCAACTTGTGTTGCCGGAACACATGTTATAGCAGAACCCCCTGTAGTCCAGCGAAGAATTGTTCGCCAGAGGCTGCATAGAGAAAGGGTGAGAAATGTACAAGCTGCTGACATTGCTGCCTGGGGAGACATTAGCTAGAGGCTGCAGAAAGATAAAGACAAAGAAAGGGCTACCAGCTGCTGGCATTGCGAACAGGGGGTACTGAATTAAAAGATGCTGATTCAAAAGAAAGAAGTAGCTTGTGAACTGAAAATGACCTGTACCTGGTTTAGTTTGGGCCTTTTTAAACCAGTTGCAATTAACAACATTCTGTAAAAAGTAAGAATGATGAGGTAATGCAAAAGCCTTATTTGGATGAGAAATAATGAAGACATGTTACCCAAGTCTCTGGGCCAGGGCCAATAAGGTAAAGGCATGCTATAAGTAAATTAGCTTGAGCCAACAGGAGGAAGACAGCATGACTTGAGAGAGATAAAAGAAAAAATAAAAAGATGACCCTTGGGGCATGCAGCCAGCAAAAACTCCAGAGACCAACCATTGCAGAAGCAGACCCTACATCAAGGACCTGGTGATGACATTGAGTGCAGGGCCTGGCCAGCGTGAGCCCTTGTTAGCAGCTGCAGCTATTCTGATCGGGTATTAGTTTTTACATTCTGTGACTGCTTGTGGGGTGTCAAATGACTCCAGTGGGTTTATGCGAAATATATAAGGAAGAGTTTTGCATTAAACACATTTAAGCAACAAATGTCTTGTTTAATAGGTTAATAATTTGTGAAGTTGCGATAATTGACTTTTCTCTCTGTACAAGCCGATAACCAGAGCCGGTGTTCTCCAGGCTCCTGACGACAGAATTTATAAAAACTCTCAGTAACAGTTTTTCATATTTAGAAATAGGATGTTTATTTTAACATCACATAATAACACTTAAATAAACAACATTCACGCTTCAAATCCATTCACACCAATTGCATTCATTCATGACTCCCACACTGCAGGTTAAATCTCTTGCAGCACCAACAATGGAGTCTGTTGCAGCACTGTTGAATGATCCTGCTGTGCTAAGGTGCTTCCCACTGAGTGATCATTTCCTTCTGTGCAAACTATATCACAGCTCCTTTCACTATGCAATCAAAAATTGTAGCTGTCAGAAATGACTGTGGGACATCTGAATTCTGCTTGCCATTTTAAATGGTCAACAGACTTCCAAATTTTATGAAAATGTAGCCCTATATTATTTTGTCTAGTATTGCCATTTCAAATTGGTTTAGAGAGTAGAGGCAAGTAAGAAACAGATTATTTTCTCTCCACAGATGTTGCTAGACATATTGAGTTTTTCCCACATGTTCTGGGTTTGTTTAAGGATTCAAACATCCGCGGTACTTTCATTTGAAGGAATAGATACCCAGTATTAATCTCAAAGTTACACCCTCTTGTTCCAAACTTAAAAAGAATGCATTGACTTTGGCATGAGTGCAGCACAAATTTGCTAGAAAATACAACTGTTGAAAAGATTTTGTTCTGTTTATTTTTCTATGAGATGTGTGTATTGCTCGTAACATCAGCATTTGTTGCCCATCCACGATTGCACATGACAGCAGTTAAGAGTAAACCACATTGTTTGGGTCTTCGGTCACATTTAGGCAAGACCAGATAAGGATGACACATATTGTTCCCTAAAGGACATTGAGAAATCAGACTGGTTTTTGCAGTAATCTAAGTTAGCTGGCAGGGTCACCATTGCAGAGAGCAGTTTTCAAGCCCAGATTCAAATTCACCAGCTGCTGTGGGACTTGAGCTCATCCACCCAGAACATTTGCCTGAGGTTGGGATAACCAATCCAGTGACATTGCTATTGCCTCTCTTGAAGTATGAGAGCAGGCTGCATAGGTTTGGTTTACGTTGAGGTCAGAAGATCGAGGATGAGAATGATTGAAGAATATGTTAGGGGAGATAGAGAGAAAATTATGTGAGTAAATCACAATTCCTACAAAGGCTAGTGGAGCCTGCCTGAAATTTCAAGTCTGAGATTATTAGCTTTTGTCAGGCAATGATATTAAGTGTATCAAGTGGAAATGTGGAGGCAACGATAAGAAATAGATCAGCCATGATCTAGTTGAGTGGAAGGAAAGGATCGAGCAATTGAATGACCTACTCTTGTTCCAACGTTGCTCTTTTGTATAAACTTGTTTTTCTTTTTATCTTTTATTGTAAGTAAATAGTTATCTTATTCAAGACAGGGTGGACGCTTTTTGTTAATCCTTGGAATTCTCTACCTCATAAAGCAGACGGACAGACTTTTGGTCTACAATTCAAGGAATGTGAAGGGCATGCAGGAAAGTGAAGTTATGGTCAAATTTGGATCAACCGTGACCTTATTGAATGGCAGTATAAGCCACTGGGCCAAAAGGTCTGCTCCTGTTCGTATTTTTTTATGGTATTTTACAAGTCTGTGAGATGTCCACTTCTTTTCTCTTTGTAACTCTCACCTCATTTTTTTCACCAATGCAGTTAAATTGAATCATAATCATGACAAGCTCTTTCAAATGTAGTGCACTACGAGTACTTAGGTCATGTTATGACACAGAAGTAGACAGCCAAAACAAATCACCCATTCTGCAGCTGTATTCACAGCACAATAAGATTAAAAGCTTCGATGACCCTCAAAATCGACCCTATGTTCCTCACCAGATTTTTTGAATGACCGATCTCAGACTTTGTGAATAAGCTATTCCTGACATTGTTAGTGGTTAAACAAAAGATTTATCAATTTATTAACAATACAGTAACTTTAATAAAGCAAAATATAACACTAAAGGAATCTCATCGGTTGATTCTATAAATCTAAAAGTGTACGTTTTCAGCCCCATTCACACAAAAGACAGGCAGCCAAACAAACACTATTAAGAGAATAAACAAAAGAGAATAACAAAACTGTCCAGATTATTTAAGTCGTTTTCAAGATGCATTGTTTTACGTATAGATGATGATTTCTTCGTTGGTTTTCTGAAGATGTCGATGAGAGTCACATTTACAGTTCAATTAGATAAAAGCAGTAATACGTATAACTTAGGTTTCTATTCTCTGAGCTTCCGCTGCTTATGGAAGGTTAGGCAGAGAGCTTTCAAGGTTTTAGCAAAGATTTGTAGCACGCGTTGTGGTTGAGGTTGTTGACTTGCTCACTGAGCTGGCTTGTTTCCGTTCAGACGTCACCATGCTAGCTTACATCATCAGTGAGGACTCTGGTGGAGCGATGTTCTTCTACTCTGCTTGGAACTTATACTGTCTGGTTTGTTATGGTGAGTCATGCCATTTCTGGTTCTGTTCCATATGGGTTTGTACATGGGGTCCAATTCTATATATTTAATTGTATTATGGGTTGAGATCTATACCTCTAGGAATTCTTGTGCATGTCTATGTTTGGCTTAGGCTACTATGGTTATGTTATCCCAGTTAAACGGATGGCCTTCATTGTCTGAGTGTACTAATATTAGGGAAAGTTCATCATGTTGTTTTGCTGCTAGCTGATGTTTGTGTATTCTGGTGGCTTCCTTCCTGTCTGTCTGATGTAACGCTTGTGGCAGTCATTCAATGGTATATTGCAAACTAATTGCTTCTGCATGTCACGAGGTGTAGTGTCTTTAATCCTTGTGGCTGTTTGATGTAGCATGGATGTGGGCGTGTGTGCTACCATGATTCCTAGTGATCTTAGGAGCCTCATTGTCAGTTCTGACATGTTCTTGATATAGGGCAGTGTGGCCAGTGTTTTAGGACCTACTGTTTCCTCTTGGTGTTGTCTGTTTAGTAGGCACCTGCAGTGAAGTTGCAGGCTTATCGGTTCATGGTGGAAATTTTGTATTGGCGCTCTTTCTCTTTCTAGTGCCATTCTGGTGTGTTGCCATCAGTGGTGGCCCATTTAAATAGTGTCTTAACACAGCTTTGTTTGAAGACATTGGGGTGGTTGCTGTGGAAGTTGAGGATTTGGTCAGTGTGTGTTGTTCTCAAATCTTCATGCGGTAGCATCAACAACCAGATTCCTTTTCACCAAAAAACACAGACCAAAAGCCAATTCAAACTCTGACAACTCCCCAACACACAGACCGTTTCTTCCACGAGGTGGCAGTTACCGTTCAACATCTGCCAAAAGCCTGAGAATAGGGTCTTCTCCGGACTTGCTGGAAACAGTTCCCAAGTACTGACCTCAGAAATAACATCTTGTTTGAACGTCATGCTCTTCCCTGGTGTTGAAGCATCTGCAAAGCTTTTATCAGGAATCAACCTGCAATTAACTTGCAGGCCTGGCCTCGTGAAAAAAAACAAAGCTTGTTTGGTCTGTTTTCCTTTGAGCACAAGCTGTTATCAAACATCCCAAGTCCAAAAGTCATCTTTAGCTCACAGTTCCAGCTCACAGCTCTAGACCAAAAGTAATAAAATAAAAAAAAACAAACCATCAGGGAGGGTTCTAACAATTGGTGCAAATTTAAATTTTGTAAGCAACATAGAAGGTCATTTTATAGACATCATGCTCAATGGCAACACTGATTAAGGAAAGGTTCTGTTTTTTTTATCACGTTTGCCACAACAAACATGCAAGCTTGTAGACTTGGCAACAGTCTGAATAGACAACTGTATCAGATAAAGTAACAATGAGATTTATCTTCAACTCACTGTTCCAGAAATCTTTTAGTGAATGAAAGACCCTCATGTAACTTGCACAGTTGGAAAGTATTTTTTCTTAACATGTTGAATCTTTACTGACAATTAAGCAAAGGTAAGTACATGTTGGAATACCAAGGTTGCCAATCGAACCTTGTTTCTCAACCTTTCCTTTCTATGCACTAATCTGCTGCTTTAATTAGCCTAACCAGTTCGTTCTTAATCAAACTTTCAGTCAAACTAATAAGTTGTGTTTACACTGCGTTTGGATAAATCTGATGTCATTCCCCAACTATTATGCCAATTGTACCCCAGCATTTATGGCCCTGATGTAGTTATTTATGTATTAGTGATAATGGGAACTGCAGATGCAGGAGAATCCAAGATAATAAAATGTGAGGCTGGATGAACACAGCAGGCCAAGCAGCATCTTAGGAGCACAAAAGCTGACGTTTCGGGCCTAGACTCTCTGATGAAGGGTCTAGGCCAGAAACATCAGCTTTTGTGCTCCTGAGATGCTGCTGGGCCTGCTGTGTTCATCCAGCCTCACATTTTATTATCTTAGTTATTTATGTAACTGTCTATAGCTGTGTCTCTGAAAGCGCAATTCCCTGGACGGTAACCAACTGTGCATCTCTGCGACCCCTTTGCCACTACTTTTACCCTTAAACCATCCCAGTGTCACTATCTAATCAAGACCCCAGAGATGAGAGCTTTCTCTTTGCCTTATTGGTTGAATTGCATTACTGGCTTTCAAGATATAAATGTTGTTTTCTTTAGTATTCATCAATATAACTGAAAATCCAATTGTGCTGGCCAGAAGTTGTGATTTTTTCAACTTTGAGTGAGCACTAATACATGCTGGCAAAAAGACAAATGTTCTTCTTAACTTTATTGCTGTCGTGGATTGGATCCAAGCAATTCCCTAAAAAGCCTACAGTTGGTGAACAAGGGCAATGTAAATGTAACGTTTGGCATTTCAAAACTAGAGATTAAATGATTGGCCCAAGATACATACAAATTATGCTGAGTTCAATCATTCATCAATGATAAAGTTAAGAATAAGATTTTCTGATTGACTTACCAAAAACAACATTTGTTACATCTTCAGAGTATAACAGAGTGCCCTAACAAGGTCTGGACAGTCAATGTCTATAATTATTCATGATTATCCTAAAAATCAATTATCTGTGATAGCTTGGCTGCCCTACAGATTCAGCAATGGAATCCAACTGTAGGATTTCTGAAGTTCACTGTGAGGTGGCAGCTGGTGACTAGAATTCTGATGATATTCCCTTAAAACAGAAATTACAAACCAGATTGGCTTTCAGGCACTGTATTCTGCCAGCAGCTAAACTGTAAACTGTAATTCAAAAATCTGTTTAAGCGTAAAGCCTGGAAATTTCACTGGCATCAGCAAAACCCAAAGCTAGGTCAATCTATTACTTTACTTCCCATGAAGATATGCATTTATTTGTTTAATTGTAATGCGGACTTCCATTGTTAAAGAAAACATTGGGGGCCGCTACAGTACAGAGCTACATTGTCATTTTACAAAACCAGGGATCAGATGCTTCTGTGAATGATTTGTCAATTTGGACCTTCTTAGATTGATTTGGATATGTTTTGATATTTTTGATCGGTCCTTTTTATTACTCTTGAAGTGTCTTATTTAGATATACATAGCTTTTAATTTTTCTTGGGGGGAGGTGGAATAATAATGTTGTTATAACACTTCATTGGTATGCTTGCAGAGACCATCTGTTGCTTGGCAACACAGCAGAAAGCACACGTTTCGCTTTTTCAAATTTTCTTCCATTCCCTTCTGATGACATGCACGTCCAAGTGCAATTTTACATCTCAAAATATCTAAACACTAGGCATTTCTGTCAATTATCAATCAAATTAGTTTGATTCCTTCCTTGTTTACTTTCATGTATTTCCTCATATTCTGATTTTACTTTGATTGGCTTCATTATGTCTTCTTTATAAGTTCAGTTGAAATCCTCCTTTATTTGTATAGCACATGCCTTCCAAATAGTAAAATTTACTTGGCATTTTGGATTCAGCAATTAAATTTTACCAGTCATTGGTATTTAATCTTTATTATAATTTCCTGGGCTATTGTTTTTGTGGTGCTCTATTTTTGCTAATTGCCAGGTGTTGGGCGTGACCCAGGACAGAAATTGTTCATAGGTTGTTTGTGGTTGACCGCAATGTAGCAATGTTTTTCTTTGAAAATTCCAGATCTAGATAAAGATGCAGCAGCTTTCGTTGAGGTTGATCCCAGGTCACTCTTTGACACAGGACTCTCTGTTGTATGGATTGTTGCCAGTGATCCATACTGAGAGAAACATTCCACGAAGGACCAGCAACTCAGTAAAAGCTGTTCTTTGGTTTGCTCAAAGCATTCTGGTCTTTAAAGTTTCTAAGGAGCTGTAGATGATTGACTGTGGCAGCCATTTAAAATTCCATGATCAGGGTTTTGGTGTAAAGGACGGGCGCTGGAGAAACTTAATAGGGAAAACCACTGCCTAATGCCTCTTTCGGTAGTGTACAAAGAAAATAGAGTCTACATAAACAAAAACAAAGTTGCTGGAAAAGCTCAGCAGGTCTGGTGGCATCTGTGGAGGAGAAAACAGAGTTAACGTTTCGGGTCCGGTGACCCTTCCTCAGAATGTAGACTTCCTCAGTCTACATAAAACTCTTAGGACTATATGCATCAGGAAACATGTAAGAAAAAATATGTACATATGTATTTTAATCATAATTATAATGGCAACTGTAACAAGGCACCACTTGTCCAAATTGAAAGAAATTGATCTGTACTGCACCTTAAGGACTGTCAAATTTGAACTAATATAGAATGAACTTTAGAAATTGAATGAATATTTTTTCTTTCAGGAAAATAAAACTGTGCAAGAGTTGCTGCCTGGTACAGAGAAGAGATGACTATGGGCCGAATATTAAGCTTTTTTGGGCGAGGTGCAAAATGGTGTTGTTAGGTGGAGTGAAAGTAGCCACAAAGCCAAACTTGCCCTTTTAATTGCCATTGCTGTCACAATGGTGAGTAGCATGGTTGTATCCTGCACCATTCAGAAGAACTTGTCACTCACTGGACATCCATCATAAGACCAGCAGCCTCTTGGACAGCACTATCTTCAAGAGTCTGCCGTGCACCTGCAGGAGCGTTGAATCTAGCACCTGCCCAGCTTGCTACTGGTGGACTGGACAGCAATGTTTGATACGGGCAAGTTGACACTGAGGTGCTGCAATGGTGACCTGGAGGTGTTAGTTGACATGGTGGTGCACAAAAGGATTACCTGTTGCTGCTGGATAGACGAGGAGAGGAAACTCACCTTGGATGGAGAGGACTGGGACAGGTTTTGTGGGGGCATTAAAACATTCATGTCCCAGTGACTTGCTAAGTGGCATTGAAACACTGTCATTTGCAAAGTGCTGCATCTAACCCAATGACTGTAAAAGCTTCTGCCTTCTGTGTCTTAAACTGCAGTCAATGTGCCAAGCACATCAAGTGAGATGTAACCATATTCCTTACAAAGGAATCCCCTCGACCTAAGTGGAAGACTCTGTTCAGGGTATGGAGGGACTGTTAGCAAGGCTGCCCACTGTACGCCTCCACTAGCAGCAACGTCGAATCATTGAAGGGCTTGCTAGGTGAAGAGAATGTGGTCTGCAAAGCTGCTGAGGATTTTTCACCCACGGTTGTGCAAATGGATGAGGGAGAAGTGCCCTGGATCTCTGGCACTTAGAACAGTGATGGTGAGCATGCTCAGTCTGCAACAAGAGCATAGGTTTGGTAATGAGGGACTTAATGGAGTTGTTCAGAAATAAGTGAGATCAGCAGGCATTTCAGACACTGAGGCTGTCCTTACTGAGAAGCTGGAATGATACAGCCGGCCCAGTGACTGGCTGGCTCCATCAAAAGTTTGTGATGGAGAATCAGGCTCTGCACTTCTCCAGGAATGCTGCAGCATCCCACACGTCTACTCTCCAATTACCAGATGTTAGTCCTCAGGACCGAAACAGTGGGGGCGGGGAGCCTAAGCCACATTCCAGGTGCTCCATCCTCACATGGAAACAGGGCAGTGCCAGTAGACACCTAGCCAGAGGAGATGCTACGTACAGGTCACCTCAGCAGTGTACACTCGGGCAACTGCAGAGGTAGCTGAGTTCTCCACCTTCACCCTGCCTGTCCCCCTCCAATCCTTGGAAGTTCAAGCCATGAGGGGTCAACTTGTCTTGAGCAAGAAGACCTTTGTTATTCCTGACCTGTCTGGACAGAATCGCCATTGGGATCACTCCACCAAATCTTTAGAGCTCCAGTACAGAGTAAACTTCTTCTACATTGTCTACATAGGAGCTCAATGAGGCACAGTGAGGAAAGGTTTTGTGAGGGCCCCTTGGAACGACAGCTGACACTTGTATGTACATTGTTTGAGTTTGTCATGAAGGTTTTTTTTTCGCTGCTCACCTGATTGTCTGTGTAGGGATTAGATGGTTTCTTGATCCCTGAAACACTACTCCTTGGTCCATTAAGATCCACTATGATGTCCCCTTGAAATTCAGGTGCCAATGTCTGAAAGGATACATGTGGCAGGTGCTCATGTGGCATGGCCTGCTCTGCAGTTGAGCTCTGGAAACACAAGGGTCATTTCGTGTAACCAATGAGCTGAACACACTCTGGCAATGAGATGACCATTCACCTGATCCTACTGTACATCTCACCTTGGCTCAAGTCAGCCATTGCTTGTAAAATTATGCTCGATCATTTTTACCCTCTTTTCACTGTGGTACTGAGGTCAATGTTTAGTGTCACAATATCTTTGCTACTCTCCTTAAGATTGCATGCAGTTCTGGTCGCTACATTACAGGAAGGATGTGCAAGCATTGGAAAATGTGCAGAGGAGATTTACCAGGATGTTGCCTGGTCTGGAACGCAGGTCCTATGAAGAAAGGCTGAAGGACTTGGGTCTGTTCTCATTGGAGAGAAGGAGGCTGAGAGGGGATTTAATAGAGACATACAAGATGATCAGAGGATTAGATAGGATGGACAGTGAGAGTCTTTTTCCGAGGATGGTGGCTTCAGCTTGTACAAGGGGGCATAGCTACAGATTAAGGGGTGATAGATTTAAGACAGATGCCAGAGGCAGGTTCTTTACTCAGAGAGTGGTAAGGGCATGGAACGCCCTGCCTGCCAATGTAGTTAACTCAGCCACATTAGGGGCATTTAAACAGTCATTGGATAATCACATGGATGATGATGGGATAGTGTAGGGGGAGGGGCTTAGATTAGTTCACAGGTCGGCACAACATTGAGGGCCGAAGGTCCTAATCTGTGCTGTATTGTTCTATGTTCAATGTTCTAAGAGATGTGAAGCACACCTCATTTTTGGGCATACAGATGAACAGATGTAGATTCCCTCTTCTAAATGTGTGGGAAATATTTTTCCGCCAAGGCAATGATCAGTTGTCATCTAAGACAGCATGTTGGCTCAGTGGTTAACACTAGTCCATTGTAGTGCCAGGGATCTGGGTTCGAATCCACCCTCGGGCAACTGTGTGGAGTTGCACTTGCTCCCCATGTCTGGGTGGGTTTCCTCTGGGTGCTTTGATTTCCTCCCATATTCCAAAGATGTGCAGCTTAGGTGGTTTGGCCATGTAAAATTATCCATTGTGTCCAGGGATGTACAAGCAAGGTGGATTAGCTAAGGGAAATTCAATTTCCAGGGATGGCGTGGGATGCTCTTTGGATGGTTAGTGTGGATGCAAGGAGCTGTATGGCTTACTCCTACATTGTAGAGATTCTATGAGACCCATAGAAGGCTGTATACTCGACCTGGCCTTACAGGGAAAGTTAAACACAATGTTCAAATGATCTTTGTATCCCTGTCTTCTTCTTACTAGCCTAACCTGGCTTAAAAACTACAATAGCTCTTCGCTCCAGCCATTTAAAAAATAAAACTTGGCACCTGACACCATCAGAGGCTGATCTCCATATGTAAAGAATTACGTGGATGATGTTCATGCTGCCTGTCAAAAAATTCATAGTGAAAACAATTGCCAGAAATGAATGGACAAGTCTCTTGGCCAATTTTAACTGCCGTCCACTGACTGAAAGGAGTTAAAATTGTTATACACATGCAGATCAGAGGCAAATGACTTGCTCCCAAGACTTTACTGTGTGCTTTCTGAAAGTTACTGGGTAGTTCTAAGTTAAATTCATTTTTGCTGAGCTGCATCCTTCAGCTGGCTGCCATTCACTGTGATCTTGTCAAGTCATGTTCGTATTCAGCAAAGAAAAAGAATGAAACACTTTCTACTCACTGGATGTTAAAAATTACAGTATACATTAGACTGCAGTTACAGTCAGATCTTCTGTCTTTCACTATGATTGGAGCAGAAGACAAAAGGATTAAAAACAAAAAGCACCTGACACTACATTCATAAAAAACACAGGAGCACTTATGATGGTCATGACTAGGAGTAACAGAAGTTAGAGTAAGAATTGAAATTGAACTAATTTTAAAAATTACATTCTATACATTGAAATTCGCTAATTATGGACAATTATCAATTTAAACAAAATGAAATACGTGACAACATAGAATGTGACATTCATAGCAATAAAACTCAGCAAACTGAATTTGTTTGACTTAACATGTGTTAAAAAATAGTGTTCATCCTTTAAATCTCATTTCCTTCTTTATCATCCAAGAAATTGTCAATAAAAAAAGAAGCAAATACATGGAGCAGCTATTGCAGGTTATCGGATTATATATATATACCACAGCTCCAGTTTGAATGGATTGCTGCCTGGAATCCAGCTGCCAAAGCCTAACACAAGCTCCCTCAGTAAATTAGAATATCTTTCATCTTGTGCTGCCTTCTAATAATAATGGAGGATTGACTGCAGACAAAGAGGAGCATTGGGAGCTGGGATGTCTAATCCTGGAACTGGCAAAATGCATAAAGGATGTTTGATTTCCTGTCAGTCCAAATGAATTAACCCTGTATCTTTATAATAAGATTTCTTGTGTATTGCAAAGTTCTACCAAGTACTTCATGACTGGTGAGTTATGATAACACTTATTCCCATGTGTTGAGTATTGTCTATATTTTATTTTTTTTGATTTTGTTACTCTGCGGTTCTGTTATTCTTTCGAGCCATGTCTGAAAATATTTTTTCTTCATCACATGCAATAAAAGTTAGGTATTAAGAAGCCTTTAAAACTCTGAAGTTTTGATGGATTAAATGCAGAGGGAATGGACAGAAACAGCAATGGGCTCACTTAATTGTGGAAAGACTCTGTGGCAGTCTCTCAGCAGGGGAGGAAGTACTGTGATTAAGTTTATTTTTATTCATTCATAAGATACGGGCATTGCTGGCTAGAGCAACATTTATTGCCCATCCCTAATTGTCCAGAAGGCAGTTGAGAATCAACCACACTGCTGTGGATCTAGAGCTACATGTAGACAAGACCAGGTAAGAGTGGCAGCTTCCTTTCCTCAGGAATTTCTGACAATCAACAATGGTTTCATCATCATCATCATCATCAATAGACTCTTAATTCTAGATTTTTATTGACTTTTAAAATTCCACCATCTGCCATGGTGTGATTTGAACCTGGCTCCCAGAACATGACTTGGTTTCTGCATTAAATACGACTAGCCTGTCGCCTCCCCTTAAGTCACCTCCCCTTAAGTCAAAAGAATGAGCCATGGGGAAATGTGCTTACTCTTGGCGATATGTTGGTCAGAATCATTAATGAGCCAGTTATCCTTGAGCCCATCAGAATTCAGTGGTGGCTTGATCTTTGATGAAGTCCCTGCAGCATTACTGGCAGCAGGCATTACTCCCAGTAACAATGCCAGCAGCCGGGAGCAGATGGCATCTTTGCGGCCAGGTTTTCTACGACATGATTCTAATTCTCGGGCAAGGGCTGTGTTGTCATGGAGTCATTGAATCATACAGCATGCAAACTGACCCTTTGGTCCAACCAGTCTACACCAGCTGTGTTCCCAAACTAAACAAGTCCCACCCACTTGCATTTAGCCCATATTCCTCCAAACCTTTCCTATTGATGAACTTTGCCAAATGTCTTTCAAACTCTGTAACTGTACCTGCATCTATCACCTTCTCTGGGAGTTCATTAACGCACAAACCACTGAGTGTAAAAATGTTGCCCCTCATGTCCTTTTTAAATCTTTCCCCTCTTACTTTAAAATATGCCTACTAGTTTTGAACGCCCCCATCCTAGGGGAAAGACCCTCATTAATCTATGCCCCCTCATGATAATTATATAAATTATTTATAGAAATGATAGATGAAAGTAGACCCAAGTTTTGTGCAAGGAAAATCATATCTCACAAACTTTGTTGCGTTTTTTTTGAAGTTGGGCAGAGTGGTAGATATTGTTTACTTGGACTTTAGTAAAGCCTTTGCCAAGGTTCTGCATGGTAGACTCATTAGTGAAGTTAGATGTCATGGGATTCAGTGTGAGCTTGCCAATTGAATACAAAACTGGCTTGACAGGAGAAGACAGAGAATGGTGGTGAAGTGTTGTTTATTGGACTGGAGGACTGTGACAAGCATTGTTCCGAGGGGATTGGTACTGGGCCCACTTCTGTTTGTCTGTTATGTAAATCATTTGGATGAGAATAAAAGAGGCATGTTTAGTAAGTTTGTGGATAATGCCAAAATTGAAGGTCTAGTTGACAGTGAAGCAAGTTATCTAAGATTACAAAGAGATCTTGATCAGTTGGGTCAATGGGCTGAGGAGGGTGGATGGAGTTTAATTTGGAAAAATTTGAGGTATTGAAGTTTGATTATACAAACAAGTGCAGGATTTATATAATTAATGATAGTTTCATAGAATCCCTACAGTGTGAGAACAGGCCATTCACCCCAACAAGCCCACACTGACCTTCAGAGCATTCCACCCAGAGCCAGTTCCCCTATAATCCACCTAATCTACACATCCCTGATCACAGTGGGCAATTTATCATGGCTATTCCACCTAGTCTGCACATCTTTGAACTGTGGGAGGAAACCGAAGTACCTGGAGGAAACCCACGCAGATGCGGGGAGAATGTGCAAACTCCACACAGACAGTCACCCAATGCTGGAATCGAACACAGGTTTAAGGCAGCAGTGCTAACCACTGAGCCACCGTGCTGCTCAAAGGTTCTTGAGAGGCATTTATGTCGTCAGGCCTCCCTCAGGGAAGCTAGCAGCTCCCCAGTGAGTAAGATCTCTGTTGTTCACATTAAGTCAAGCCAAATGATGTAATGGATTGGTTTTTCTTCCCAGAGTCGGGTATAGGGAATATTGAAATCATTTGCCTTTGGTAAAATGAACCCCGAATTGCAGTGTCATTGCTATGCCAGGGGACATAGGATGGGTCTAGGCCCAAAACATCAACTTTTGTGCTCCTAAGATGCTGCTTGGCCTGCTGTGTTCATCCAGCTCCACACTTTGTTGACATAGGATGCATGTTGGGTGGAGTTAGGTCCACCAACTCTGAGGGCAGATAAGGGGTGACCATAAAGCTGTTGAGTGCCAATGTAGACTATGACAAAGGCCCACTTCAGCTTTCTGGGATTTCACCGTAGTTATTTCCTTAAACATAGGCCACCCTGCCCTCATTTACACCCCAACTCCTCCTATCCATTCCCCTTACTACACCTGCCAGACCATACCCTCACTCAGTTGCAAAGATCATAGAATCATTGAATCCCCACTGTGTGGAGACAGGCCCTTCGGCCCTACAAGTCCATACTAAACCTCAGAGCATCCCACCCAAACCCATCCCCCTATAACCCACCTAATCTACACCTCCCTGGACACTACAGGCAATTTAGCATGGCCAATCCACCTAACTTGCACATATTTGGACTTTGAGAGCAAACTGGAGCACCCAGAGAAAACCCATGCAGACATCGGGAAAATGTACAAATTCCACACAGACAGTCACCCGAGGCAGGAATTGAATCCGGGTCCCTTGTGCTATGAGGCAGCAGTGCTAACCACTGGTCCTTCCAACTGTCCATGCCAACACATGCCCCCTCGCACCATTTCCATGGCCCCTTTATAACCTGTATTCTAATGTAGTCACAATTAATTCAAGAAAGGTGTAGAATTCTTGGGACTAAAGGAATAAAAGAATATGGAAGAAAGTGGGAACAGGGTATTGAGATAGATAAATAGCCATGATTATATTGAATGACAGGTAAGGCTTGAAAAGCCAAATAGACTACTCCTGCTCCTATGTTTTACGTTTATATTTTTCACGACTCCCCACACACCATCCTTTTGGCACAAGATCCTTCATGCTAACCTATTTAGTATCCAACATGAGCAAACCACAGGAACCGTGCTATAATGAAATAAAGTTCTAAATATCTATCATTGGCTTTTTATAGTTAAAAGCTCCATTCATGAAAGCCCATTCAAATCCCTCCATATATTTAATTCATTATCAAACCAATTAGACCTATATTCATAACTTTAATCCTTTAATAGCCTCAAATACTCAAAGCTGTTGATAAAGCTGTGAACTTACAACGGTCTCACTGTGGTAAGGGTAAGTTTTAAAAATCAGCCAAGGATAAATTGTGCTACAATGATAGAAATAAGTGTCATGTAAACAAACAACTATTAAAACGACTAGTATAATTTTGTTCTGAAATCTCTCAGATAGGGTACAGGCAGTTTTTTCCAATTTATTAAAAGACTGGGTATTTAAATTAGTGGACAATTTGGGCTGCATGGTGGCACAATAGTTAGTAGTGCTGCCTCACAGCACCAGAGACCTGGGTTCACTTCCAGCTTTAGATGATTATCTGAATGGAGTTTGCACATTCGCCCTGTGGGTTTCCTCTGGGTGCTCCAGTTTTCTCCCACAGTCCAAAAATATACAGGTTGAGGGGATTGGCCATGCTAAATTGCCCATAGTGTTCAGGGATGTGCAAGGTCGATTAGCCATGGAAATGCAGGATTACAGGGATAGGGTAGGTGGGAGGGTCTGATAGGAATGCTGTTTAGAAGATTAGTGTAAGCACGATGAGCTGGATGGCTTCTTTCCGTACTGAAGGGATCCTATCAGATTTCTACAGGCCCTATCAATTCTTCTGGAAAACATGTATGACTTCTGTAGGGATTTGTAGCTGACATGTTGTGGGGTAAGGCCTGTTGCAGTGAAAACATGTTCTGTGTGAATTCAAATGGTCCTGCTGAATTTGGAATTGCCACATGTGTAAATCATGCCATGCCCCTGCTTCTGTATCCCGCACAAAGATAGGATCTGTTAGCGAAGGAGCAGAACTTCTGAATGTGGGATCTGCCCACCATTAGGAAGGCCTTCGAGTCTCAACAACTTGGCAAAGATTGAATGCCAGTGACTCTTATGAGTCACTGTATTGCCTAGCCTGCACAACAGTCGGCACAGTAAAAAACAAATCAATGTTTCTGCCAGTTAATGGCCCATAACCAGTTTTTACTCAGCTTAACACAATTACTTTTTGAGGTCAGGAGAATGT
Organism: Stegostoma tigrinum; assembly: GCF_030684315.1. Classification (NCBI taxonomy): domain Eukaryota; kingdom Metazoa; phylum Chordata; class Chondrichthyes; order Orectolobiformes; family Stegostomatidae; genus Stegostoma; species Stegostoma tigrinum. Next base: position 55,660,990 of record NC_081361.1, on the reverse strand, counting down.
GGATTAACTCTTAGAAGTGCTAAATGAGAGAATCCTCTCCTCTCATCCATATACCTTCTCTATATAGAGCTAGTCCCTGAACTCGATAGATATGTTCTGAACTGGAAAAAATAATATCTAACTGAAATAGAACATAGAGGTAATAAGAAGTGGTAATGCAACTGACTGATGTGCTACAGAGAATGATAGTGAGATACATTGAAAAGGGTATAACACAATAATCTGAATCAAAAACATAAAGTTCAGGGATATGATAACTTTCCCCTCACCCACCTCTCCAGAGGCCTGTCTTGCAGTGATTACAAATTGCCTGGTAGAAAAGTGAACTTATGCAGTGAATACCAATATGTTGCAAAGTCAGTACAGTCATATCACCATAATTCAGCATTAACTGCCTTGTTAGTTATAAGCTGACATATTCTGTCCCCCGCTTGATATAAATTGGCCAGAGATTCTATGATTGGATGCCTTGCCTGGTGAGAAGCTAATGGCATTACAATGCAATTACAATACAATGACATATAATTAGATCAGCTTTTTATTGATTTAACTCACAACTACTCAAATTATTTCAGGAATACACAGGATTTGGTTCTTCCGAGTTGGCACTGGAATTTACTTATTCACCATCTTCTGGGTTGTGGTATTAGCCTTATGGGATGTCAGAGTTATGAACCCTTACATGTAAATAAAATACCTATTCCCTCCTTGGTTCACTTGTCTTGAGAAGATCCATCGTATACACAGATATCCATATTTGGAATATTTTGTTCAGATCATGCTTTGCTTAGTTCCAGGGAAACATCTATATCTCTAAATGACGTACTTAACCTGTCTACAAAGCTTAAAATCTACAATCTTTCTCCTTTGTTTCTTATTTTCCCCTTGTCCTTTCAGAAGATAAGTAGTTACTTCCCCTAGCGATGCATTTATTATCTTTTAATGCAGGCAATCTTATACATATACTAGGCAATAAATATTTGCACTAGAGTATTTGACATGATCAGAATTTACTTCACCTAGCAAAGGGCCTACATCCTGAAAGCTTGTGATCTCAAATAAACCTGTTGGACTATAAACTGGTGTAGTGTGACTTCAGGCTTACTTAATGTAAACATTTTAAAAAGTTAATATTGAAATGTTATCTTATATGTTTTAAAAAGACTTTAAATCTCTTGAATATTGTGATTAATCAGTCTGAGAACATGTCAGCGATTTTACCCCTTCGGGTATTAATTACTGTAAAATGCAATTTCAAGGAATTATGATGAGCTCAAGTTAAAGGAGAGCACAGACATGTCAGGTGATAATTTCACTCAACTTTTCAGCTTCCTCATAAAAATAAATAAAAAACTTACATTTATGTAGCTTCTTTCAGAAATTCAAAGCATCTTAAAATATTTAGAAAGCAATATTTAAAGAAAACAGAAAGCTCAGCAGGTCTGGCAGCATCCGTGGACAGAAATCAAACTTCATGTTTCAGGGCCAGTGACCCTTGCTCAGAAACAATCTTAAATTTAGTCACAGTGCAGTGTAGGAAATTTTAACAAATAAGATACGTATTTTCAGATAAAAAACAAGTATTTGTCATCTTCTCGGCACATTGTCTCTGATTTGGGATATTAAAACTTGTGAAGGAATTAAACCTTGTTAGCTTTTTGTTCCCCAGTAACCAGTATGACTGTTGAAGTTTCATTTTGAGAACGAAGTTGGGCAATTTCTAAGGCACTTTTATTGACAGATCACAGAATTACCCCTGAAGTGTTATTTTATTTTCAATGGAGTCAAGCACCAATCTCCACGACATACCATTCAATTCCCAGCCAGGTGTTTTCCTATTTACTAGATTTTCAATTCAGCACATTTCTATATATCCCATGGGTATAAACCTTGTGCAGTCTTTTACGTGGAACTGGGTCAAACAAATTTTTAAAATCCAGGTAAATAACATTCACTGTGTCACACTAATCCACAAGGTCAGTAACTTCATCGAAAAAATCTAATAGATATGGCAAAACATGACCTCTCATTTCTAAAGTCATACTGCTGTTTCTTGCTCATCTATACCCCTTTCGATTATCCTTTAGACTGCCCTAAGCAATTTTCCCGCAATTGATGGGAGATTTATAGGTCTATAATTAGACAGCTTATCCCCTGCTCCTTCATGAATACAGCAGTTAAATATTTCACATTTTCTTTTCTTTAATGAATGCAAGTTTAGTTCTTCAAATTGTTTTTCATAATTTATAGCCAAAAATAACAGTATAATCCTTGATGTTCTTTGAATTTTCTGCAAGTCGTCAGTACTGTTTTGAAAAATCACACCTTATTCAAGACGTATTCTGACCAATAAATTAATCCTGATTAAAAATAACCCAGTTTGACACAACCAAAGACTTTTGAGGTCCACCCAATATGTATTCCCTTACATTGGTATCCAATTCAAAATTAAGCAAATGTTGTCAATATACATTCAAGTTTATGGCTAATGTATAAACATACTTTGTGCACATATTTCATGACTGTAATATACACTTGTTCATACTATTACACTTTACAATTTGTCTGGCATGCTCAATTCATCCTTGTTACCTTAGTTTTTTATTGATATACCAGGATTTGCTGAAATAATTTCCTGCTAATTTCAGTCAGAAATTTGAATTTTTCTTAGTTTTTGACCAAATCCTTTATTTCCTGCCTGAGTCTTCCATGGTCTCTTTGGTGTAATATTCATGACCTTAGTGTACCCATTTTCCAAAGTTAAATGTATTCAAACACACATTGCTAAGGCAAAAAACCACGATAATCAGTCTACACTTGTTCAATTATTTGAAAATGAGCCACATTTTTATACTTGAGCTTTCTGGCAATAAAATGTATGTGTGGAACTTTTGTGGCTTAACAGAAATGGGTAATGAGTTACAAAATTAAGAGCTGGCTGACTGTGGGACTGTTCCTCTTGACCAATATTACTTGATGTCTTGCCTCTCAAATTTGGATTTCTTTTCTAAACTAAGCTCACGGTTCATTGTTTCTTCTGTTGTTACCAGGTTGTTCTTGGAGGTTGTTTAAATTTCACTGCTCTGTATTAGAGAGATGGCTAGAAGCGAAGAGCTTTTGAAAATAAACTTTTATTGACAGTAATCATATTTCTCAAGATAAGAATGAGATCTCAGTTGTTGTTTATTCCACAGAATCTCCATGTGCTTGTGTGCTGTTTACATTATTATGAGATTGCATCCTATGTGCATGCTCAATAGATAATGCTGGAGTCAAATTCCTGACAAGAAAAACAGGCGATTTTTATTCTACCCTTCAGGTTTCTTGCTCCACTTAAGCTGCCAGACCTGCTGACTTTCTCCAGCATTTTCTATTGTTATGTCAGACTTCCAATATTTCAGCATGTTGCTTTTAAGTTTTTGCTTTACATCTTCCAAATCTTTCCCTTGATAAACAACACTTACAATTCTTCCTACCAAGATTTTATAGTCATAATCATTGTGGTGGCTTCAACATTCTCCCCAATATTGTACAGTGCTCTCTTTGAGCTTGTTGAGGTTGTTTCTTTCTAAATTTATACTCTTTGCCTGCGCTGGGAGTGGAAAGTTTACCTGTTGTTAAAGTGAACAGATGACTTGCTGTTTTCTTGTTAGTCTATATGTAGTAGTTAGGGCAGGTAACGTTTTTAGTTTATCAATGAAGAATTTCCCTGCTTGCTTGGGATAGTTAGGGGTGGGTATTCTCAGCAGTATGTCAGCAGTTGTTTGGTTTTCGCTGAATATTTTTCTAAATTCACACATGGAATGGGTGTCTCTGTGTAGGCCAGTACTTATTGCCTGTCCCTAGTTGCTCAGAGGAATCAACCACATTGCTGCTGGTCTGGAGTCACATGTCAGCCTGACCAGGTGAAGACAACACATTTCCGTCGTTAAAGTGTGTTAGTGAAGTAGATGCGTTTTTCCCACAATTGACGATAATTTCGTGGTTAGCAGATTTTTTATTGAACTTAAATTCCACCATCTACGTAGCAGTATTTGAACCCAGGTCCCAAGAACATTACTTGGGTCTCCATGTTAATAGTATCGCAATAAACCACTAGACCATCATCTCCCCGTACGCTCAATAATGGTATAACATCACATCAGAATCAGTCTGAAGTTTTTAATCCTTGGTAGCATTTTGGTGATTTTCTTTCACTTTTAGAAAGCGCCTTTGATCAGCTTCAATACTGAATTGTAATCCTAAGATATAGAGAATTTCTTATGAGCCTAAGTTGCTGCAAGGATTTCTTTTATCTACAATCACATAACTCTGTTCGGTTTCAGTTAGGGATCTTGAGACATAGTAAACTGCTCTTCCCCTTCCATCTTTCTGAACCTGCCACTAGACACATCGGCCATCTCAGTAGCTGGAAACTCATAATCATACTGAGTTAGGATCCCTAAGTTTATTAACAAGTTTTTTTTATTTTCTTAGATGTTCATTTTTGAACAAGCCTGGCCTTGCCCAAGAAATTGCCTCAAAGGTTCAATGATTCAAGCTTGGTGTGGCAGAATCTTTCCATCTTCACTGACCATGCTAATTAAACTGTTGTTTTTGATGACATTCTTGTGTGATGGGAACCTTTTATTTTCTGTGGTTAGCTGATGATTCCTGTTTCTTGGATGATTAATCTGAGAAACTTTATTGTGAGTTTTGAGAACTCAAGCTTCTCATTTTTTAAAATTCATTCATGGGATGTGAAAATAGTTGGCTGGACAATTTATTGTCCATTCCTTCTTGGTGAGCTGCCTTCTTGGATCGTTGCAGCCCATGTGCCATAGGTTGACCCACAATTCCCATAGAGAGGTGCAATGATTGTTATGTAGTCAGCCAGGAGAACCGCATAGGACACAAGTTCCCTGATTAGTGCTGTTAATCCAGTCCAATCAGCGAGTCCTGGCCGACAGATAAAAAGAGGTGTGTCGTCAAACATTCCAAGACCTGAGAGCTGGCTCTGAGGGAGCTGGACCAGTGTCAAAGACTTTACACATGTAAATAACGGGTGACTTGGTGTCAGAATATAGCCTCTGTGAAATTATTTTGGTGGCAACGAGAGTAAAGCACATTCCTGAAGAATCCCCCTTGCAAAAGTCATCTTTGAGTTGGAGTAAGCATTTCTGGCATTCTGCCATTTGGGAATCTTGACTTGTCCAACACTGCCATCAAAGACTGGGCCCAGCACGTCGAAAGAATGTGTTATTTTTTCTGGGCAAATGACATTGGATCACAAAGTTCATCTAACGCTAAAACTCTACCAGCTTTTATTCAGCAATTTGAGAACCGGGGAATCTGTATTGAGATTTTGACTCAGTTAAGAGGATTGGCAGGGGCATGTAACTTTGGTTTAACTCCTAACATGATGTTGAGAGACCGTTTGTTATGTGGGATTAATAATGTAACCGTGCAAAAGTGCCTACTATCTGAAACCTAACTGGACTTCAAACAGGCACTACTACTGATAGTATCATTGGAGAATGCAACAAGTCAAGCATTTGAGCTATAACGTATTCGGATAAAAGTGGACACCCTTGTCAGTTCGAATGAGAATGGAAAACACCACTTGATTGAAGGCAATTGCATAGAGTCACTCAGGACATATCCTGAACAGAGGAACTCTAGGTCAGCCCACGACAAAGCTTCAAAACAAAGCAAAGCCTCGGCTAAACTTTTAAAATTTTCTTCAGAATCTGGGCTGGCAGGCCATTGTGCTTGCTGCCGATATGTGTACTCGAGACAGCAAAGTGGTGCTCCTCGACCTAAATTGAGGAAGAAACTGCCAGTATGCAGGAGAGTTAACACCCTGGAAAGTCTGGTTTGGAAGCTTACCAATTTCCAAATCAAAACCAGTCAAAATAAATGTCTAGTTAAATGACCATTCGATTCTAGTGGAGGTCGATACTGGCATGGTCGTTTCTCTGATTATAGAATCAGTCTTTGGTAATATTTGCTATGGGCTCCAACCCTTAAGTTTGCACAAGACCTAGGCTAGACTGCAAACATATACCATGGAACCTTTACAGATTAAGGGTACAACTTTTGTTCCAGACTCTTATGAGGAGCATCTGGTTCAGTTACCACTGACTGTAGTAAAAGGCTCTGGCCCAAGCTTAATGAGGTGAATTAGTTGAGAGAGATTCACCCAGACAGGCTCAGAATTTTTTAAATGGCTGACTGAGTGAAGTCCTAAGTAAGTATTGGAAGCCTTTCAAGAAGGTTTACGGACTATCAAATGAGCCAAGACCATTTTGCATGTTGATCAGGAAACAATTGCACAAGCCTGCAAGCCCTGCCCTGTGCGACTTGCCTTACAGGCAAAAGCAGAGGCAGAAATCTGAAGGCTGGAGAGTAAAAGGAAATCATCAAGGCAATGGCCTTGTGGTATTATCACTGGACTGTTGACCCAGAGACCCAGGTAATGTTCTGGGGACCTGCATTCAAATCCCACCACAGCAGATGGTGGAATTTGAATTCGATAAAAATCTGGAATTAAGAGTTTAATGATGAACATGAATCCATGGCTGATTCTTGGAAAAAAACATCTCGTTCACTAGTGTCCTTATGTGAAGGAAACTGTCATGTTTACCAGGTCTGGCCTACATATGACTCCAGACCCACAGCAAGATGGTTGACTTTTAACTGCCCTTTGGCCAATTTGGGATGGGCAATAAATGCTGGCCTAACCAGTGATGCCCTCATGCCCTGATCAATAAAAAAAATCAAACCAGTACAGGTTATGGAATGTGCAGTGAACTGATTATGAAGTCCAACAGATTGGTTCGCCTTTGTGGGGATTTTAAAGAAACAGGAAATTGCTTTTCACAGCTCGATAAATACCCAATCCCTCGCATAGTGGATTTATACACAAAGCTGGTTGGGGGGTGGTGGTGGGGTCTGTCCTTCATGAAATTGGAAAATGAGTCATGCATTCTTGCAGTTGTGGTTAGATGAGGTATTCTAGAAGTACACTGCAGATAATACCCTTCAGGGTTTGTACTAATATACAAGAGTGCCATTTGTGTTATCATCAGCCTGTGTGATTTTTCAGTGGATCGTGGACAACATTTTGCAAGGTGTACCCCAGATTGCCATTCATCTAAATGACGTGCCATTAACAGGGAAGACCAATAGAGAACTTGGACATAGCCCTTAGATTTTTTCACAATAGGCATACACTTAATAAGGGAAACATTTGTGTTTCAGGCACCCCAAGTGACCTACTTGGGTTATAAACTCAAAAAGACTGGGTTACATACATTGGATGGTAAAGTGAGGGTAGTCAGTCAATGGTGTCCTGGCTCCCACATCTGTTCCAGAGCTAGCGCCTTTCGTTGGGCTGGTGAATTATTATAGAAAGTTCGTACATAACCTGGTGTCCATCTTGGCACCTTTACATCAACTCCTAAAAAAGGATTAGCTTTGGAAATTGTCAGTAGCCAAGCCATAGCTTTCAGGGAAATGAAGAAACAACTATCCTCTACAGTGTTAGCACACTATCATCCCAAGTGAGATCTGGTGTGGACATATGATGCCTCCCTGTATGACATCAGGGTAGCATTAGCTCATAGGTGGCCCAATGGAGATGAATGCCCAATAGCCTCTGCATCCAGGACTTTGGCTAATGCAGAACATAAATAGAAAAGGAAGGTTTGACGATCATATTTTGAGGCATAAAGTTCCACCAATCCCTTTATGGACATAAATTTGTTATAAGAACAGACAACAAACTCCCACTAGCCTCATGGAGGACAAGCAGTGCTATCTGCAGCTTCAGGCGAAATTCAGGATATTGGCCTCTATGGAGTTACTCTAGGCCAGAATTGCAGGATTTTGACCCAGGAACAGTGATATATTTCGAAGTCATGATGGTGAGTGGCCTGGATGGGAACTTGCAGGTGGTGAATGGCAGTGACTGTAGGTTTAGTAGGTGCTGTCTAATGATGTTTGGTGAATTTCTTCAGTGAATCTTGAAGATAGTATTCACCTGTTGATATTGAACGCCAGTCATGGAGGGAATGGATTTTTGTGGATATAGTGCCAATCGAACTAGCTGTTTTGTCCTGTATGGTGTCAAATATCTTGAATGTTGTTGGAGCTGCACCCACCCAGGTAAGTGGGGCATATTCCATCACACTCCTGACTTGCGCCTTGTGGATGGTGTTCAGGCTATGGGGAGTTAGCAGGTAAGTTGCTCGTCACAGTATTTGTGACCTCTGACTTGCTGTTGTGGTCTGTGTTTATGTGTTAGTTTTGGTTGAGTTTCTGGTCAATGGTATTTGCCAGGACATTGATAGTGGGGGAATTCAGTGATGGCAATGCCCCTGAATGTCAAGAAATGATGGTTAGATTGTCTCTTATTGGTGATGGCGATTGTCTAGCATTTGTGAGGTGCAAATATTATTTGCTACTTGACAGCCCAAGTCTGGATATTGTCTTCTTACAATTGAACTTTTAGAGTTAATCCTGCATTTTATAGTCTTTGTAGCATTATCATTACTTCATACTCGTGCTCTACTTTTATTGAACCATGGATTAAGCTAGCATCCATTGAACCATGGATTAAGTTTGCATCTATTTGGCAAATGATGCCTTCCATACCTTCTAAAATATTTGACATAGTTCTCTGGAAGATCCCCAGTGTGGATGCGATCCCAAAAGAAAAATTGTTAAAACAGTGATGTTTGAAAGATATAATGAGTGTTATTAAAAGCTTTGATTCCTCATCTAGGGGTAAATGCCAAACTCCACAGTTTGCATCAATTTTTTTGAAGACAGTACTACTTCTTGCAAGTTTTAGCAGACTTTAAAAAAGATGGCATTGGATGTGCTTCATGTTGTTCTGCTGCTTTAATCAGTTGGACAAGAGCATGACGAATTCTGAAGGATCCATTTGATTTTGATACTCTGCCAGAACACCACCTTGTTGGCTTAGTTACTAGCAAAATAATACCTTATTGAAGCATTGCCTCTATTTCACTTCTCTAAGGTTTTGGAGTAGATTTGTAGTTCTGGTTGTGGGTGTTGTGGTTGGTTGGCTCCCTGAGCTGTTTTTTGTTCCGCAGACGTTTCATTACCCTTCTGGGTAACATCATCAGTGCAGCCTCCGATGAAGAGCCGGTGTGTTTTCCCTCCTGGTTTTTAATCACTGGGGTCCGTTGAGCTGGATTACCTCACTTCCAGTTTTCCTTTGCAGTGGAGTGTAGGTGTGGTTGAGTTCTATGCGTTTATTGATGGCTTTCTTCATGGAGTACCAGGCTTCTAGGAATTCCCGTGCCTGTCTCTGCCTAGCCTGTCCCAGGCTCTTGGAGTTGTCCCAGTCGAAGTGATGGTTCTCCTTGTCCATGTGGATTGAGATGAATGAGTATTGGTCGTGCCTTTTTGTAGCCAGTTGGTGTTCATGTACTGTTGTTGTTAATTTCCTTTCTGTTTGTCCGATGTAGTGTTTCAGTGTTTCTCACAGTCTCTGCAGGGAATCTTACAGATGACATTGTTCCCGTCCATTACTGGGAGTGGGCCTTTGGTTCGGGTGAGCAGTTGGCTTAGGGTTGATGTGGGTTTGTGTGCCACTCTGATGCCCAGCAGTTGTAGGAGCCTTGTGCTTAGCTCTGATGTGTTCCACACATTGAGTGGCACACAAATCCACATCACTTCGACTGGGACAACACCAAAATCCTGGGACAGGCTAGGCAGAGACAGGCACAGGAATTCCTAGATGCCTGGTACTCCACGAAGAAAGCCATCAATAAACAGATAGAACTCGGCCCCATATACACTCCACTGTGAAGGAAAACTAAAAGTGAGTCAATCCAGCTCAACAGAACCCAGAGTTTAAAAACCAGGAGGGAAAACACACTGATGCTTCATTGGAGGCTACACTGATGATGTTACCCAGCATGGTAATGAAATGTCTGCGGATCAACAAACCAGCTCAGCAAGCCAAACAACCACAACATTTCAGAAGTAGTAGGAACTGCCAATGCTGGAGAATCTGAGATAACAAGGTGTAGAGCTGGATAAACACAGCAGGCCAAGCAGCATCAGAGGAGCAGGAAAGCTGACATATCAGGCCTTGACCCTTCTCTCAAGAAGGGTCCAGGCCCGAAACATCAGCTTTCCTGCCCCTCTGATGCTGCTTGGCCTGCTGTGTTCATCCAGCTCTACACCTTGTTATCACAACATTCCACTTCTCTTTTTTAAGAAATGGGTGTGGGACTTGTCTGAGTGTAAACCAGTAAATTGCTTTAGCATCCTCTTTTATCATGTTGTGTGCAGTGTTCAATTTGAGCATTGGTCTGAACATTTTTGAAAATTGCATTCTGATTCTATCGTTTTGTTCTTGGTCATTGAATCTTCAGCAATGAAGAAGTTATTTTAGATCCATGCATGCTTTTCTGCTTAAGTATTAGCATTCTTGGCTCAGAATGAAATGTAATGTTTTACAGGTTTCTCTGTCCTTGTATCTTGCTGTTATGTTTTGTTGCCCTTTAACTTTCAACTTGACCCATACTAGAGTCAGATTAACAAAGTTGCAGACTTACTTTTCCGTCTCCAATGCTACCAAGACATTCTTCAACCTGCCAACCATCTTCCTTCCACAACTGTGACATTCTGCAATGATGTCTTGGAAATTTTCCATGTGCTTTTTTTGCTGCTGCGTCAATGCACATTTGGTTTTGCACTCTTTAAATTGAGTGGCTCCGGAAGGGTTGTTCAATTGGATTTCTCTCTTTCCCTCCTGACAAAAAGAGTTGGCTTGGCTTTCTTACATTGATCTGTACAGCCAGCTGTGCTGCCTTAGTCAATATTTGATCTTCTCAAGACAGTAGAGCCTGAAGTACTTTCTTCTATTCCTAACTAAACAAACCTTTAACATTCCACACTCTCAATCATCAGCTAAATGCTAAACGTTATTAAAATACAAATTGATTCCTTGCCCAGGATCTATATTTTCTTCAGTTAAATGTAACTTGCTCAACTGTGTTTTATGAGCTCTACAGTATGAGTCAAAAGATTCAATGACATCGTTATAGGAATCTGTCTCTTTATTCACTCAACCTGTCTACCCACGCAATACTACCAATAGCATACAACAAGGTGTGACCTGATACTTATTATTCTTTGGCATCTGCCAATGTGGTATACTGCAAGCGCTGTACCCGTTGTGACCTCCTCTACATCGGGGAAACCAAGCGGAGTCTTGGGGACTGCTTTGCAGAACACCTACGCTTGGTTCGCAATAAACAATTGCACCTCCCAGTCGCGAACCATTTCAACTCCCCCTCCCATTACTTAGACGACATGATCATCCTGGGCCTCCTGCAGTGCCACAACGATGCCACCCGAAGGTTGCATGAACAGCAACTCATATTTCGCTTGGGAACCCTGCAGCCCAATGGTATCAATGTGGATTTCACAAGCTTCAAAATCTCCCCTCCCCCCACTGCATCCCAAAACCAGTTTGTCCCCTCCTCCCTAACCTGTTCCTCCTCTCACCTATCCCCTCCTCCCACCTCAAGCCACACCTCCATTTCCCACCTACTAACCTCATCCCGCCCCCTTGACCTGTCCGGCCTCCCCAGGCTGACCTATCCCCCCCCACCTCCCCACCGACACTCACCTCTGCAGGCTCCAGCCCCCCCCCACTTTAACTAGTCTGTCTCCTCTCCACCTATCTTCTCCTGTATCCATCTTTGATCTGCCTCCCCCTCTCTCTCTATTTATTTCAGTTCCCTCTCCCCGTCCCCCTTTTCTGATGAAGGGTCTAGGCCCGAAACATCAGCTTTTGAGCTCCAAAGATGCTGCTTGGCCTGCTGTGTTCATTCTGCTCCACACTTTGTTATCCCTAGTTCTGGGTTTTCACTTGGTAACAAGTAGCATAAAGTTAAGTCAAGATTGCTTGATAAGTAAGTGTTACAGGAATCAAGAAACAAAATGGTGAATGCAGGTATTCGAGATTTCGCAATAATCAGAGTTAGCAGCGGTGACTGACAATGATCTGAAACTCATGGTATGTGCCATTGGTAATGCCCTAACTGGAAGAGAGGCAAAATTACAACAGAGCCATTTTCTGGGGCTCTGCAATTCATGGTTCAGCTAGAGATCACAGCTGGGAACATTGCATAGGCACCTATTGCATATATCACCTACAATGGGTAGATTTTGTTTTGCCACCATTGAACTGGAGGAATTTTTGACTTCTTTGGGTCCAATTGTCAGACAAATCATTGAGAGGCATAGCCTATTGATTGATGGATAGGAAGTATAGAGGTAAATTTGAATAAAGGCTGATCAGTACTTCCTGATTTCACCAGGACAACAGGATTCTTGTGCTCAATTTTAGTTCCAAATTGTCTTCTTCATTTCTTCTTTTAAAGTCGATGTATCTTACCCCATTTACAATAGGTAAGTGAAATGTAACACCATGAGCTGTATTCAGTTGCTCAAGATTGATGAACATTCCAAAGCAGAATCAAAGATTTGGTCTAATCAGAGTGAAGAAGAAATTGTCTTGTGATAAAAAAGCTCCTCACCTAAAGAAGGAAGTTGTGCAGCACTGATTAAACAGCTCAACATCCATAGCTTTCAAATGTAGAGTGTGGTTTTATGAGGTAATAATTTCACAGCACTCTGGGGAAACAACAACATTTGAATTACTCGAGCTTCAATTAATCACTTTGTTTTGGGTTTAATTAAAATTCTATGAGTTCAAAGTTTTATAGAGAGCACAATACTGCAATTCAGTCATTTATTGATCCTGGTTTCAGATGAACATTGTCCACCGCTGGGAATCTAAAACACATACTTATGACCCCACACTTAGAATAAATGTTCATTGTGGCAGCAGCAATGTTGAAATAATTTTACCCTCGTAATAAAGTGGAATGGCACTCAATAATTCTGATACTTGATTTTCTTTTGGCATTTAATATTTTTAACCAACTCCTTCACAGTATAAGAAGCACTTTGTATCATTTATAGCAATTACAGCCAATAAAAACATTACCCGTCTTCTCATCTTATGACTGAAACAGTACAAACCAGATTTGATTCTTAATCTGAACTCGTTTATAAATACTCCTGCAGAAAGGCTGTAGACATGCTCACTGAACCGTTGGATTTAGATGTAAACATTTCGTCACCCTGTTGGTAACATTGTCAGTGGGCCTTCAGTGAAGCATCGGTGTTCTGTCCCACTTGTTACTTGTATGCCTCGGTTTGCTGGGATGGTTGGTATTACGTCCAAATTTGTTTCTCAGTGGGTTGTACATCAGGGTCTAATTCAAACTCAAACTTTATTCAGGCAGCAAGTTACAGCTGAGATAATGCAAATGTCTTTATTAGAACTATGCTATGAAGGCAAGAACAAGTCAGTAAGGACAGGAATGGCCTTGGCACAACAAATTCTTGTATAGAACGCCCAACTGAGCTTCGTGATCTAGGAACAAAAAGATGCATTTCACTACCTGTAGGAAAGCAAAGAAGAAGATTGGGGCAGGCTGGAATAATATAAGCAGGTTGCCTTGACAACAGAAAATTTTGAAACAACTGAGCAAATTCCCTTCTGAAAGGTTTCTGCAAAATAGCCAAACGATAAGATCGCAAACATGAGTTCAAAGTAGTCTAGTGAAATGTTGACTTCTTTACTGGGATGCACTGTAGCCAAAAGTTCACCTGAAAAGTAGAGAAAAATTTAGAAATTTTACACATTTACCATTTTACATCAAATGTAAAGTTTCTCACTGGCCCCTACAATCTTATTTATTTTCATAGATTCTAAAATAAGTAATTACTGTAAGCCATGCAACATAAAAGTAACAACAGGGTATATGTATAGAGTACCATTACCATAGGAAAATGCCCCAACACATTTTACAGGTCATATTCTGGCAAAAACTGACACAGTCAAAAAAAAATCAGTAAGGTGATCGATGCATGATCATAATTTTCCAGGACTTCGCTGTCCTTGACCTTCACCAACCAAGTTATTTGAATACTTGATCTTCAGGATATTTTACTGTTATTCGAACCTAATATAGAGCACTCAGATACATTGTGAAGGTGAAACACAGTTTTAAGGAGCAATACAGAGGGAAGGATAAACAGTGAAGTTGTTTATAGAGGGCTAATGATGAAGTAAAGGAATTGAAGTGGTATAAGACATTAGGGTTGGGTGAACACAGATTCTGGAATGTTACAGAGCTCAGGATTAAAGTGCTTTTATCAAAATAGAACACAAATGATGACAAATATGTAAAATCCTACTACTTGTAATACAGGAGAATGTAATTGTCAACGTGCTTATTGTTCCCGACTGTTTTCAAGGAAAAGATATTTTTGCATTTAAAATGATTAAATACACGAATAACCTACATTTCGATGCACTAAACATCCCCCAAGATATCTCACAGTTCAGGATTTATAGGATACTGCATTTCCCCAAATTAAGACTGCTAGTAAAATAAGATTAAAGTAAGATGAATAAACCAACTCCACACAATGAAAGAGACACACAGCCATTGGTTTAATCCTGAACTAAATTAATTACTTGAATACTTCATGCTGGGCATCATACCCAACGTCAGTATCTTTGAGAAAAAGAAATGCTTGGGACTTGCAAATAATAATAAACTTGTGCAGCTGGCATTAATGAGATGAATGCCTTTCACAAACAGAATGTGTGTTCCCAAAGCAGGAGGTGTGGTACTGCAATGACTAGTTTTTCTGAACAGGATATTTTCAGTGATATTTATGACACATCTGAGGAGTAGGTGGGACTTGAATGCCGCCACACCTGTGACATCACACCAGGTCTTGACAGTAATTGAAACCACCTGAAGTCTCTTCAAGCAAAATATTTATAATTTAAAGGAAGTGGTGTAGTAATTTCTGGCTTAGTCAACATTTTCAAAATATTCTGTATGATCAGGTTGTAAGTATCAGGAGGGAAAATGTTGATGTTTTTATCTAGCACAATATTGGTCAGAGGCCCATATGGGTTTTGTTAGCTCAGTTGGCTGGACGTCTGGTTTGTGATGCAGAATGATGTTAACAGCACGGTTTCAGTTCCTACACCAGCTATTACCATGAAGAACTCACCTTCTCAGCCTTTCCCTTTGCCAGAGGCATGCTGACCCTCAGATTCAACCACCACTAATTCTCTGTCTCTGACAAAATAGTCCTGTGGCCTGGTAGGACTATGGGGACTTTTGTGTTACATATCCTCCCGAAACCATTCCTTGAAAATTGACCATAATTTCTTTGGCTTTGGTAACATCATTTACATTTATTTGAAATACACGCTGCTCAAAGTAGGTTTAAAAGCCATACTGATTTTGTGCGTGCAAACCTGGTCCTACACCGACCGGTGGTATTGGCTGCAAATGCAGCCTTTCAACAAAAGTGCTTATTTAGTTATGCTTGAGTTAAACATGTACAATGAAGAAATAGTTTTATTTAATAAGGCAGATCTAAAATAATGCACAATAGAAGAATTATTTCGTGTAATTGTTGATGACTTATTGCAAACTTTCAAGCAATCCTACTAGGTTAATTGTACACAAGGATGTCTGATGAACTGCTGGAAGAAGTGGTGGAGGCTGGTATGATTACATCACTTAAAAGGCATCTGGATGGGTATATGGAGGGGTTGCGAAGGATATGGGACAAATGCAGGCAAATGGGACTAGATTTACTTAGGATAGCTGGTTGCCATGGATGAGTTGGATTGAAGGATCTGTTTCTGTGCTGTATATCTCTACGGCATAAATAGGGATGTCTTACTGCAGTAATGCAGGGTTTATTTTTCCTTTATTCATTAATGGGATGAAGGTGCTGCTGGCTAGGCAGCATTTATTACCCATCTCTAATTGCCTTCCCTAAATGATGATAGTGAACCAAATGGGTTTTTCCAACAATAGATAGTGCACTCACAGTCATCATTAGCCTCTTAATCACAGATATTGATTGAATTCAAATTCCATCATCTGCTTGGTGGGATCTAACCTGGGTCCCCAGATCGTTACCTGGGTCTCTGGATTAGCGGTCCAGCAATAATACCACAAGGCCTATTTCAGGCCTACTGCAGCCAGGAGCCCTCACTCTGGACCTACTGCAGCCAGGAGCCCCCACTCTGGACCTACTGCAGCCAGGAGCCCCTGCTCCTGGCCTACTCCAGCCATATTGTGATCACTCAGTAAGCCTGCTTTGATCTTGCGAAAAACCTGTTTTACATTGGATGTGCTGTCAAATACTTCTGCCAGTGCTTGCAAGATATGATGGCTGGAAAATTAGAGGTGGCGCCGATACAGTCATCAATGTACCGGAGGAAGAGGTGGGGTTTGGGGCCTGTGTAGGTGCGGAAGAGGGACTGTTCCACGTAACCTACAAAAAGGCAGGCATAGCTGGGGCTTGCGGAAGAGGGACTGTTCCACGTAACCTACAAAGAGGCAGGCATAGCTGGGACTCCCTTGTTCGCTCCACACTGCCTTCCAACCCCACCACACCCGGCACCTTCCCCTGCAACCGCGGGAAATGCTACACTTGTCCCCACACCTCCTCCCTCACCCCCATCCCAGGCCCCAAGATGACATTCCACATTAAGCAGAGGTTCACCTGCACATCTGCCAATGTGGTATACTGCATCCACTGTACCCGGTGCGGCTTCCTCTACATTGGGGAAACCAAGCGGAGGCTTGGGGACCGCTTTGCAGAACACCTCCGCTCAGTTCGCAACAAACAACTGCACCTCCCAGTCGCAAACCATTTCCACTCCCCCTCCCATTTTCTAGATGACATGTCCATCATGGGCCTCCTGCAGTGCCACAATGATGCCACCCGAAGGTTGCAGGAACAGCAACTCATATTCCGCCTGGGAACCCTGCAGCCATATGGTATCAATGTGGACTTCACCAGTTTCAAAATCTCCCCTTCCCCTACTGCATCCCTAAACCAGCCCAGTTCGTCCCCTCCCCCCACTGCACCACACAACCAGCCCAGCTCTTCCCCCCCACCCACTGCATCCCAAAACCAGTCCAACCTGTCTCTGCCTCCCTAACCGGTTCTTCCTCTCACCCATCCCTTCCTCCCACCCCAAGCCGCACCCCCATCTACCTACTAACCTCATCCCACCTCCTTGACCTGTCCGTCTTCCCTGGACTGACCTATCCCCTCCCTACCTCCCCACCTACACTCTCTCCACCTATCTTCTTTACTCTCCATCTTCGGTCCGCCTCCCCCTCTCTCCCTATTTATTCCAGTTCCCTCCCCCCATCCCCCTCTCTGATGAAGGGTCTAGGCCCGAAACGTCAGCTTTTGTGCTCCTGAGATGCTGCTTGGCCTGCTGTGTTCATCCAGCCTCACATTTTATTAATTCTCCAGCATCTGCAGTTCCCATTATCTCTGATGATAGGAATGAATATATTTCTCTGTTTACAAAAATAACTATCTCTTGAATTGACATTCAGCTCAGTCTCATTCTGTGTAGCAATCATCTCCCTATCAACTCCACTGCTCTGCAAATCAAACACCTGATGGAAATTTATAACCAACCAACCAATGTCTACTTGAAGAAATAGATTTGAGACAAAAAACACTATTTATTCTATCACATCTAATCCCAACTCGGGTGTGCGCAGATGTTTCCTGGGGAGAACCATATTCCTTTCCCCATGATTTTAATTTTTCTAGTATTTTCTCCAAACTCAATAAATATCACTGCATCTTGTTTTTAATTGGGAGGACCATGGACTCAATTTCAATTTAAATGCATTGTTCACAGCACTGATCATATGAGTGAAGTCTCTGTCCTTATCCTGCAATTAACAATTTAGTTTGCATAGTTTTGATGTAATATCTGTAAGAGCCCCAAAGCTGATCAACCATGCATTGTCGAACAGCTCACCGCACACATCATTTCTTTATTTAAGGAAAGTATGATTTCAGGATCAAACCATCTTTGGAGGACCTCAGTTGACTTAATCCCCTCAACGATATGGAGGACTAATTCACTGTAGGCAGCGTCAAATTTCTCAAGTAAGGATTTTAACAGATGTTGCTGAAGGGCTCTTTCTTAAATTGAGTTTATGATCTTAAGCACAACTTTGATTGTATGTGAAAAGTTCACAGTTTTGCTTATTAACATTTATTAGTGTATTCTACATGATTTAACAAAAAAGAGGGAAAATCAGGGCCATTTTTGCAAACTGCAACACAGCCCATAATAGCACCAAGCATAGCTGGTGCACCATCAGTGCGATAGAAATAGTTTCTTCGATTGGTATGTTTTTTTTCAAGCAAATACTTTTTGAATTTGCCATAGTTATCTTCACTCTTTGTTCTCACTATAAGGGGCAAAAGGACGAGAAGTTCCTCTTTAGTTGTTATGTCTTTAAAAAACCATGTGCACAAGGACAATCTATGTCAGTCATGTCAATGGATACACCAAACTGCAATGAGAAACTTTCACAGTTCTTCGGGTCTTGTTGTGGTTGTTGAAACACATCTTCATGCAAAGATACAGGTCACCCCGCCACTGTGGAATCCCATTATTATTTCTTCTTTATTCTTAAAGTCTTTGAATGAAGAGCCAGCAGCCACAGTCATTGCTTCTTTAATTACCTCACCATCTGTGAATGATTTCCTGTGTTTTGACAGAAGATGGCACGTGTGAAATGATGGCAAACACTTCAGCGCTAGCCTTACAGTCCCTGCTCATTTAGAACAAAATGACCTGAGCTTTCAAAACAGCCTTCAACTCATCAGCTTTTTTTTGTCTGAAGTGTGTTGTTCACGGGAAAGCTATCATTGAATTTATTGTGCATCATTTTGTGATGTTGTACCAAACCCACCCTTTTTCACTTTGGTGACCTAGTAAGACACATTTTCTTTTCTTTTACAGTTGTGAACAGAAATTCATTTTCCATTTCCATTCGGAAGTTGTACATTTGTGTTTCCTTTAGAAGTTCCAGATTCATCACTCATCAGTATTGCAACACCTCCTAGTTTGTAGCTTTATGTTGCAGTTAGGCCTCTGAATCATCCGGAGTATTGTGAGCTGCTTTCAAGTGTGGAGGCATGAAGGTCAGTTCCATGGTTGTAATTTGTCTCCGGGCCCCTGCTTGGCTTGTATTGCTCCTCAGTTGGAAATAGGGTATGGCAGTATTCCCTGCAATTTTTCTTTGTCCTGTCAAAAATCCAATAGATAAGCAGCTGAAGAAAAAAACCTGTAGATCTATAGTGAATGGACAGAGGAGTGAGACTGGCCGAACTGGTCTTTGAGAGAGCCTGCATAGATATGATGGGCTGACTAGCCTGCAATGTTTCTCATACAAAAATTTGAAATGATAGTCTACCTGAACCAAACTGAAACATGATGCTAAAGTTGCAAAACCCGTAAAGAACATACCGTTTACTTTATAGGTGGGGCATCTGGAAGTGGAAATCATGCAGAGGCATGATGATTGATGTGAGCACAATGACGGAATACAGACAGACAGTATGATTGACTGTTGCAGAGTCTGCAATAGACCAGTTGCTTGTAATCTATATTTTGGAGATGACAGCTGTAGAGCATAGAGTAACAGAGGTCTGCAGCACTGAAAAAAGACCCTTTGGCTCATTGTTTTTGCCTAGAGCAGACTCAATCACCCAACTATTCTAATCCCATTTTCCAGCACTTGGCCCAGAGCCTCGAATACCTTGGCATTGCAAATGCACATCTAAATACTCGTTACATATTATGAGGGTTTCTGCCTCTACAACCCTCACATGCAGTCAGTCCCATAATCCAACGGCCCTCTGAATGAAAAAAATTTTTTCTCATGTCTCCACTAAACTTCCTGCCCCTTACCTTAAATTTGTACCCACCAATCATTGAATCCTGCACCAAGTGAAAAAGTTCCTTCCCTATCTATGTTCCCTTATAATTTTATACTTCTCAATAATGTCCCCCTCTGTCTCCTCAACTCCAAGGAAAACAATCCCAGTCTATTCAATCTCCCTTCAAACTAAAGCCCTCAGGCTTCATCCTGATAAATCTACTCTGCAACGTTGCCAGTGCAATCACGTCCCTCCTATAATGTGGATTTCAGAAGCGCACACTACACTCTCACTGTGACCTAACCAACTTTTTATATTGTTCATGCATAACCTTCCTGCTCTTAATCTGTATGCCTGAGCTAACAAAGGCAAATATTCCATATGCCGCCTTAACCACTTTATCAGCCTATCCCATTGTAGATATGTACACCAAGTTCCCTCAATTCTTGGTGCTTGTCAGGGTCCTACTGTTCATCATCTATTCCCTTGCCTTTCTTGTCTTACTCAGATGCATCACCACACACGTGCCCAAACTGAATTACATTTGCCACTGATCAGTCCACCTGACTAGCCAGTCGATATCCTCCTGTAATCTAAGGCTATTAACCACCTCAAACAGCAAGGGTCCCAACATTGATCCCTGTTGAACCCTACTCAACACAGGCTTCCAGTCACAAAAACACCCTCAACCAGTATCCTCTGCTTCCTGCCATTCAGCTAAATCTGGATCCAGTTAGCCAAATTTCCTTGGATCTCATGTGCTTTTACCTTCACTATCAGTCCCTCACACTGGACCTTACCAAAAATCTTACAGAAGGCCAAGTAGACTATGGCAATTGTGTTGTCCTGATCAACACTAATGGTTATATCTTCAAAAAATTCAGTCAAGTTGGTCAGACATAAGGTAGGAGCAAATTACTGCAGATGCTGGTATCTACTAAAAACAACAAATGCTGCAGATCACAGCAGGTCAGGCAAAGCGTCTATGGAGAGAGAGCAGTTTTCAGTCCAGATGGCTCTTCATCAGAGCTGAAGTGAAGTGTGGAGGGGACAGTATTCATGCTTTGGTTTGGGACAGCAGGGTGAGGGTAGTGGGTGTAGGGAGCTGGTTAAGAAAATATGTTGACAGTTCAGTCAGATCAAGTAATTGGAGTGTGAGTATGGTAGAACAATGGTGAGTCTCCTGCCAGACTTGAAAGGACAGACAGTCCCAATGGGATGGACGAACAGGGCAGAGGACACAATAACAAAATGTCACAAGCAGAGAGAAAAGAAAGAAATGAGTGATCAGAGATAATGGGAACTGCAGATGCTGGAGATTCCAAGATAACAAAATGTGGAGCTGGATGAACACAGCAGGCCAAGCAGCATCTCAGGAGCACAAAAGCTGACTTTCGGGCCTAGACCCTTCATCAGAGGAGTGTTGGTTCACAATTTAAGGTGTTGAACTCAGTGTTAAATCCAGAAGGCTGCAAAGTGCCTAGTCTGAAAATGAGATGTTGTTCTTCTAGTTTGCGCTACTGCATGCTTAGGACAGACATGTGGGCATGCGAGCAGGATGGTATTTAAAATGATCAGCTACTGGAAGGTTGGGCCATGCTTGCACACGGACTGAGATGTTCCGCAAAGCAGTCACCCAGTCTGTGTTTGGTTTCTCCAGTGCAGAATAGGCCACATTTGAAGCAGCAAATACAATACACAAGATCGGAGGAGGTGCAGGTGAAATGCTGTTTCACCTGGAAATACTGTTTAGGCCCTTAGATGGTGCCATGGGGAGGGTGATAGTGTTGCTAGTTGTGAAATGGACCAGGGTGTCCTGGAGGTTCTTCCAAGGCTGTGGTTTCCCACCCACTATGATTGACAGGGCCCTCAACTGTAACTGGGCTGTCACCCATGCTTCTGCCCATTCCCATCACTCACAATAGTGTGATGGGGTTCCCATTGGCTTCACTCTTCACCCCACCAACCTTCGCATTCATTCTCTGCCATTTCAGAAAACTCTAGCAGCATGCCACCGCCAAATACATCTTTCCCTCACTCCCCCATCTGTAATTCACGGGGATTGTTTCCTCCGGGACACCCTAGTCCATTCCTACAACCACCAATATCCTTGCCCCAAAACACTTTCCCACCTAACCAGAGAAGGTGCAACACTGCCCCTTCACCTCCTCCCTGCTCACCGTCCATGGGCCTAAACAGGCTTTCCAGATGAAGCAGCATTTGACCTGTACCTCCTCCAGAAATCAAACACAGACGGGGTGACTGCTTTGCGGAACATCTCAGTCTGCGTGCAAGCATGGCCCCAAACTTCCAGTAGCTGGTCATTTTAACATACCATCCTGCTCGCATGCCTACAAGTCTGCCCTTGCATGCTGTAGCGCAAACTGGAAGAACAGTAGCTCCTTTTCAGATGAGGCACTTTACAGCTTTCTGGATTTAATATTGAGTTCGACACTTCAAATTGTGAAACAAAACCCATTTCTTTCCTTGCTGTCAGTTTGTGACATTTTGTTATCAGGTCCTCTCTCCCCTCCTCCCATCCCAATGACACTGTCTGTCCTTTCAAGCCTGGTAAGAGTCATACCACTGTTTTTTTTCAGGATGATGCCTCAGTATTAGCATAAAGTTTGCACAGAATACTTCATAATGAGAACACCATTTGGGACGATTCATGACTTATCCACTTCACCTGAACTATTACTTGACCAAAGTACTTTAAAGTTAACACTTTGCAGAGTTTTCATTTTTTTTTGTTTACTCTCAAACTTTTGATTTTTAAAAAAATGTAGATATTAATACTTGTATGTGGGATGGAAAGAAACCTGATTGACTTGTCCTTAAAACTGAACATGGTACAGTTTGAGACATTTCTAATTGGCCATTCTAACATTCTGGTTATATTTCAAATTTGTTACAACCAGTGAAGGAGTGGGACTAGAAAATAAAACAGTACACCACTGCAACTTCAGGTGTAATAATACTTTCCGCCTTTTGGGGGGAATGTTGGATGGCTATATCAAGGTCTACCCCAAAGCTGCAGTGGCATCCTTTAAGCTGCAAAGTAGGCTTTTTGATTCAAACTTTGTCTCATTTAAAACGTAGACATTAGTGGGATGAATGTCACTCCCACAGCAACAAGTCTGTGTAAATAGGACCTGTTGATTCAATTTAACACCCTCACAGCCAGTCGAGTGAACATATTTTTGACCTAATGATGTGCTAAACTACTGCAGTCCAAAAATCATCACTATGTGCAGTAGGCTATGTTTGGCGACTGTGTGAAATCACATTTAGAGATGCTGCTAAATGACTTATTAGTCCTTCAATGAACAAAGTTCATGGGTGGAGTAGTTTGCACTCAAATGACATTGATTGGGTTTTCAATTCCCATTTTGTTTAAGATGTGTGTGTCTTGATTAATGGAATGTATATGGTATATTAAGAGTTATCTTTAGCAAAGAAAAGCTGCCCCCAGTAAGAAGCATGTGAAATAACTTTTAAAGAGGCAAGTTTTCATGCAATTTATTTTTCAATCACTTTTCCTTGATTCAAACAAGAGCTAAAACTTTATTACTTTGGACAGGAAGATATTTGCATAAGTGATAACTGACTGTGTTATATCACTATTTATTTCATGTTTCTGTGAGATTAAATCAATACAGAATATTTGTGCCACATTTATGTGGTGATCTAACTTTAAAAATATTTCAGAAACAGTTTCTTCAAACGATTATAGTCTAGAACTAATCAGAAATTTGCTTCACTTTGCCAATCAAACTTACTTTTCAAATTTGCTAACATAGAAGGTTGAAAGATCAAATTGATTTCAAACACTTCGGGAAATTTTTTTCCTTCCCAGAGTGATGTGAATAATTGAGAAAGTTTGCAAAATGCAGTGAGAATTAAAAGATCAGAATCTCAGTGTCAGGAAATATTGTGATTTTCCCCTTAAATAGCAACTTTAGAATCTTGCTATAACAATATTTGCTTTATTTCAGGCACAGGGTTCCATAGATTATACCTTTGTTGTTTTGAGAATGCTCTATCACTAAACTGCAAATTGTATTTTTCACTCCATCAATATTCAAATTATATTTGAAAACCAGTGCAGACTTGGAGCTCTGTGCTCAATACCTTGGTAGCCACCATACCTGTTATACACTAGAGAACTCAGATTCCTGCCTCCTTCCTAGGTCCTTGGACTGCAGGGATGGCTGCTGGGTGATTAGGGTTACCTCTTCCTAACATGACTGATGATAACTTTAGAAAATCCTCAAACTGATGCCGAATGAAGATACAACTTAGCCCAAGCTTTCACCAGGACCATAGTGGACAATGGCTACAGGGCATAGTGTCCTTAAAATTATTGTTTTGATGTTTGGACTACTCTGGAGGGGTCTTGCAGTTCAGCCTAGAAAGGGTGTTCCACATCATTGTGCTTGCTGTGCCCTTCATAGCAGCAAGAAAGGATCACAGGACAGGATTCGACTCAATGATAGATGCGGCATTGATGAGGAATCCTTGGAAATCGTTGGACTGCTGGTAAGGATGGCGTAATGATGGGGGATCACAGGAAATAATATAGATTATGAGATGGTGAATAGTGATGGTAGATGATTCACAGTGACAAAGAGCTTGAAAACTTGGCTTCCAGACAATATCCTTAGAAATGTACAAATATTGACTCCCAGCTGATCTGCTCCCTGTTTGCTGAGCCTGCATGCTTATGCTAGGCCCTCCTTTTATTGCTTGTTTAGGGATACACTGCTGTGGAATAAAGGATTAACAAAACTTTACTCTAAGAGTTTCAGAGCAAATATATAAGGACCCTTGTCATAATGATGTCAGATCATGTGGAACTTGAGCTAGAAAATGTCCTCTCTTACCATCCCTTGTCAATGATTATGTTCACTAAAGCCTGTTAATGTCCATTCACCTGAGGGTAGATTTGATGTAATATATCATGATGATGGTCCCAAGGGACCAGCAAGTCAAACAAACAATGATTTATGCCCTAACCTACCTGAAATTTTTATCAGCAATGCAAGGTCCCAGACAGACAAAATGAAGGCTGAGCCAGCAGTGAATGTGCCAAACTGAAAGTTCACTTGTGATAGCAACAGGCGAATCAGGCTGGAAAAGGTACCAAACATCATTTTACAAACTTCCAGAAATGGCACTGAGAAGGCCCACAGGTGTGAAGAAAGCTGCTTTGCACACAACAGAAATCCATGGCACTCCCTTTTCACTATAGAAGCCTATATTCAGAAAATACAAGACAACAATAATTTTTAGCACTTTCAAGACCTAGAGCTTTGCCTCTAAATAGAGTCATTCAGCATAGAAACAGGCCCTTGGCCCACTATATCTATGCCAGCCAACAAACACTAAAGTGCATTAATCCTGTTTACCTGCAATTGGTCCATAGTTTACTGTGCCCTGGCATTTTAAGAGCAAACCCCGAAGTGAGAAATGAATTACTGGGTATAACATTATACCGAAAGTAAATATTTATCTCACCTGCTTGTCCACACCCAGGAAAGTCCCATGCCCTCTTAAAATCAAAACAAAAGATGAAATTGAGACCATACTCCAAAAAACCATTATTTCAAAAGCTACATAGCTGACAATGCGTTAGAGTGCCAGTTCATAAATGATCCACTGGAATTTATATTGACTTAATTTATTTGAAAAGGACAGTGCAATGAGAGGTGCCCTCAGTGATATCTGTAAATGAAACCTGGAGACAAACAGCAGTTTCTCTTAACTTTCATAAAAGGCCTCCAAACTTCTGAACATTATTGTTTTAATTGCCTGCTCCTTGGCAATATTTTCGCTCATGAGTCCACTAAAGCCCAGTATGATGACAAAGTGAAGGGAGTCTTGAGAATGTTGTAAGATGCTGGGTGGCAACTGAATGACAAGTGTGAATTCTTAAAGCCATGGTTAAAATTTTGGACTATGTTGTTTAGGCATAAACAGTCACAGGCAATGTAGACAAGTTGAAAGCCATCAGGACATTTCCAACATTTGGGAATATTCAGAACAAAAAACAGAATATGATACCCATCAAATTTGTGCCGACACATGATATCTTTCTGAGCTAAAAACGCTTTGCCTCTATGCAGTCTGTATCCCTCTTAGCCCTGCCTATTCATATATCTGTCAAAATGTCTCTTAAACATTGCTATTAGATCTGCTTCTGCCACTTCGTCTGGCAGCAAATTCTCGGCATTCTCCGTGTAAAAAAAAACTATTCTCTCATATCTCTTTTAAGCTTACACCCTTTTAACTTTCCTACATCCACTAGTAATTGACATTTCTACCTTGCAAAAAAGACTCGAATGTTCATTCTATCCACATTTCTCATAATTTTGTAAACTTTTATAGGTGGCCCCTCAGCCTGTGATACTCAAGTGAAAACAAACCAAGTTTATCCAATCTTTCCTCATAGCTAATACCCTCCAAACCTGGTAATATTCTGGGAAACCATTTCTTTCTCCTCTCCAAATCCTCCACATCTTTCTCATAGTGTGGTGACCAGAATTGTACACAGTATTCCAAA
The DNA here is from genome assembly GCF_030684315.1 of Stegostoma tigrinum. Lineage (NCBI taxonomy): Eukaryota > Metazoa > Chordata > Chondrichthyes > Orectolobiformes > Stegostomatidae > Stegostoma > Stegostoma tigrinum. Next base: position 55,634,571 of record NC_081361.1, on the reverse strand, counting down.
TGTGGCCTTATTATAGTTCTATACAACTACAATATGAATTGCAATTTTTTATACTCTATGCCTGACCAATGAAGACGAGCATGCCTATGCCTTCGTTACTACTTTCAGTGAACTGTGGACCTCAATATGTAGATTCCTCTGCATGTTAATACTTCTAAGAGTTCTGCCATTTGCTATATATATAGCATCAATAAGTACTGGAGCAGTGTTATTTCACAACATCATGGCATCTGACAACCATTATTAATACCATACAACTATTAAACTCCCAAAGATCTTACTGCCAGAATGCCAGCATTGAGAAAGTGATTCGCTCGGTGATGCTCACATCTTAAAAGTCCTCTGGCTAACAAAAACAGAAGCTGTTGGAAAAGTAAAGCATGTCTGGTATCATTTGTGAAGAAAAAGAACAGAGTTAACATTTCAGGTCTGGTGACCCTTCCTCAGAACGTTAACGCTTATTTTTTTCTTCACAGATGCTGCCAGACCTGCTGAGCTTTTCCAGCAACTTCTGTTTTTGTTCCTGATTTACAGCAGCCGCAATTCTTTCGGTTCTCTGGCTATGCCTGGTCTGTTGGTCAAAATTGAAATGGATCGCAACATGATAACCTTGTTAAACGCAACGAAGCTCACAAAAGTGTCTCCCAGAATCCAAAAGATTTGATTGCAGCTGGTGCAGTATGATACAGCCACTGAATAAATCAGAGGAAACAAGAAACTACTGCTAATTCTCTATCAAGGATACCCATTATGCATCAAGCAGGGATTATTAAAGAAACTGAGGTCTTTGCAGCTTTAACTACTCGCTATTTATGAGCCACTGTAAAGAAGTTGGAGGAATATCATGAGATTCAGTTACCAGTATGTTGGACCATGAGGGCTGACCAAAGTATGCCCCAGTAACCTTATTTTGCAGCAGTGTTTTGAATAATGCCACTACATCAGTATTACCAATGATTCTTTGGTCTACAATGAGAAGTTGTTAGCCTCACAAACTTTGAGTGAACATGCTAACAGAAGATTCAGCAGGGATATCCGGTCATGTCCAAATGTACAGGGTGTAGTAGTCACTATTGATCCCTTGTTTCGTTGTGGACGTGGTCTCACAATGTTCCACCTGTCCTAATCGTGCAGAGGGGTAGCCCTCCTCCATTCCTGCTAGGCCTTGTGAACACTTTGGCATTGATCTATGGTTTTTCTTAGCTTGGGCAACCATAATAACTGATCAGAGAGGTCAGAACATTCAATCACCCAACTTCACAGGTCATGATAACTCTGTGAAGACATAGTTTCCACACATGGAACACGGACGTGGTCATCTTTGACAGTGAGGCCAATAGGAATTTTCAAACGTTTGCCACCTCGCATAGATCAGTCTGTATAAGAAGCTCTGTGAAGTACTTTAGCCCAACAGTGAAGAAGTAAAGGATTAACGATACCTTTACACCAAGAATAGCAACTGATCATTAATGAAAGGAGTTATATCATACTGAAGAGAGTCATTGGACTGAAAACATTAATTCTGTCTCTATCTTCGCAGACTTGTTGAGGTTCTTGAGCAGAGATTGTAGGAACTGCAGATGCCAGAAAATTTGAGATAACAAGGTGTAGAGCTGAATGAACACAGCAGGCCAAGCAGCATCAAAGGAGCAGGAAAGCTGACGTTTCAGACCTAGACCCTTCTTCAGAAATTTCTGAAGAAGGGTCTAGGTCTGAAACATCAGCTTTCCTGCTCTTCTGATGCTGCTTAGCCCGCTGTGTTCATCCAGCTCTAGACCTCGTTATCTGAGGTTTTCAAATGCTTTGTTTTTATTTCAGATCTCCAGTATCCTCAGTACTTTGCAATCACATGATGGTGGAGTCTGAATTTGTTAGCTTGCCAGATGATAATGTCTCTGATCATGCTTGAATGCGTTGATGTTGAATAAAGCCTGTTAATGATCAGTTATATGTATTGACCCAACCTTACAACAACTGCTATTGCCTGATGATAAATCTGACCACTTGCTGCCTGCTCTCACTCTGTGTTTGATCCACATGGCTATTGCTAATCTCTAATATTAGAACTAACATTAAATTCTATCCATGTCAACAGCTGATGCACTCGTGGAAGTGTATGCACTTCTCTTAATGCTCTTAGGACTTGAGTTTCACAGTTTAAATTCTGCCCAGTGTTAACACAGGCAGCTTCCAGCTTTGATAATTGAGTGCATTCAGGAGCCAGAATCCTGGCTGAAATTTCTCCCTTACTCGCCAAAAAGCACTGAGATTAATTGTCCTATGCCAGCTATCTCAGTTGAAATCAACTAATTGTACACAAACTGGCTCAATACTGCATAATATAGTGAATTGGGTAGGACCATTTAAATAGTTTGTATGCAAAAATTGCATTTCTCTTGATTTGCCATATAAAGCTAGTTAGCAAATAAGGATTATTTTTATTCAGAATTGGTTAGCAAGTAGAACCTGCTATCACAGTGGGTTTGAGACAAAAAAACCTAGATGCTTTTGAAAGAAGACTGGACGATTACATGAGCGAAATTGTAGTGGAAAAATACATTGAAAAACAGATATTTTAGACACAATGAGAGAGTATTGAGCTGGATTATAAAACCCAGACCAGATTTGTTGGACTGAATTGCCCACTCTGTGCTCTATATGTTTTACAATCTTAAATCAGAAATTCAATGAGGGAGAAAATGGTTTAAATCTCACTGTAGCCAGCTCAACCGCAGAATCTGCCTAATAGAAACCTTACATTGAAAGATTTGACATTTTGACCATTCTAAGGCATGAGCCCTTGCTGTTAAATGTAGTTGTAAAATATTCACATACTTTAACAAGCATTTCAATAGACACCAGGATGAATAATTAGCACAAGACTTAAAGCCCAAATACACATTCTTCTCACAAAATAGTATCTGAACAAACAAATTATCCCCTGATTATATGCTGAGTTGTCTTTGAATGGGGGTGCCACTGGGAACTGCAAGCAACCCCTAACTGGGGAGTCCAATCCCCACTGCTAGGTGAACATCAGCAAAAGTAGGAGGAAGCCCTTTTAGTGAACGTTAATTGCCCACTTCCGTGTCTTAATTGGCAATGGGCCAGTCAGGCCATCTACGCTCCTTCCATCAATAGACTAAATTGGAGTTGAGGCGGTGGGTTTTTCACCTGCCATCTTGCCTAATTAAGTGCTATTACACCATCAAACTCACCACGTTAAATTCTCCTCTATTTGTTCATCTCACTGCGCACACATTCTGACAATTTCAGTTTGCAAAGGCCTAGTGGTATTATTACTGGAGTGTTAATCCAGAGGCCCAGATAACGTTCTCAGGACCCGTTATGGCAGATGATGGAATTTGTATTCAATAAAAATCTGTAATTAAGAATCTGATGATAACCATGAATCCATTATTGATTGTCAGAAAAACCCATCTGGTTCACTAATGTCCTTTAGGGAAGGAAACTGCCATCCTTACCTGGTCTGGCCTACACGTGACTTCAGACCCACTGCAATGTAGTTGACTCTCAACTACCCCTTGGCCAATTAGGGATGGGCAATAAATGTGCCTGGGCAGCGATGCCCTCATCCTGTAAATGAAAAAAGGAACTCATGCAGAAACATATGCTCTGAATCTGGGATTCTCTACTAAAATGAGAATGCTGTGAATACAGCCATGGTTTTCAGTATGTGCATGGCAGCTTGTTCCTACCTTGGGGCTTTCTGTATGCCATCTTTGAAAGCTTGTAAAATGCTAATTAATGCCTCTTTCACATCATTTCTCTGTTGCTGCTATGGGCATACATACAGTTCTGCACCCTCTCTGGAAACTCAGCCCTCATTCAGTCTTGTCTGTGGACGAGTATCATCCAGAGAGTCTTTAGGTGTATTGGGCAGGATTCATTGCTCATTTGAGTTGCAGTCAGTATCCTGCAGTCCTGCTTATTTTGGCCAACAGACTTGTGATAGATCTATCCTGCCTTTTTTAGCACAGGACATACCTAGGCAATTTTCCACATATGCGGGAAGATTTTACTGGAACAGCTTGGCTAGGGGCACTACCAGTTGTGTAGTACAAGTCTTCAGTCCGAAATGTCAGCTTTTGTGCTCCTGAGATGCTGCTTGGCCTGCTGTGTTCATCCAGCCTCACACTTTGTTATCTTCAGTACTGTTGCTGTTGTGATGGGCCATAGTCTTTGCAATATCCAACGCACTACATGAAAACAGACATCTTTGATGTTGGTATGGACAGAAACGTAATAAGATTGTGGGATTTAAGAAGAATACTTCATGGCCAAGGTGGCAGTGGAGGAGGATGCTACAAACGGAGCTTTTTTGCTCGTTCTATTATTTCTCATTTCATCCTCCATTTTCCCCCTTTTAGCTCCTTCCCCCCCACCCCTTTTGGGTGTTATCCCCTTTTTGGTGCTCACTGACCCCATGGTGGCTCTCACCCCGGTCTCTCAGTGTCTCGTGGTGGCTCTCACCCTGGTCTCTCAGCGGCTCGTGGTGGCTCTCACTCTGCTCTCTCAGCAATGTGTGCAGGAGTACAGTGAAAAGTTTTTATAATGGCTGCCTTTTAATGTCACTATCTTAGATACAATACCTTGGCAAAATCTTACAGAGTAACAAAATATAATGTTGTTACACAAGATGGTTGAAAGGTAAGGATTTACACGACAGTCCGCTAACAATACTAAACAGTGACAGCTCAACACGTGATGCCAGGCCCAAGTCCAACAACTGACCCACATCACACCAGCCTCTGGCCTGTTCTTCACTGGCACTCAGCAGCAACAAGGTAAGTTGTGTTTTGTCAGGATTCGCCTCCTGTGCACCTCTCTGGGACGTGAGATTCCCCCCAAAGCTGCTTCTGGACGCACAGCCCACAGGCTGTACAGGTTTGCTCCCTATGCTGCTCCTGGACACACAGCCCACACGCTGTACTGGCTCACTTCCTATGCTGCTCCAGGACACACAGCCCACACGCTGAAATGGCTCACTCCCTATGCTGCTCCAGGACACACAGCCCACACGCTGTACTGGCTCACTCCTTATGCTGCTCCAGGACACACAGCCCCAACGCTGCACCAGGACACACAGCCCACAGGCTGTACAGGCTCGTTCCCCACGCTGCTCCAGGACACACAGCCCACACGCTGTACAGGCTCATTCGAGGAGATAGTCAGCATGGATTCGTCAAGGGCAGGTCGTGTTTCACAAACCTCATTGAGTTTTTTGAGAAGGGGACCAAGCATTGGAAAAGGTGCAGAGGAGATTTACCAGGATGTTGCCTGGTCTGGAACGCAGGCCCTATGAAGAAAGGCTGAGGGACTTGGGTCTGTTCTCATTGGAGAGAAGGAGGCTAAGAGGGGATTTAATAGAGACATACAAGATGATCCGAGGATTAGATAGGGTGGACAGTGAGAGTCTTTTTCTGAGGATGATGACTTCAGCTTGTACAAGCATAGCTACAAATTGAGGGGTGATAGATTTAAGACAGATGTCAGAGGCAGGTTCTTTACTCAGAGAGTGGTAAGGGCATGGAATGCCCTGCCTGCCAATGTAGTTAACTCAGCCACATTAGGGGCATTTAAACAGTCCTTGGATAAGCATGTGGATGATGATGGGATAGTGTAGGGGGAGGGGCTTAGATGAGTTCACAGGTCGGCACAACATTGAGGGCCGAAGGGCCTGTTCTGCGCTGCATTGTTCTATGTTCGATGTTCAATGTTCTATGTTCCCTACGCTGCTCCAGGACACACAGCCTATCTGGTATTCCAAGGCTCGCAGCTGCTGATTCCCCAAGTTGCTCCAGGACACACAGCTTCACACGGTGTTCTGGCTCATTCCCCGGGTTCACACTCCAGGACTCACTGCTCTGGGGTCTTGCTGCCAGTGCCTGCCGATATTTGCCTCTGCTGCTGAGGGGTGATGAGGGGAGGGAAGAAGAAAAGAAAGGAAAAGAAATAAAAAGACCAGGCAGAGCAGAGGAGCTCTGGCAGGAGTGTTTTAATCTGCCTCCATCAGACGCTGAGGTTTCATCAGAGAGCAAGACAAGCAGAGGACTCATGGAAGATTGTTGCAGTTATTTTACTAGTTTCAATTACAAAAAACTTTAATGTAAGCAATTACCTATTTCTTTATTTTTGTACTATTCCTTGAAGCAAAGCTTAACTTTTTAACTCTTGCTTCTCTTACTACTTTGTACCTAAGTTTTATTTTTTACCTACGTACCTTGGTACTTCAGATAGCGCCACGCGTGGCAACATCGCACACTTTTCACTCTACTCCTGTACTTCTGTAGGTAAGTCCATGTGACAATAAAAATCTAACATCTAAATGTAACAGAATACTTCAAAGGACAGGGTAATAATAATTGAAATCTGTGCCATTAACATTGGAGAAAAGGGAGGATGAGCATGGCCCTGAATGTAAGTGGTGAAACTGACGTTTAGAACTACTGAAATAGGAAGGATAAAGTTTTGCCATAGAAAAGTTGGTTAACTAAAATAATGATTTTGAAATCAAACTACGTTCTGGATAACAACGAGTCGACTTTGATAACCGCAAATGTGATAAATTTGTATCACGTGGTGTATGATGATGTAAGATGAGCAATTATGTAATAGAAAGTCAGAGTTTGTATAGGATGTAAATTAGAAAACTGGCCCAAACCGCATTGGAAAATCATACACAAAGAAATAAGTGGCATGAAGGATAATTTCAATGATACAGCAAATCACATAGGTGTGGAGGCAGGGTTACGTCTTTGACTTTCTTGATGCTGCCTTCATCAGACCCTAAGGCATCAAGCTGCACAAACTCCAGTTTATTGAGCAGCAACTGACTACAGAGCTTTGTTAGACAGGTGAAGCTCAGTAGTCTTGACATTCAGATTTAACCTATTGTTCCTAGCAACATTGTTAAAGGGAAAAAAAACTATGTAAAAAATGGAAAGCCGAGTTTGTTGTGTGTTATTGATGTACAAAATAGGAGATGACACTATTGCTGATGTGTTGGTTATGTTGGAGATGAAAGAAATCGAGTTGAAAGAGAAAAGCTTGATTTTTTTTTCCCTGGTTCATATGGTTCAGGGTAACTCAGAAAAAATAGTCAAACTCATTTTGCACAGCATTGTTCCAGGTATCATGTTACATATAGATATGTATTTAAATAAATCCACATTCAGAAATTAAATAATGTGCCAGAAGCCATGAAATGATGATTGATAAACCAAAGAATTGCTGAAGCAATCATAAATTACAGAAATAAAATAATATTTAAATTACTTTGAATTCAATCCAGGTAATATTGCTGTTTAACATAGCAAATTAGATGATTGTTCTCTGTCTTTTGAGGTTCGATAATAAGAACTGTAAGTATTGTAAATGTACAATGTGTCTTGGCTTCTGTTTACTTGTTCATGGGCTGCTGAACACATTTGCTTGGCAATTCACAACCTACTTCAGAATCTCGTGGTATGGTTATTCAACTGCCTTCCTAAGAGGAGGAAGATCACTCGATGGAAAGTGATATCATCAGAAAGTCAAAATATAGAGATGACAATTTTCTGTTTGATCTGTGGGCATACTAAAAAAATCACATACCAAATGACAGGATGAAGTACGTTTCAAGGGATCGCCTATGGGTAATCATCTGAAATGCTGAACCTGAGAAAAATATATGGTGCAAACACCCGCATGCAAAAATATGCAACAGACAGGAATTAGACCAGAAATCAGATGGGAAATTATCCATTTTATATGCATATTTCAATGCAAAAGCAAATTATTGTGCCTTTGAGATTATCCCATTCATGATTAGTTAGTGTATCAATAAAGTCAGGAATTAGAGTGGGATCTTCTATGTCAGACCACATTAGGTAATATATTTATGCCAGTTAAGTAATTGATGGCAAGCACATGGTTATTTTTAAGAATCTTGTTCACCTCATGGGACTTTGTGTAATGTTCTCTTTCTACAAATGTGTTGTTTAAAATGCCATTGTCTTCCAGTTGACATATGGGTGCTTAATAGCAGTCAATTGTAATGAATAAACTTCATGGTAACATAACTTCTCAATGGTCAAATAACTAACACTTTAAATTTTTTTTACAAATCATTAGCAGCTGATTGGTAGTGCATGATCCTCGGTGATATTACTTAGCCAGTTGGATAGTTAAATAAGCCATGGGGAATTTCTTTCTAAAATTTGAAACCCATAATGCAGAAAAGCCCAAAGTTGAAAAATATGAGGGAAAGAGATTGGAATAAACCAAAAAATAGTCATTAAGAACTTGTGAATTATTGAAAATAAAGACACATTTTGACAAAACTTTTTGTCTTGCATTTGCCAAGACATTTGCAAGAATACCAATTCAAAAGGAAAACCAGCATTTATAATGTATGGGAGGAGATTGCCGATTGGTTGGCAAGTAAACTTTTTTTTATTGCCTGAGCCTAGCTTCACTTGAATTGAATGGCTTGCTCAGCCATTTCAGAGGGCAGTTGACACTTAACCACATTGTTGTGGGTCTGGAGTCACATGTAGGCCAGACCAGGTAGGGATGGCAGATCTCCTCACTTGCAGGTCAGTAGTGAGCCAGTGGGTTTTTCTGATAATGGCAATGGGCTCACGCTCATCATTAGGTTCTTAATTCTAGATATTTTTAAATCAAATTCAAATTCCACCAACTGCCATGGGGGGATTCAAACACATGTCCCAAGAACATTAGTTGAGTTCCCAGATTAGCATAATACCTAGAGATCTTCACCTTTCCTGGGTTGACTTAGATTGGAGGCCAAATGCTTTTGACTAAAATGTTTGGACAGTTAGAGAAAAAGAGACATCCGTGACTGAGAAACATTTCTTCCCTAAAGGGAATATTCAATTTATATCATCTCACTTTGTGCTGTTTTATTTGGCAGTCAGGGAAAGCTACCTTGTTGGTTTTTACAGAGACTTCCAGTTCATTTTCTAGGTTAGAGCATTAGGATAGAGTAGCTTTACTATCCATAGGGGCTTAGCATACATTATTCGAACATCAGCAAGCAAAAAGGCATTCACCTATTGCAGAAATGTAAAAGGCCTACATGATGCTGATTCACTCTCCAAACCCACATATGCAGCTTAAGGTCACACTTCGCCAAGGTGATGTACTAATGTGTACCCCACACACTCCACCCCCAAGATTATCTACCACCACCCCTCCTTCTGCTCTCCTCCCCTGGTCCCAAGACAGCAGCAGAGGCTGGAAACCTCTATGCTCCAGGCATAACTCCACATAATACACATATGAGTTTTGCAGCCTCTTCTTTAAACTATAAATTATAAACACTGACAGACATGTGAGAGCCAGTACCTGTATGATGCAAGTATTGGAACAATGGTAGCATTGAGACATGTTCATTATTCATAAGGCATTTAATGGATACGTCTAGCATCTTCTGCAGTGACCATTTACAATACTAATAACATTAATAGAAATATGAAGCATTGGGTAGACAGTAACACTGACCCTGGTGAAGCACAACATCATTATGTGACATTGGAGTCAGGTTCTCTTGAGCAGCCCATGGGCACTTGCACGGCAGAGACCTAAATCCTGGCTGCCTTTATCAGTTGCGATAACTTCATATTATCTCAGCAACAATACATCCCCTGTCTCCTAAATGGCCTGCAGAAGAACATGGTAGAGGGCTTCATTTAAAACATTCCAGATTCTGATGAAGGGTCCCGACTCGAAACGTCAGCTTTCTTGCTCCTCTGATGCTGCCTGCACAGCTGGCCTGCTGTGTTCCTCCAGCTCCACACTGTGTTATCTCTGACTCCAGCAGCAGCAGTTCTTACTATCTCTGAGCTTGGCTCACACCTGTTTCAGAGTTTGCGTGCTGGGTGCCCATTTTGATACCTGCTGAAAAATAGAGCATTGGATGACTTGGGAAATTTTAATAAAAAATCTGTTTACTGTGACCATGTTTCATATGGTAGCCGTAACAAAAAGGGTTGTTACTGCAACTATAACTTGTACATGATTTAGATTTGAATGGTTTTAAACCGTCTTTAATCTCCTTGACTACATAGTAGTGTCTTAGACAACTTAAATTAAGTAACTATTACAACCTTTTTTCTCCAAAAGCTTCAAGATGATGTGATTATACCTTTTTTTTTGGGTACTGTTTAGGCAAATTGAGTTCTATCTGCCCCAATCACTCTAACCTTTGGAGGGGACAAGACCTACTTGTGTACATTCAGTCTTCTTCAGCTGCAGCTCTGACCTTATTCTACTAAACTGCGGTGTTCCCAACTCTTCCTTTCCTTCATCTCCATCTCCATGTTGCATGCTTGTTATTGCCCTCTCTTCTTGTCTACACGTGCCTATTTTTATACAGTTTGCTCCAAAGCAAAATCTGTTACATGAGAACAGTTAGTGTGTTGCAAGAAACCAGTTAGTGTGTTGCAAGAAACCAGTTAGTGTGTTGCAAGAAACAAACACAGAGAATGGTGGAAAAACTCAGCAGGTCTGCCAGCATGTAGATTTTCTTTACTAAATCCCTACATTGTGGAAACCATTTGGCCTCACAAGTCTACACTGAAACTCTGAACAGCATCCAACCCAGACTCCCTCCGCCTCCCTATCCCTATATCTCAGATTTTCCCATGCCTAATCTACCTAACTTGCATATTCCTGTACATTATATGGGCAATTTAGTGTGGCTAATCCACCAAACCTGCACATCTTTGGAGTATGGGAGGAAACCAGAGCATTCAGAGACACAGGGAGAATGTGCAGACTCCACAAAGACTGTCACCCGCGGCTGGAATTGAACCCAGGTCCCTGTCGTTGTGAGGCAGCAATGCTGACTACTGAGCCACTCTGCTGCCCCCACGTGTGTGCAGAGAAAATTAGAGTTAATGTTCGGAGACCAGTATAACTCAGAATTGAGATAACAAGGTGTAGAGCTGGATGAACATAACAGGCCAAGCAGCATCAGAGAAGCAGGAAAGCTATTGAAATGGGTTGTAAAATGGGTTGAGATCTCCAGCACCAGCAGTATTTTGCCTTTGTTGTATTAGCATGCTGCAAGACCATCTTACCTTGCTGTACGTGAGTTGAAAACTGATGGGAAGATAGTCAGATAGTAAAGGCCAATATATATAGCCAATTTTTCAGTAATATAGAGCAGTAGCTGGACAAAAGTTGGGTGCAATGAATGTAACTCAAGCAATCCCAGCACTGCTTGAATACCTAAAGTACAAACAGAAACTACATCTGTGTATTCAGGATCATGATAAATGGGCAACAGACAAACATTTTGTGTCAATGTATTTCTGACTTTGCTAATGCATTACTCATTGGCATTTATAGGTGTGTTCTGTCCCAGGTTTTTCATTTCAACATTGGACAGTTGCTCATTGAATTGTTCCAATTGTATCATAGAATGGACACCAACTTTTTTCCACTGTTCTGTGAGTTGCAAGAATAGTTGAACAAATTAATTTACATGTGTGCATGCAGTCCAATATTCTTTGAATGCAAGAATGCAGATTTATATTCCTTTTTTTATCTTTATTAGCTTCAGTATCAGATAGAATGAGTCAAGATGAAGAAAAAGGTAGTGTGTAATCATGAAATGCCCTTGTTATTTGTATTCCCCATATATAATGTCTGTTTATTAAATATATTGATTACATCAATGTTGGAATATGTTTATCTTGCCAAGTTTAGAAATTCCATTACCTGTCTGCCTATTGATTTTCTGTAGAATTTATTATATGGTAGTAGCTCTGCAATCAATTCTGTTACTTTTATGGATATAGATGCTATCCATCCAGTGCAAAGAGTTTGTCTATATTATTCTCCATCTTCATTTAAATATCTTTATGTCATTTTTGTTCTCCTCCTCTAATGCCTCAGCCACCTTGTTCACCTGTTTGATAAATACTGCAGCAATGTAGTTGCTTTTTACACCATTTGCCCAACTGTGTATTCATCTGATGTATGCTATTATTTCTACTCTCACTAGCATTTATAAAATTGGCAGCAAAAGCAGCGAGTCTGACAATGGGAGTATTTTGAATTCCGCAAGAGAAGCCAATGTATTTAATAAAGAGACAAAAAATAGAGTCTGAGAGTAAAAATTGTAGGAAATATAAAAACTGACATTAAAAGCTTCTATAAATATTTGAAGAAAAAAGGATTAGTGAAGGCAAATGTAGATTGCACACCATCAGAAGTTGCGAAAATGAGATTGGAGAACAAAGAAATTGAACACATACTTTGGTTCTGTCTTTATAAAATAATCTGCCAGAAATACTAGGGAAACAAAGGCTTAGTGAGCAGTCAGAATTGAAATAAATCACTATTAGTAAAACAAAAAAATAGTGCTAAGGAAATTAGTTGGATTAAATGTTAGCAAATAACCAGAACCTGATAATCTACATCCCAGGGTACAAAAGAAAATGGCCCTGGAAGTATTCATAGAATCCCTACAGGAAGCAGGCCATTGGCCCATTGAGTCCGCACCAACCGTCTGAAGAGCATCTGACCTAGTCCAACCCAATCCCTGTAACCCTGAATTCCCATGGCCAGTCCAACTAAACTGTACATTTTAGGATTGTGGAAGGAAACCAAAGCATCTGAAGGAAACCCATGTAGACACATGGAGAATGTGTGAACTCCATACAGGCTGTCACCTGAAGCTGGAATCAAACCCAGTCCTTGCTGCTGAGAGGATTAGACAGTAGCAAACGTAGGCCATTATTTAAAAAAAAGGGGTGGGAGAGACATGTCAGAGGATTATAGACCCAAAATCAGGAGTGAGAAAAATGCTGGAGTCTATTGTAAAAGTGATGCTAACAGAACATATGAAAGACATTATTGAGATTAAACAAAGCGAGCAAGAATTCATGGTTAACAAATCTAGTGGAGTTTTTTTGAGGATGTAACTCATGCAGTTTAAAGCATGTGGGATAGAAGATAATATATTTCAGTGGATTGGCAGAGAGAAAATAGACGTTAGGGATAAATGGATCTTTTTCTGGGTGGCAGTCGTGACTAATGTGCTACCACAAAGATCAGTGTTATATCCCTCGTGTATAGACATAAATGAGGGAACCGAATGCAATTTTCAAGTTTCCTGTTGACACAAAACTGGGCAGGATTGTATTTTGAGAGGAGGATCCAAGGAGGCTTCAAGTTGAATAGGTAGGCCATAAAATGGTAGGTGCAAAAAGTACAAAATGGAAGGTTATTTACTTTGGTGTGAATACAGAAAAGCAGAGTATTATTTAAATAGTGATACATTGGGAAACGTAGATGTACAAAGCAATTTGGTTGTCCTTGTACACCCTTCAATGAAAATAGACAAGCAGATGCAGAAAGCAATTAGAAAGTCAAATGCCAGATCACTATTCATTGCAAAAGAATTTCAGTTCAGAAGTTTGAATGTCTTGCTGCAATTATGCGTGGCCTTAGTAAAACCAAACCTGGAGTATTCTATGCAATTTTTGCCTCCTTACCTAAAAACGAATGTCGGTGCCATACAGTGAGTGTAGCAATGGTTCACTCGGTTGATCCCGGGGATGACAGGACAGTTGATCCAATGAATGGAGATTGATATGACTTGGCATGCATTCGCTGATGCACACAAATATGAAAAAGGATCTGATACATAAAATTCTAACAGGACTGTCAGATTGGGTGCAGGGAGCCAATAAATTTGGAGCTGGAAATGCGCAGCAGGTCAGAGAGCATCTGAGGAACAGGGAAGTCAACATTTTGGGCCAAAACCGTTTGTCAGACCTGGGGAGGGGTAGGGGAGCCAGAAATAAATAGAAGGAGGAGGGTGGGGCTGTGGGGAGGCTAGGTGGGTTGGATGCAAGTGGATGCAGGTAGGGGTTTACAGTGGTTAGTCAGTGGAAAGGGAGGAGCCAATAGGTAGGTTGGAAGATGGACAGGTTGGGGATGGAGAGATTTTGAAGCTGGTGGCTAGTATTCAGGCTATTGGGCTGTAAGCGCCTCAAGGTGAAGTATCCCAATGGCCTGAATTTTGACTTCAACCAGCTTCAGAATCTCTCCAGCCCCTTCATTTAAAAGGGTAGTGAACCTGTGGATTGCCCTACCGAAAGGGGGCCAGGAAGATGGCATTGTGACAGAGGATCAGCAATGATTCTGTTGAATGGTGGGACAGTCTCAAAGGGCCAAATCATCTCCTTTTCCTCCTAGATTTTATGTTTCTGTGTTTCATTGTTATTCCTTATTCATTTATGTTTTATATCCCTTAGAGGTCCTATCACCAACATTCCTTACATTTTCCATTGCACAGAACTCAAGTGATTCATGCATAGCAGAGGTGTGAAAGCCAATGTGCCATCATGCCAGTCAGCATGTGTGGAATCTCCCAGAGGCTGCACAGTAGCACAGCTGAGAGGGAGCATTGCCTGTCATATTGCGATTTTTAATTTGCTCATTTGTAAAATCTCTTCCTATTCCTGATAATTTAGTTATGTAGTTACTTCTGACTTTTTCTACTTTTTTTTGCTTCTTTCCTAAATATTAGTATTTTCTTTCATCATCGTCTCCTTTATTTCTTATGAACTCAGGGATTTCCTTTGACTTTAGTTTCAATTTTTCACTGATATGTTTACTCATTCATAGTGTTTCATTTTTGCCTAAATCTTATTCCTCCTGAGCTTTATTTTGGCCATAATTTTAAACATTTCCCATCCTTTATCTTTAAATATCTACATTTCTTGCTTACACTTCCTTGTTCTATTCTCATACCCTCAAAATGAATTTTTATCTATTACTTTGGATACCAAAACGCTGCTTTGTTTTGATTCACATTGCTATACAGGTTTGCCAATCTTCTTTTTAGCCATTTTATTGGCATCACAATGATTGAAACTAGTTAAAGCTTTCAATCAGGAACTGACACCAAATTGTTAAAAAGAATTAGGCATGCTATTGAAAAGCCAGCCTGTGAGTTCTCGATGAAGAAGCTACAAATACTCACTGTTACTGGGCAGATCCCAACAAAACATTTGTCAAAGTCAGTCACATCATGAATCAACACATAAGAAAATCGGGGAGAAAATTGGGTAGAATTCAATAAACCTTAATGAGATAAGTGCACTCTGTACGTTGTATTGTAAAACAGTGAGGTGCAGCCCATCTTATGCTAGTGGCAATAATGATTCAAGGACATACAAAATGATCTGCCAATTTGTTACCACCCATTGTGCACTACTGCACAAAATTAAGATTGACATCAATGACTTCTTGATTGACTTACAAAGGAAACAGTTTTAAAAGGCCCAAGAGAAAATTAAATATGATTCTGGTGTTGGAGAGGATTGAGAGGTATGTAGAGACTGCTAAGGAGAGATAGCCTTGTTCAGTTTAATGGGCCTTTCCTTTTACAAAAATTCTTATAGTCTTACATTATGTTACACCTTTTCCAGGCTTCAGATGGAAATGGGTACATATGATTACGTTCTTCTGTGCCTTTCTCATGAAAAATAATAACCTCATCATTTCCAACTTACTTATAGCTATGTTTTATTACTGGCCCATTGCCATCATATCATATTCCACTTGAAGGAATGCATGTTGCTGACTCGTATCCACTAGGAATTGGATTTAATGCAATACTGCTTAGTCTCATTTCACTAAGGGAGTGTGATTGCTGTCAGAGGAGAAATTAACATTGCTCTTGCTCCTGTATCACCTGGAGTCAACCTTTGATAGTGGTAATTCCATAAAACCGTCCTATTATGTTCATAATATGAAGGATCTGTTTTATTTTCTACTTACAAATCATATCAATTAGGATAATAGATATATAAAAAGTGATTTTCGGGGTAACTGCAATGTTATTCCACTTGAAAGATATATGTTACTTTTATGTAACAACTTGAAGTGTCACTGATTGAACTGGAACTATTTCAGTTTGACATTTAGTTCATGGTTTTGAATAGTATTGAGTGTCCATCTAACTTGCATGGAATTGCAGGACTGCGATTTACAATGAGCAAACCTTAAGAGGTCTGAAGGTAATTTTTTTTCTAGTTAAGAGTAACAGATAAATTTGAAAATCTCCTTTAAAAACTGGCTGCACAGTCAGTGTTTCATGAAGAGGAGTAGAAATCATAAAGATTTAGACTGAGACTCCTTGAGATATCATGATATTTTATTGTATGGAATCTTATGAAGCTCATGGGAGTGGGAAGCAAGGAGGGCACAAGCATATAATTGTGCAGGGGGGCAAAAGTAAGCTTTTGAATGATTGGAATAAAGCACAGCTTTATGTCATTGGTAGATTGATCATCAGGAACTCTTTTTAAATATATTTTCATGTCGTGCATGCTCTGCAAAAGGCAACCTTGCCAGGGTTAATAAAAAAAACAGAAAGTACTCGAGAAACTTAACAGGACTGGCAGCATCACTTCAATTCACAGCAGTAATACACCAGTACTATCTGGATATTTTGCCCACTGCTTCTTGTGAAACCATAACACCATAAGAGAAAGGGGCACAAATAGGCCATTCAGCCCATGGAGTTTGCTCCTCCATTCCATGAGATCATCGTTGATCTGATAATCCTTAACTCCACTTTCCTGCCTTTTCTCCATAACCCTTGATTCTTTTACTGTTTAACAATCTGTCTGTCTCAAGCTTGACTATACGTAATGATCCAGCTTGAATAAGCCTCTTTAAAATTGAGAAATGAATCTGGAGAGTAATTAATTTGTAAAATTTTTTTAAAATTATGTAATACTAACCCCCATGACCTAAAGTAAGTTGTACATGATCAAGAGAAGGATATTCTTGCTCCAGGCACAATTTGTACACAGTGACTAGAAACGTATTTTGCACTGACATCAATGAGGAATCTCTCTTGGATGCAATTTCAAAGTCAATTTATTTGTAAAATCACACATAGCTCCACTGCAGAATAGGACATTTGCTGGTGCATATTAGTATTATCAGAGTAAAACTGGAGATGCAAGTGAAATTTAAAGGAAATGTGGCATTTGAAAAATAATATCTAAACATGGTGCAAAAACTATGAATATCTTCAGAAAGGCTCAACAGGCTCCTCAGAACATTAATAGCCTTTCTGAAGGGAGGAGATAAACATTGGCCAAGCAAAAATGAAAGAAAAGAGAACCCAAGATTTAGTTATTAGACCATACAGCCAAGATAAACCTTCCCAGCATCCAGCCTCCAATTTAGTTATTGCTGAAGTGAAAGTGATTGCTGTTTGTGTCACTTTCTCCAAGGGCAACTATTAGAGAGTGCTTCTATGAGTTGGAGTCAGTTTCAGCATGCTGATATTCTCATGTGCAGGTGTCACCGCTGCAATGGCTGAGTTTTTTTTAAGTTTATCATTGAATGACATCCATTGTGTGCTTTTCTTCTTAAATGTTTGCAATCTTGGTAATTTTGTGAACTTTGGGATGTGATCCTTCACCTATTTATGCCAATTAAAAATACACTCTCTTAATGATAGGGCTGTTTTAAGCTAGCTGATCCCATTTCTCATGTAATCATTCCTCAATTTACAGACTAATTATCATTTGTAAGGTTGTTGATTAAAAGGACTCCTAGAAAAATACCACAATTAAACATTGTAGCAAAATATTTTGTTTAATTAAAGCTTTTTGAAAGCAGACTGATTTCTTAATGTGAGCCACAGTGAAAAAGATTTACTAATGTAGCAACTATTGTCCCAATGAATAGTACCCAGAAGATTTTGTTTCTTGGTTGTTTATCTCTCCTACAATTTTCTCTCCTTCCATTAACTGCCATCCCCATTTCTATTCCCTCCTCTTCTTTCCTCTAGTGATGGTGTGTTGACTCTTTAAGCTAGAATGGCCAACTGCTCATTGAGTTTAAAACAGTCAGTTTTGCTGTAACGCGTGTTCTGTCAATGCAAATTGGCTGTAACCTAACTGACGAATAGGGGAACGCTATTTGTAAAACATGTTGGCTGTAGCTCGATTCCAATGACGCATGGAGGAGTACACATTGACATCACATGATCATTTCATGGGCTTTGTCGTGAATACTTACAATGTTAGCGCTGAAAGAGTGTCCATGCTGACATCACATGATCATTTCATCTGCTTTGTCGTGAAATGCTTTCTGCACAACCGCTTTCCTAATCAAGCCATCTTGACATCATTTTCAATGTAAAGTGTTAAATTTACTTTTATTTCATTATTAGATATGAATTAAATATTTATTCAAATTGTGCTATCTTTTATGTTACGCTTTTGAATAATTTTTGAATGATTTTTGAGTGAATTTGAGTGACTTTTTTGTGGTCTGCCTCAACCCAATTTTTCTCATAGACCCTGTTATTTCTACAGCATGATTTTCTATAATGCGATGTTGCACAGGATTGCAACAATCATGTTCTAGCAATTCCAACTGTAATATAATCAATTATTACATTGTGCTCAGTTGGCTGATTACAACCTGGGTCGTGATTGTGTCCTAGAAGACAAGGCTTGCATCTTTTGGTTAGAGAAAGGTTGACTGTGATATCTCTTGGGATGATGCACTTAGCGTCAGTCTGTAGAATACTCCACCAGCATGAACTCTTCGTAAGAGGTCATGATAGATTGAGTTTCCTTGATGTTGCTATAGAAGATTTGCCAAACCATTTAACATTGATTTGGAGGCTGTTGATCTGAGAAAGGATATTGTTTTCTGTGCAAGTCTGAAAGCAGGAAGTTGTTTGGAAAAAATAGAACTAGGAATGTCTATGTGGAACAAATATGGGGCAAACACAAAATTACTAAATCCCATTGTGATTCACCAATTTGAGTGGAAGAGAGAAAAGTGGTTGGGAAAAGTAATAAAGATAGATTTTGAGGAAAATGATTGGTGTGTCCTTGAGTCATTTGCTGTTAGCGGTTCTGTTTGTCTCACATGTATTTATGAGTTTTGAGCAGTTAACTCCTTATTAAAAAACTAATCAAATATTGACATCATATATCATAACTTCAAGTTCCCCTCAAAATATCTCAATTTCAAATAAAAAAGGAGAAGGCAGCTAAACTTTCTGATATTGTTTTAGGAATAGCCATACAATAAATGTTTTGACTGATTTAGACTTATAAAGGCATTAATGAGAAAGGATTCTTCTCTTGAACACCACTATAAGTAAGCATTCAAGTAGAGATTTGACATCCGCTCAGTTCAAGTTTCTTTTAAAAGCAGCTTGTGATTTTAATTAGTTGAGAAGTTACAGTAGCCTTTGCAACCTTGGAATGAAGAAGGGAACTGCCAGCCAGATTTTCCACTTCTGATCAGCATCCTTGCCACCTGTTTGAACATGAGGTGAAAACAGAATGGAACTTGATTCTGACATCCCATTGATTGAATATCCTGCTGATTCTCACACTCTCGGCTCAGACATGCAAAAGACTATTGCAAAAGAATAATTGACTGTAAGTAAGGAGAACCATAGGCCGAATGACTGCCTCAAGATGAAGGGAAAAAATTGGATCAGTAGCAAATTAATATGGCTTTGAAAATATTACAGATAGACTTGTGGAAGAATTAGCATTCTTTGGATTTATGCAGTAAGCATTGATGACTAACAGTTCCTTGTTTAACAAAATACTCTTTTGGTTTTCCAAAATTGATTTAATGTTTGAAAAATTGGTTATTGGTTTTTCTGTGAAATACTGTAATTTTAACCACAGCATTTTTCTGAAAGCAGTTAATTATCAGATATGTGAAGGCACTGTTGGACTGCCGTGAGCATGTAATAAGACTTTGAACTGACGAATCCACCCAAGGAAAGTAATTAAAAATAACGAAGGAAAGTGGGGAATTCAGGCAGACTCTTGCCTGTCTTGATTGGACTTTTGTAAGCAAGCCTGTTGCGGAAATGTGTGGCCCTTTTGTCTTATTATCTAGGTATGAGTAAAACCAGTATGCAGTATGGCTTTGTCAGATTAATCAATTTCTCTAAATTATTGCACGGAATATGGTGATTTACTTTATTGGAAAACTGTTTAAGATTGAAGTGCAGTACCATGTTGATCTGATTTGTGAAATTATCACCTTGCCTACAATACCAGAAAATGGAGCACTCCAAATTTCTCATAAACTCCATTTCCAGCTAGCTTTGAAGATACATATGAATTGGTCAGAAAATTGGAGCAGTTCCTTACATGAGGTTCCTCTGATTCTCAATTACAGGGTTGATGCTGTCAAATAATGTAAATTGTGCTGCAAGGAAATGGGATGTACCACTTCTGGAAGAAGAGCGCTGGAAAAATAGGAATAAATAGAATCATAACAGTGTGGAAACAGGCCAGTTGGCCCAACAAGTTCACACCAACTCTCTGAAGAGCATCCCTCCCAGAATTATCCCCTCCCCATGGCTAATCCACCTAACCTAAACATCTCCGGACTGTGGGAGCCAACCCATGCAGGTATAGGGAGAATGTGCAAACTCCATACAAACAGTCACCTGAGGCTGGAATTGAACCCAGGTCCCTGCTGTGAGGCAGCAATGAGCCACAATGCCACCCCTAATAATGTAGTATCACAGATAAATGCATCCACGACAAGTGAATTGGTGATACAAGGGCAAGTTTTTCCTCATGTTAAACAATTTTCTTAAATCCAAGTCCTTATGCTGTGTTCTTCATGACACAACTAAACCAGGCAGTAATTGTGCTAGTGAGCTGTTTGTTGCCACCTAGAGTATGTGCTAAGTTCTTGCAAGTTGCTTTTAGTATGGAGGGGTATTGGGTATTGTAGAGTTTAACTTTAATATTTGGTCATCCTTCATGAGATTCTCTATTACCCATGTCATTGTGCCACTTTGGCAATCTTCTAAATGGGAGAATTAGTTGAGAAAGTTGGAAATTTTTGACAGGAGATGAACCAATGTAGGTCATTTTTAATGATTTTATATTATACAATACCGTTTGGACTAGCTTCTTGAATTGAGAGTTCGAGCCTGTCATAATGTCAGTTAATTATGCTGCACAGCAGTGATGAATATGTATTGGCTATTCCCTTTAAGGAAATCACTCTTTGTCCTCATTAATAGTAATAGTTAGTGCTTGTATTTGCATGAATCTTATCACTTTGAATGCTATATCACTAGTGTCCCTTCAATCAGATCAGAGCTCATGCCTGTTTCAGCCAATCCCCAGTTTACATTCCTGAAACTCAACCATTAAGGTTTCTGAATCAATTGCCAGTCAAATCCTAGACCATTACCACCACAGAAGAATTAGATCCATGAATCATTTCTGCAATATCATGGTTGCCTAGCATATCCCCACCTGATATGCATGCAAATTTGGTTCCAAAGTAGTTCCCACTTCATCCTCACCACTTTTGGCACTTCTGTAAGCAAGAGCCAGGTGTGGGTATGCACTCATGAGATGGTGCTTTTTGATACCACACAAAGGAGACAAATACATTAATCAGCAGTCTTCTCACCATTTCTACACTGGCACCATTATATTTGTGGTGATACAATAATGGGGAATTAAAAATAAAATAAAACTTGTTAATTTACGTGCCATTTGTTCCAAAGAGAAAGAAATGACAAATTAACAAATTTCAACTCATTATTCTCATGGAAACAAAAATATAGAAACAGCATTTTGGAACACATAGATCAACAGAACAGTTTCCTGAAAAAGTGTGCACCTGGACTTTAATATTAATTATGCAGAATATTGTATAGGAAGCTCTAGCGGTCATTTTGTGTTTTAACACTTCACACCATGGATCTAGAATAGTAAATGTCAAACTGGTTGTGAGACATATTTAGACATGTTTGCATAAATTTCAGGGCTATAATAAGATTACGTAGAATAAAAGTACAGTCTTAGAAAAACTTTACTGTTCACCAATGAAAGCTGAGATATGTTTTATTTCTCCCTTTTTTATTCATGGCCTTGCCTTGCTCCCTGTTTATTATGTGGATTGATCAATGCTTTGGAGGATGATATTTTAGAGTGAAAATATCTTTGTTATGTGACAAATAATTATGTAGTATTGCATAATGCATCTGAAATGATGTTGCTTGAGTAAGTTGGGAGACTATAATTAAATGCTTGGTAGTGCAGGGCATTAATATTACAAAAAGGACACTAGATGTTGAAGCTTTTCATTTTATACTCATCAGAATTAGAATGCAATAAACAGATTATTAAGAAAGACACCATTTGAACAGAATGAGAAAAGGGTGCTAGATAACAAAGTGTGAAACTGGATGAACACAGCAGGCCAAGCAGCATCTCAGGAGCACAAAAGCTGATGTTTCGGGCCTAGACTCTTCATCAGACTGATGAAGGGTCTAGGCCCGAAACGTCAGCTTTTGTGCTCCTGAGATGCTGCTTGGCCTGCTGTGTTCATCCAGCTTCACACTTTGTTATCTTGGATTCTCCAGCATCTGCAGTTCACATTATCTCTGAGAAAAGGATGCTGATTGGTTGGGCTACATTGGCATGAAGATGCAGCATGAAAGTTAACTATCGGTCTTAATTCTCAGATCAGGCAGGTAGATTCTGAATAGCCCAGGCATTACCATGAGGATGCAGCTGCCTCCGTGAACACTTACTTTTGAAAAACGTGTAATATACGTACAAATTCCTTTGGCCTGCGTACAGCAGAGTTGTGACTATTTAAGTACACATCTTCTATAACATGCAAATGTATCACTCTGTACTCTCAACTGATGATCTTAAATTGGTTTCCAGTATAACATATAGCACAGAGTGGCCTATTGAATAAATGATTTCCAATAGCAGAATTGCAATTAATAGTGGATACACCATTTGCAGCTGGCAGCATGCTGCTTGTGCACAACAAGCTAATGATATAATCGTCAAAATACTAATTGTACTGACTAAAAATGCCGTATATGGTCTGTCTAATGTTGTAAATATAAAAAGCATCCACAAATTGAGTATTTTTTTAAATGAGTAGGGAACTGAGTTGGTAGTTCTGACATGTAACCAAGTATTATAGCACCCACAAGAATAAGGTGATGTGAATATTGTTCTCTTATGTAGGCAGAAGGCAACAGTTTTCAAGAGAAAGATGTTGTGATTTAAGGCAAGCCGGAAGACAATGGTCAAAAATAAGATTTGCCAGGGGTCACTCAGAATTGCTGCTTTTAACTTTGAAAGTATATTACAACTTGCATTTGGGAGCTGAGATAATGAAAGTTATTGGGGCATATATAAAGTGACATTTTTAATAGTTCAATGTAAGACATGCAGTCAGCCTGAGAGACAGCCATGAGATTGAGGTAATGAGTTGTATATGTTTAATGTGCGAATAAGTTGATCTATGTGCTCACTAAGGTCTCAAATGATGCATGACAAGTACTGAGCATGTGCATGCGGGACTCCTTGAAATTACTAGCAAGGAAGATAAAGTTGAAAACTGATGATTCTTGGGACAGGAGAAAACTCGAAACCCAATCCCCTGAAAGAGAAACGGGGCTATATGGGTAGGAATCAAGGCAGGAGTTCTTCCACAGTACAAGGTCCCTTCTTTTCATGAGTTGCTTTAGATTTTATTACGTTCTTTTGCCAAAATAAACAGGGCTTTAGAACACAATACATTGGAAAGATAACTTTTGAAAACCATTGAATTTTTTTTGTGGTTGTTATTGAGATGGCATCATTGGGAAAATGTTATGCAAATTGACCAATTTTATTTTATTATTGAGCTTTCACATCATTCTGGATTGATGACTTCTCACATTTGTTTGTATTTTGAAATTCAACAAGATTAATTTGGATGATCTTATCGACTTTGTGCCTATTTTAAAATGGCCAGAGACAGAGAGGGTGTGGCTGCAAGTGAGGTCTCAATTTAGTAAACAACCCCAGGACAGATGTCACACGAACTGCATCAGTTCAAAAAAGCAGCTCGCTATCAGCATCTCAAGAGCAGCTGGAGACGGGCAATAAATATTGGCCCTGCCAATGACATCCATGTTCCACAAGGGAATAAAAAAAGTATGAAGTGCCATTTGAAATTATTGTGTACGCGGTTGTGTCGGCAAAACATTTTCAGCCACCCCATTTTCCAGGATCAATCCCAGCTAGTCAGTTGTAGTGGTGAACTATTTCCTCATGTTTCTTAACAATTCCCACAGAATGGTTCTCAAAATTATTTGGAGACAAAGTAGAAAAAATTGCAAAAATAACTTGTTCAGGACAATTTTTATTGTCTGTTTTACAGACCGGCAGTATATTGGAAGGCAGGAAGAAATCTTCCAGTTCATACCATTTGTAACAATGTGTATGTAATATGCCCTTCTACAAGCATATTAATTATTGCGTTAAAACATTTAAGATTTTGCTCTTGTATTCGTAATCACTGCTTAAAACTTACAAAATGCGGAGGAATGGGATTGTGGGAGATATAGCAGTTTGGATCGGTAATTGGCTTGCTGAAAGAAGACAGAGGGTGGTAGTTGATGGGAAATGTTCATCCTGGAGACCAGTTACTAGTGGTGTACCGCAAGGGTCGGTCTTGGGTCCACTGCTGTTTGTCATTTTTATAAATGACCTGGATGAGGGTGTAGAAGGATGGGTTAGTAAATTTGCAAATGACACTAAGGTCGGCAGAGTTGTGGATAGTGACGAAGGATGCTGTAGGTTACAGAGAGACATAGATAATCTGCAGAGCTGGGCTGAGAGGTGGCAAATGGAGTTTAATGCGGACAAGTGTGAGGTGATGCACTTTGGTAGGAGTAACCGGAATACAAAGTACTGGGCTAGTGGTAAGATTCTTGGTAGTGTAGATGAGCAGAGAGATCTCGGTGTCCATGTACACAGATCATTGAAAGTTGCCACCCAGGTTGACAGGGCTGTTAAGAAGGCATACAGTGTTTTAGCTTTTATTAATAGAGGGATCAAGTTCCGGAAGCATGAGGTTATGCTGCAGCTGTCCAAAACTCTGATGCGGCCGCACTTGGATTATTGCGTACAGTTCTGGTCTCCGCATTATAAGAAGGATGTGGAAACTTTGAAAGGGTGCAGAGGAGATTTACTAGGATGTTGCCTGGTATGGAGGGAAGATCTTACGAGGAAAGGCTGAGAGACTTGAGGCTGTTTTCGCTAAAGAAAAGAAGGTTGAGAGGTGACTTAATTGAAACATATAAAATAATCAGAGGGTTAGATAGGGTGGATAGGGAGAGCCTTTTTCCTAGGATGGTGATGGCGAGCACGAGGGGGCATAGCTTTAAATTGAGGGGTGAAAGATATAGGACAGATGTCAGAGGTAGTTTCTTTACTCAGAGAGTAGTAAGGGAATGGAACGCTTTGCCTGCAATGGTAGTAGATTCACCAACTTTAGGTACATTTAAGTCGTCATTGGACAAGCATATGGACGTACATGGAATGGTGTAGGTTAGATGGGCTTGAGATCGGTATGACAGGTCGGCACAACATCGAGGGCCAAAGGGCCTATACTGTGCTGTAATGTTCTATGTTCTATATAAGTTGAAACAAAAGCACTGAGATAAAAGAGATAACAAGGTGTAGAGCTGGATGAACACAGTAGACCAAGCAGCATCAGAGGAGCAGGAAAGCTGACGTTTCGGGCCGAGAGAAATGGGGGAGGGGAAGGGGGCTCTGAAATAAATAGGGAGAGAGGAGGAGGTGGATACAAGATGGATAGAGAGGAAGATAGGTGGAGAGGAGACAGACAAGTAAAAGAGGCGGGGATGGAGCCTGTAAAGGTGAGTGTAGTTGGTGATTTAGGAAGGGGATAAGTCAGTCCAGGCAGGATTGACAGCTCAACGGGGCGGGATGACGCTGGTAGGTAGGAAATGAGGGCGGGGCTTGAAGTGGGAGGAGGGGATAAGTGTGAGGAAGGGCAGGGTAGGGAGGTGGGGACAAGCTGGGCTGGGTTTGGAATGTGGTATGGGGAGGAGTGGGGCAAATGACTTACATGTTTTCGGTGGGTGAAAACTTACAGGTTGGGGACCAAACTCCAGATGTAAAGTCAGGCAGCAGCTAACTGACTGAAAAGAAGCTCATCCGGCAACCATAGCATGCTGCGAGTGGGCAAAGTTGTGCGCAGTTGTGAACTGCCAGCTAATCTGATTGGGCAGGAGTTCTGGAAGCACCAAGATCTCAGTGGTTACCATCTATAAAGGTTCTAATCAACTGGAAAATAGCAAATATAACTCCTCAATTCAGGGAAGCAGAAAACCAGACACTATAGGCCAGCTACCTCAACAACTGTTGTGAAGTCGCTTTTTTAGATTGAAGTCTCACTTGCTTTCATACCCTTCCTGTCACTGGCCACCGACGAAATCAGAAAACCTTACCCTAAAAGGTGTGACCATCTCCTGGAATAAGGTGATCAGGAACTTTCCCCCTCCTTCATGTTCCACAGTGTCTATCATTAGGCCTCCAGTTCAACAACTTTGAACTAAAGTCTCTGCAGCTGCAAGCACTTAATGCAACATTATTGTTTGCCCTGATTCAAACTAGCATCAAGAAGCTCACATATTCTGCAGTTACAGCACAACAATTGCCCTATCACCTTTTATTATGTGTTACTTAATTACTAATTTCTAATTAAACTTTAATTAATACAGCCTATCCACCCAAAAATGTTTTAACACTGGCCAATGAAGTTTAAGATATCGAGGAATCAATGCAATACCTACAATGCTGATCAAACTTAAGTTTCTAACAATATCAGTCACTGATTTTCTTGTCCCTTCTGCTACTTCAAATTTGGAATCAAATGCTGGAGATGATACTTTAAAAGATGCAAAAGGAAATCAACTTCATTGGCCAATGATCTGAAAAGTAAATGATAGAATTTGATGAATTCTTAAAATGCACCAGGTTTTTTGTTGACGAAATTGAGTTGCTGGCAGCCGTAGGTGGATGGACAATCTACCAAACAAGGCTTCAGTTCCCATGGAAATCAAACTGGATCCAAGTCTTCGATAGAGGTCATATTTCAAATTGTCAGGGTTTACAATGTGATCAGAATGCTAAGATTTGGAAACTTGATCAGGTTCCATAACACTTTAACTACAAGTTGGAGAAGAATAGTCTTGTAGCCATATGCTGCAATGGAGGTTTTTCTTTTCCGTTTTTTCTTCTACTACCTAATTTCGTGAAAGCAAAATATGTGTCCAGAAAAGGTGACTCAGCAACCATCAGTGCTGGAAGCCCCAAAGTCTCTTATAAAGGCAGGTTTTCCAGGAATCAGGTGCAACAAGCCCCGATGCTCATTTTCTTAAAAGCTCTGCGTAGCTTTTCTTTCAAAGTCATTTAACTTTGTGATCAGCAATTGTCCTGAACAAGCTTTGGTTAAAAGCAACCCTTTTAATTCAGTAAGTGCACTAACAGTTAAATATCTTCCAGTTTTACATACAATTCCGTATTCCCAACACCAGATCAGTAGTCATAGAAACCGATGCTGCTGATTATTCAAATTGTCTGATCTCTAAAGCTATTCACTGATTGGGCTTCAATAGTTTTGCAAACAACTACCACCAAGACACTGGAGTTTCTGTTTGTAGGTAGTCGCTGCTGCTGGCTATGATATGCCTCTTGTAAGTTATTTTTCCTGATGCAGCAATGCTTATGTCATCATAAGAAAACTGAGCCTTGGCACCATAACAGCGAGGAATCCAACAGATATTTATTACAGCTAGCTATTATATGGAGCTAACATTAATCTATTAAGCTACATAGACTAACATGTTTCCAGTAGCATGTCATGTTTCGAGTTAGCCTGAGGTAAGATGGTGTATGAGATACATATACCCTTAGATGCCATGGAATGATGCTGTGATTATATCATGAGCATCTCTCATAGTATTCTGAAATACGGATCAAGAGACATAACACAACATGGCTCTGGTCATATTTCCTCACCAGTCAATATTACAAAAAACAGATTTTCCAGTCATCACCACATAACCGATTGTTGGAATTTAGTGTGGACGTGGTTGTAAGTTTGCTGTGAATTCTAGGTTTGGAACTGTTTAGTCTCCCAAATGTGTGCTGCTCCACTGCATTTACCTTTTATGCAAGTTCTCTTGCAGCTAAGTCTTAATGCTGCCTTCACTTGAAGTTATTTCCTGATCTCTCTCTCTACCCCTGCTTCTCAATTGCCCCTGACATCATCATGCATGTTTCAGATGCCAACCCCATTGGTTTACATTACTACAGTGACTATACTTCAAAACTACTTCATTAGCTGTAAAGGATTTTGGAACATTGTGTGGTTTTGAAAGGCACGACATAAATTTAAAACTTATTAATATTTTTTCTTAAAATGCTGTTTAATCACTCCCTTGACTTTTTAAATGTGCTTTTGGTCACCTGTGTTAATATCTCTTTATAAAACAAAATATGGTACTAAGTTACTTGACATTTCCTTGGGCTATTTTCCGACCATAAAAGTGCTCTATAAATACAAATGGCTTTCCTCTCTTCTGCCGTTATCTCCTTGTGCAATTTCACTCTCCTATGCCATGCCTCCACTACCCACCTCTCCTCTGTTCACCCCTGTTTGCCATCTAACTCATTTTGGTTCTGAAGTTCCTATCTCAGGCTTTTCGCCAACTTTTTCTCACTTCCCTTCAGTTAGCAGTAGAAAGTGGCAACATCTGGTGTTCAAATTGTGTCATTGCAGGGGAACAATTTTAGATGGATGACTTCTGCTCAAACTGTGAACACAGGGATTTATAATGTTCTAAAGTTGACGCAAGAAGAAAATGAAAAGTGACGAAATGACAATAGGAGATAATGTCCTTTGGATCAGGCATGATCTCATTAAATGGTTGAGCAGGTTTGCAAGGTTAACTAGCCAGCTCTTGTTCTTATATTGCTAGAAAGTGCGCACAGATATAAAATTTAATTGCATCTCTGTGTTTCCTATCTTCTGAATTTACTTCCAGTTGTCACTGTCAGCTCAAACAATTAGAGCATGAATGATTTCCCTTGGCATTGATTCAACGACAAGTTGCCTTTCTGTAGCTCTTTTAGCATCACAAAACACAGTGGCCCAGATTATCTGGTAGCTAGATAATCATTATTCCAATGCAGATGGGACATGGACACACCTGGGATCTGAATGCCCTTACCCACCGGCTGACACCCTTTTTCCAGTGCTGGATCCAACACCTTCCCCCGTTGCCGGGCCTGATGCCTCCAGGTCTCGACCTAACACCTGCTGCTATGCCCAACGCCTGATTCTTCTCCCTGGGATTCAACCCCTTTTTCCCCATCGCCAGCCCCAATCCTCCCTCTTCTCACCGCTAGACCTGCCCCCACCATCGCCCATTTTAAACATCATTTCATTTTCATTGCCTTACCCAACCTTTCTTCTGGTGCTCCAAATACAACATACCTGTCCCACCACCTGACTGGATACCTCCTGCAAAATCCAAGACCCAACAGTGCCCCCCTCCCTTAGCTACCCCTGGGATCCACCCTGATATTAGCCAAGTACAGTGTTTACCCAGCTCCCTTTACCACTTTACATTCCGGCACCCTAAACATCTGGCACTCCACCCCCTACCCACAGCATGATACCCAAAAGACAGCCACTTACCTTAACCCTACCCCCTAACCAGGTGGTATTCGACCATTCTGGCACCCTAAAACTCATTTTCCATACTTAGGGTTTGACAGCAGACATCACACGACCTGCCTGTGATTTTGGACCTTCAAATGTCAGACTACTACAGACTGCTATGTAAAAGGGATCATGGGTTGCCCTCCCCAAACTGTTCTACACTGAGGGATCTGTCAGAGTGGATGTGTGGCTTTGCATTTCTGAAGAATCCCTGAAATGAATGACCTGAAATGTGGAGTTCTTTTGTTGTGAAAGCAATGAGAAGCAAAGTGGCAATCACTGTGAGACTGCTATTCCTTGCAAAATCCAGACTACATTTACTGCTCAGAAACAAAAAAAATCCAGACATCAAATATTTGTGCTATCTGAACTTTAGTCAAAGGATTTCACATAGTTTACACAGATAAGTATACCAACTTTATTTAAAAGCTCCATGCATGTCACATTCTGGCATTTTGAGAAGTCTCAAGAATATTTACAGACAGATACTGGCAGCATGTCAATGAAATTTTTTCACATGTAGAATGTTAGCCCATGGAATGCTTTATCAAAGATATCATTTAGGGAAAAGGGAAATAGTAGGAAATGAATAACATAAAAATACATCACAAAGGTTTTGTGGAATGCATTTTGAATAGATAATTGAGGATTTAGCACAAGCACAGGCACAGTGGGCTATGATTCTATGAATATGTGTATTTATTACTAATTTGGTATATTTAGTACGTCCGCAGTTACAGCAAAGAAAAATGACAGGTTTTCCTGAAACATATGAATGTTTATGTACTGGGTTGATTTAGAAAAATAGATTAAATAATAGAAAAAGGCACACCCTGTTGAAAGATCTTTTGTTGCACTACAGCCTGACACTCCTGATCTTCGAGCATCTACTGTGATGGGGTGTGGGCAAATCAGAGGAGCTCCATGTAGGTCTGCTCCTGGGCCAGGCCAGGCTGGCTATAAACAGGTCCAAGCAGCAGGCTGTCGAAGGGGGCGGGGCAGGTCATCTCTGCTTCTGTCCATCTTCTGCATTTACGTTCGTTCCCAAGGGTCCTTGGAGAGGGCTCATGCAGAAAATACGTGGAACTGGGGGAAAAAAAAATCTGTAACTGTGTCTGGGTTGCTGAGTCACAGAAAGTCAAGATTCTACATGTACCAAACAATTCATGTGAAATGCATAGATTTTGACATCAAAAGGCACCTGTCCCTTCCATCTTCACCCATTATCTGTCAATGTTCTTATTTGTGTTTGTGACTGGATAGCAGAAATGGTCTGATGTTTGTGGAACCATCTATCTGCATGGTCAGGAGAGGGAAAGTGAAAAGAATGACCAAAAATTAATTTTGTTAAACCACGGGGATTTATATGTATAAATTTTAATGTTATTTGGTGTGAGTTTGGTCCCTGGTTTTTGAGGTATTAACCAATGGCGCTTCCATGTGTTAGAAATTAATGACTAACTTGTAAGTATTTCTGTAAACATATTAGTTTGCTTACAAAACAGTTTTTGAAGTCTGGATGTGCAGTGAATGGATGTACACTACAGCATTCAATACAGAACATGTAGTGCATGAACTGGCCCTTCAGCCTATCATGCCTACACTGACCATGATGCCATTCTAAACTAATCCCATCTCCCTGTACATAGTCCATGTCCCTCAATTCCCTGCCTGTTTGTGTTTGTCTAAATGCTTCTTAAACGTTGCTATCATGTCGAGTTCTACAATCTCCCCCAGCAGTGCATTCCAACCACCTACCACCCTCTGTGTAAAAAAAACTTCCCTAGATCATCTTCCTTAAACTTTCTCTTGCTCACCTTAAACCCATGCCCCCTAACATTTGACATTTTCACGCTCCGAGAAAGACTCTGACTATTTACCCTATACAGGCCTCTCTTGACTTAATATGCTTATATCAAGTCACCCCTCCACCTCTGACGATGAGTGAAAACAATCTAAGTTTGCTCAAACTCTCCTCTTACTCTGGATCCTCTCTGATTTAATAATATCCTTCCTAATCGCAAGGCAATCTGAACAATACATAGTACTATACACAGTAGTGCAGAACTGGCCTCACCAACGTTCCATACAATGTAACCGTGACAACACACCTCCTATACTCAATGATAATGGGAACTGCAGATGCTGGAGAATCCAAGAGAATAAAATGTGAGGCTGGATGAACACAGCAGGCCCAGCAGCATCTCAGGAGCACAAAAGCTGACGTCTCAGGCCTAGACCCTTCATCAGAGAGGGGGATGGGGTGAGGGTTCTGGAATAAATAGGGAGAGAGGGGGAGGGGACCGAAGATGGAGAGAAAAGAAGATAGGTGGAGAGAGGAGTATAGGTGGCGAGGTAGGGAGGGGAGAGGTCAGTCCAGGGAAGATGGACAAGTCAAGAAGCTGGGATGAGGTTAGTAGGTAGGAGATGGAGGTGCGGCTTGGGGTGGGAGGAAGGGATGGGTGAGAGGAAGAACAGGTTAAGGAGGCAGAGACAGGCTGGACTGGTTTTGGGATGCAGTGGGTGGAGGGCAAGAGCTGGGCTGGTTGTGTGGTGCAGTGGGGGTAGGGGACGAACTGGGCTGATTTTGGGGAAGGGGAGATTTTGAAGCTGGTGAAGTCCACATTGATACCATTGGGCTGCAGGGTTCCCAAGCAGAATACGAGTTGCTGTTCCTGCAACTTTCGGGTGGCATCATTGTGGCACTGCAGGAGGCCCATGATGGACATGTCATCTAAAGAATGTGAGGGGGAGTGGAAATGGTTCACGACTGGGAGGTGCAGTTGTTTATTGCGAACCGAGTGGAGGTGTTCTGCAAAGCGGTCCCCAAGCCTCCGCTTGGTTTCCCCAATGTAGACCGCTTTGCAGAACACCTCCGCTCGGTTCGCAATAAACTGCACCTCCCAGTCGTGAACCATTTCCACTCCCCCTCACATTCTTCAGATGACATGGCTATCATGGGCCTCCTGCAGTGCCACAATGATGCCACCCAAAAGTTGCAGGAACAGCAACTCGTATTCCGCTTGGGAACCCTGCAGCCCAATGGTATCAATGTGGAAATCACCAGCTTCAAAATCTCCTCTTCCCCAAAACCAGCCCAGTTTGTCCCCTACCCCCACTGCACCATGCAACAAGCCCAGCTCTTCCCCTCCACCCACTGCATCCCAAAACCAGTCCAACCTGTCTCTGCCTCCTTAACCTGTTCTTCCTCTTACCCATCCCTTCCTCCCACCCCAAGCCGCACCTCCATCTCCTACCTACTAACCTCATCCCACCTCCTTGACCTGTCCATCTTCCCTGGACTGACCTCTCCCCTCCCTACCTCGCCACCTATACTCTCCTCTCCACCTATCTTCTTTTCTCTCCATCTTCGGTCCCCTCCCCCTCTCTCCCTATTTATTCCAGAACCCTCACCCCATCCCCCTCTCTGATGAAGGGTCTAGGCCTGAAGCGTCAGCTTTTGTGCTCCTGAGATGCTGCTGGGCCTGCTGTGTTCATCCAGCTTCACATTTTATTATCCTATACTCAATAGTCTGAGCGATGAAAGCAAGCGTCCCAAATGCCGTCTTAACCCCCCTATCTATATGTGATGCAAATTTCAAAGAATTATGTATCTAGGTTCTTGTGTTCTTGTACATTAGTCAATGAAAGCAAGCATGCAGGTACAGCAGGCATTGAAGAAAGCTAACAGCATGCTTGCCTTCATAACAAGAGGAATTGAGTTTAGGAGCAAAGAGGTCCTTCTGCAGCTGTACAGGGCCCTGGTGAGACCGCACCTGGAGTATTGTGTGCAGTTTTGGTCTCCAAATTTGAGGAAGGACATTCTTGCGATTGAGGGAGTGCAGCGTAGGTTCACGAGGTTAATTCCCGGAATGGCGGGACTATCATATGTTGAACAATTGGAGCGACTGGGCTTGTATACACTTGAGTTAAGAAGGATGAGAGGGGATCTGATTGAGGCGTATACGATTATTAAGGGATTGGCCACTCTGGAGGCAGGAAGCATGTTTCCGCTGATGGGTGAGTCCAGAACCAGAGGACACAGTTTAAAAATAAGGGGTAGGCCATTGAGAACAGAGTTGAGGAATAACTTCTTCACCCAGAGAGTGGTGGATATATGGAATGCTCTGCCCCAGAAGGCAGTGGAGGCTAACTCTCTGGATACTTTCAAGAAAGAGATGGATAGAGCTCTTAAAGATAGTGGAATCAAGGGTTATGGGGATAAGGCAGGAACAGGATACTGATTGTGGATGATCAGCCATGATCATAATGAATGGTGGTGCTGGCTCGAAGGGCCAAATAGCCTACTCCAGCACCTATTGTCCATTGTCTATTGTCTATTGAACCCCGGGTCTCTCTGTTCTATAATACTACCCAAGGCCCTACTTTTAATTCTATATGTCCTTCCCTTGTTTGTTTTACCAAAATGCAATTCCTCATATTTACCCAAATTAAACTATCTGCCACTCTTCGGCCTATTGACCCAAATGATCAAGATCTCTTTGTAATCTTAGATAATCTTCTTCACTGTCCACTCTACTACCAATTTGGGGTCATCCTGAAACTTATTAACCATGCCTTCTATTTTTCATCTAAATCATTTATATAAATGGCAAACAAAAGTCGACCTAGTACTGATCCTTGTGGAACACTGTTGGTCACAGACCTACAGTCCGAAAAACAATCTTCCACTGTCAGTCTCTGTCCCCTGCCATTAAGCGAATTTTGTATCCACTTGGCAAGCTTACCCTGAATCTCAAATGATCCATCTTTACTAATTAGTCTACCATGTGGAACCTTGTCAAAGGCTTTACTAAAGTACATATGAACAATACCTATCACTTTGCCCTTATCAATCTTCTTGATTACTTCCTCAAAAAGCTCAATCAAGTTTGTGATCAATGATTTCCCTCACACAAAACCATGCAGAGGTTTCTCCTGGAGAGCTTTCCACCTTTGCTTTTGAGGTCTCCAGCATCTCCTCTGCTGTAATGTGGACTGTTATCAAGGCATCAATATGTTTTTCCCCGAGTTCCCGAGCCTCCATGTCTTTCTCCACAATAAAAGCTTCAGATAAGCAACAGTAATATTGATCCAAGTTAGAATGATAATATGTCTTTTTATATCTCTCTTTACCACCCAAGTGTTTACTTGTATTTTAATGTACCACATTTTTTTTATGCTGACATTTCTGTCTTTTGCCTACTGTACTTTTGCATTGAAGATTAAAGTAAGCTTGACGAACAGCACCTCATCTTTTGATTTGGTATTTTCCAGCCATCCAGTTTCAATATTTGAGTTTAGTAATTTCAGACCATAATCTAGCTTCCCATTTTGTTTTTTTCGTATGTTTTATTTCTTTTTCCCTCAAATTTGTTGCTCACAGTCAGTAACACATCTGCCCTAGACACATTTTTTTCTTTTCTTTTCCAATCAGCACTCTAATTTTTTTGGAAGACCAATCCTTCTATCATGCAGTCTTGCCTTTCTTTCATTTTATTATTTGACCTTCCATTTGTCCTTGTCACACTCACCCAGCAAAGTATAAACATTGAACTATCGAAACTCAACTTCCATGTCACAGAGTTAGGCATGGGAAGGGTAATATTCCAATTTGAATATATTTGATGGAGAATCCTTGTCCTCCTTAACCTGTCTGGGTATATTTGATATACTAACCACACGGTGCTCCCTCTTGTCTCTGGTTTTCAGCTTATTGGAAATGTCTTTGTTTCGGTGTGCTCATACTATTCTGAAAGCAGTGAACAGTACTTTCTCTTCCATTCCCAGTGTTGTAATCTTAATTAGTTACTTTGTGCCCTAGCCCGGCCTCTCTTTGTAATCCACATGACGTCCTTTTGTGGGATCTTCCTCAGCAAGTGTGGCAACCTGGATATTTATGGCACAGATTTCCAGCACTGCCTGTCCGAAATCTCTTGATCACATTCTATGTTGCAAAATACTTTATACTCAAATTTTTAAAGTCTGCACCAAGAATACTTATTTATTCATTTCATCCTTTAACTTTTCTGGCAATATGAGGTGGTGAAGTAATGTTCCTCAGCAAAAATTTCTTAAGTAACAAAATACAACATTTAACAAAGCAAGGCAGTGACTTTATTGTCTCAGCATTGTTCTTTCTTCCCAGTTCATCCTCGGACACAAAATGATATTCTCCTCTCTTTCTTTGATACGTGCAGTCGTCTGGTCCAGCTGGATAGCAGACTCTTTTCTTTAGGTAACAGTTCAATGTGAAATTTAGACACTAAAAACTGGTGCTTTGTAACTGTTTCCAAGTTATATGCTTGATCAGTGATGCTTTGAACTCTGGTCTCACTGTTGCATGACTTGTTTCTGACTGGTTTAAGCCTCTGGTTTCATAAGGGAGATGGTCACCTACAAATGGCACTTTCTAATATATTTGAATTGGTCACTTCAAGTATTAGTTATTTTTGGGACAATCCCCTGTGTTATCACTCTTTCTGTTGCTTTATCAAATTTCCTTACTTTCCACAGAGATAAAAGTGTGCCTTAAGATAGGTTTAGTGTCCACTTGTTTGAGATAGGAGAGGATATGATGTCAGTAGATACCTAATGAAATCCTCTGGGCTAAACGGTTTTGATATTATGTGTCTTGTACAATTTCAAAGATGTAGGCACTTCCAAGTTTGTTCTGGTTGAAGGATTTGTCTATTAATGTGTATTTATGAATATTGGCTGTTGATGCTCTAAACGAGATAATTAAAATAGCAAAAGTAACAAAGTTGCACATGGTTTAAAACTAAAATAGAAGATATAAAATAGATCAGCTACATTAAGTGCTCACAAAAATATCACTGCATACAATCGGCTAAAGCACTAGAAAAGATGTCAAACTCTGGGGTGTCAAATCTGCAAAATCGTCCTTACCAACATTACCAGTACTGAGATAGGGAGAATTCTCTCACAGACTAATCAAGCAACAGCCTGACCGTCATCCTCACAGAGTTATACCTTTCAAAGTGACTCAGACAACATCATGTCCTGTCCCTCCAGCAAAACAGACCCTGTGGAGGTGGCAGCACAGTGTTATACAGTCAGAGGGGAGTAACTCTGGGAGTCCTCAACATTGACACTGGACCCTATTTAGTCTAATAAATCGCTCAGGTATGGGCAAGAAAACCTCCTTGTATCAGTATTCTTCCAAGTTGGAAGAAGTACGAGTGACAAGGGTTCAAAATATACTTAGTGGAGTGACTTCATCCACTCTGAAGAGTGGCTCAGCAGCAACACCACCGACTGGGTTGGCCAAGTTCTAATGGATGTTACTGCTAGATTGGGTCTGTGGCAGATGGTGAGGGACCACACAAAGTAAAGACATGACCTTCTCCTTATCAGTCTGTCTGACACAGATGCAAGTGTCCATGACGGCATTGATAAGTGTATGATGGTGCTGCTTCACTTATTCAACTTTGATGGACTTCATAGGATTAGCTGAGCAATTGAATTATAAAGTATAGGAGTAGGCCCCACATAATTAAACCAAAAAAATGTAATATTGTCCTGTCTTAAGATTCTATCATCTGATTTTGTCATGCCAAGGCAAGAGGCATAATGTTACACATAGATTACAATTAAACAGAGTAGGTTAATTGATGTGCTTCAATTATCTCACCACGAACTCAACAATAAACATGAATTTCCCAAAAAACCACATACTGAAATTAATAATAAAATGTGAGGCTGGATGAACACAGCAGGCCCAGCAGCATCTCAGGAGCACAAAAGCTGACATTTCAGGCCTAGACCCTTCATCAGAGAGGGGGATGGGGTGAGGGTTCTGGAATAAATAGGGAGAGAGGGGGAGGCGGACCAAAGATGGAGAGAAAAGAAGATAGGTGGAGAGAGTATAGGTGGGGAGGTAGGGAGGGGATAGGTCAGTCCAGGGAAGACTGACAGGTCAAGGAGGTGGGATGAGGTTAGTAGGTAGGAGATGGAGGTGCGGCTTGGGGTGGGAGGAAGGGATGGGTGAGAGGAAGAACAGGTTAAGGAGGCAGAGACAGGTTGGACTGGTTTTAGGATGCAGTGGGTGGAGGGGAAGAGCTGGGCTGGTTGTGTGGTGCAGTGGGGGGAGGGGACGAACTGGGCTGGTTTTGGGATGCGGTGGGGGAAGGGGAGATTTTGAAGCTGGTGAAGTCCACATTAACACCATTGGGCTGCAGGGTTCCCAAGCGGAAAATGTGTTGCTGTTCCTGCAACCTTCGGGTGGCATCATTGTGGCACTGCAGGAGGCCCATGATGGACATGTCATCTAAAGAATGGGAGCGGGAGTGGAAATGGTTTGCGACTGGGAGGTGCAGTTGTTTATTGCGAACCGAGCGGAGGTGTTCTGCAAAGCGGTCCCCAAGCCTCTGCTTGGTTTCCCCAATGTAGAGGAAGCCGCACCGGGTACAGTGGATGCAGTATACCACATTGGCAGATGTGCAGGTGAACCTCTGCTTAATGTGGAAAGTCATCTTGGGGCCTGGGATAGGGGTGAGGGACACCTCCTCCCTCACCCCTATCCCAGGCCCCAAGATGACTTTCCACATTAAGCAGAGGTTCACCTGCACATCTGCCAATGTGGTATACTGCATCCACTGTACCCGGTGCGGCTTCCTCTACATTGGGCAAACCAAGCGGAGGCTTGGCGACCGCTTTGCAGAACACCTCCGCTCGGTTCGCAATAAACAACTGCACCTCCCAGTCGCAAACCATTTCCACTCCCCCTCCCATTCTTTAGATGACATGTCCATCATGGGCCTCCTGCAGTGCCACAATGATGCCACCCGAAGGTTGCAGGAACAGCAACTCATATTCCATTTGGGAACCCTGCAGCCCAATGGTGTCAATGTGGACTTCACCAGCTTCAAAATCTCCCCTTCCCCCACCGCATCCCAAAACCAGCCCAGTTCGTCCCCTCCCCCCACTGCACCACACAACCAGCCCAGCTCTTCCCCTCCACCTACTGCATCCCAAAACCAGTCCAACCTGTCTCTGCCTCCCTAACCTGTTCTTCCTCTCACCCATCCCTTCCTCCCACCCCAAGCCGCACCTCCATCTCCTACCTACTAACCTCATCCCACCTCCTTGACCTGTCTGTGTTCCTTGGACTGACCTATCCCCTCCCTACCTTCCCACCTATACTCTCCTCTCCACCTATCTTTTCTCTCCATCTTCGGTCCGCCTTCCCCTCTCTCCCTATTTATTCCAGAACCCTCACCCCATCCCCCTCTCTGATGAAGGGTCTAGGCCCGAAACGTCAGCTTTTGTGCTCCTGAGATGCTGCTGGGCCTGCTGTGTTCATCCAGCCTCACATTTTATTATCTTGGATTCTCCAGCATCTGCAGTTCGCGTTATCACTGAAATTAATAAACCTCTTTTTTGAACAAGTATATTACTGTGGCAGTATTAGTTTCTTTGTGATTACAGGAGAAACAAATTCACAACTAACCTGTTAAATTTCAAGCATTGTTTATGTTGGTTATTTATCCCGAAAAACTACATATGTACATTTTAATGTGTAAGTTGCTTTTCTTAAGGAATGATTTGCATTGCAGTAGCCTCTTTGCTGCCCTCTCTGGGGAGGTGTAAATACATCTGTTCAATAATGACTGTCTGCCGTTGAACATGTACACAAAGGCAACATAAAGTATTGCAAATCACATCTCGTTATTGGTATCTGCTTGGTATATAAGACTTGCCAAGTAAAGAAGATAAAAGTTTATAAGATTGGGTTTTCCAAAATATTTCTGCTTAAAACTGCACTGAATAGTTATAATTTCTCATTTGAAATGTGAACCAACCAAAAGAGACAATTAGGCAAAGTAGCAATTGTTACAAACAGCCAAGGACATTTCACTGATTCTTAAGCCCCTTTACTGCTGGGTCACTAGAAGCAATGATGATTTAATTAGAGCATACAAATTTCCAATTTACCTGCCTGTTATTTTCAAGATAATAGGAAACACTCATGAGGTTCCTGGACTTAACAAAAGCTTCCATTTATTACAAAAATTGAATTCTGATCAAAATCAGCTGTGAGGTATTAATATATGCCTCGAGTAGTTAAAACCCAGTCTCATTTAAAATCCCTACACATGCAAACAGATGGCCAATAAAAAGATCATGAGAAGACGAGAGAAGTGAGAAGACACAGTCCAATAGCACCATTCTGTGGGGTTCATTGAGCTTTACCATTTGCTTGATAAGGCTTTCTGTTCTTCCACCTCCTTTCTGCAGGTTCTTTCACAGGAAGCCCAGGGCAGTTGGTACACTAACTGCAAAATCTTTTAGTTATTTGTTAAGTACAACAACTTGCAGCAACTGGTGAGAAAATATAACTGGCTTTTTAAAGGTTTAATGTATTTTTACTGCAAAGAGAGACAGGCACACATCTCTTCCAGCAGGATGAAAGTATTTCCCCTGTATTGTCCACACAAAAAGCTATTCAGTTGCCTAGGAACCAATCCAGAGAGGGAAAAAGAGCTGTGGATGCTGGAAATCAGAAACAAAAACAGAAATTGCTGAAAAACTGTGATCAGAGATAATGGGAAGTGCAGATGCTGGAGAATCCAAGATAACAAAGTGTGGAGCTGGATGAACACAGCAGGCCAAGCAGCATCTCAGGAGCACAAAAGCTGACGTTTCGGGTCTAGGCCCTTCATCAGAAAACTGAACAGGTCTGGCAGCGTCTGTGGAAAGAAATCAGAGTTAACATTTTGGGTCCAGTTATCCGTTTTTAGAGTTGATGGTAGCTAGGAAAAAGCTGTTTTTTATACAGAAGATAGGGTGGGGGAGGAGGTAAGGAGTAAACGATGGGTGGAGATAAAGCCGTAAGGATGATGACCTTTGACGTTGATAATGGGTCACCATTGCACAAACCAATTACCTACTTGCTTTTGGCTGAAGCTCACTAAATCCTCTCCAACTTTCCCCCTTCCCCAAACTCTGTGCTGTTAACAAACAACTTCTCCCTTGCATGAACAAAACAACAGTTTTATCCCCACAAACAAGTTTCAGTAATTTGTTTTTAAATGCGCTGTAACTCCTTCCTTGTCCTCAGACTTAAAAAAAAGCTTGTTTTTAACTTTGAAACCACAATCATAACTATAGAAAATAAAATGATAATCTTTACACTATGCAAGAAAATAAAAATGTAATGTCAAATACATTTGAATTATATGATTGTTTTAATTCAGTGAATTTGTGTTTACTGGAATAGCATTTAGAAGAATGTTGTGAATGCTATCTATTGGACTGGCGGTTGATTGTTTGTGACACTGACATTTTGACTGTAGCCAAGAAAGGATCAGCAACCATTAAGGGCAGACTGCAATTGGATTAAATACAAGCTACAGCTCTAGGATGGGTCAGGGCTTCACAATTTTATTTTATTTTTTCTTGGTGCCTGGTGTAGAGATGCTGATGTACAATACTACTACTGTTTCATTATAAATTTACTATTTTATAAAGCTTGTACTATTAATTGTGAAAGAGTACTTGGGTACTTGGAAAACTAGCTCAATCATTCAACAGTTCAAGTCAGGATTAATGTAGGTCAAAGAAACATTAAACCATTTAAGTTTAACAAAAATATCATTCTGAAAAAGGGAGATTTAGAATTCACAGACTTGATTTTGTTTGACAAGAGTATTGGTAGGTTCTAAAGTTAACACGGTTTGACGCTCAATACTATCAATAGCAACAAACGTAAACAAATGTTTGAAACTGAAGTAGAGGAAGGAAGTGACAACATTTGAAGGGGGAAAGAGTGTAAGTGGGGAAACCGGTTTTGATGAGAAATAGATGTCAATATGATGATAAAAATGACAGAATCAATATTTAAGATGCCTGAATGATGCAGTACTTAATGATCAGGCATGAACAGAAAGCAATATATGCCTTGGCTAAAGTGGGTGTGCCAGGCCTAACTAGGCTGTGAATTATTAATATGTTCTCACATTTTAGTCATTGATGACAAGATGAAAAATAATGAGTTATGATGCAGCTGCTGTTTACCATGGGAATTGCCATGCAACTGCAGACACAGCTGTACTGCTCAGTGTCAACTAACAGTGCAACTAGTCAGGCTTTTTATTTAATGATGTGGCAATTACTCAAAGCACTGCTAGTGGGTTAAGGACACACACTAAACCATATTTGACTCTACTACATTTCAATGATTACAGCTCCCTTAACACCATGATCAGGAATGGTAGAGCAGAAGGAAGAACAGGAGAAAAAATTAGAAACAGGTGAGAAAAAAATAAATTTGAAAAGAATAATAATCCATTCTAAATAATAATAGAGGATGAGAGTGAAAGATAGCAACCAATGACTCAAGAAACCACCTCACTGCACTGAGATATCCTTCTGGGAATTAACTGTATCTATGAGAAATCACGATGGTACTACTGCAGGCAATCCAAGAGGAGCTTGCAGTTATTTAGGAGAATACACTGGCATTAAATGGAATATGATTTTTCAATCTGTATTCATGAAACAGTTATTCATTCAGCAATTTTTCATTTAAGTGGAGTTAACTGTTTTCTGTTGGATGCAGGAATTCTGTAAAGAGGCGATAATAGCAGCCATCAAGCTGAGTGTGTAGCTATTTGTGAACAAGATTGTGCTTCTTTCCAGGCTGAAGCCTATATAATTATTTTTCTTATCATAAATTCTTGATTAAACAGTTTTTTTAACGGTAAAATGCTGTCTTTTTTAACCAACAAGTAATTTGTTTTCTTCTGTTTGCATTGTCAGAATATACTGGGTTTTGAAACTACAATATAGTCTTCGATTTAAGGAAAAGAAACAAAGCCATCTGAACAGTACGATCAACAGTATCCAACTCATAACCATTCAATCTGTGGAGTCATTAACATTTCAGCCTGTTTTCCCATTAATTTGGATGGAAAATCACATGCATTTTTTGATTGTGCAAAATTCCTGTTATGTGAAGCCCTGCACTTAAAAAAAGCCATCCCATGAATTAATCCCAAAAAGTATTTTTAGCACTTTAGCTAGTAGTGAAAGAGTATGAGCTGATTTGGTACTAGAGTAATTGAGAGTTTTGAGCTGCTCCATATTGACTAGCTCACCATACATCCTGTATGTTAGGATCTCACAATATGTTTAATATAATGCTAACATTAAGGAAAACTGATGCATCTATACATGTGAGAAACTGAAGGCATGCATTTTTTAAATCTAGAAGTAATAATTTCACGAGTGCCGAAGGTAGGTTAAGTACAAACAACTTTGAGATGACTTTCAAATAGTTTGGAAGAGCATAAGTTTCAAATATTCTGTTTATATTGGAGACTTTCATTCCTATCCATTAAATATTTTATTGAGGTTAAGAAAAATGATAAAGCTTGCATATGAGCATATAAAATAAACCCAATAAACACATTAAAAGATTGCATTTACATATCAAAAATTTAACAAGAGAGTAACATCATAAATCTTAAACGCCATTAATTATTTCTCTGTTCTCAGCTGTTATAATCCCACAGGATATGCATTTAGTGTGAAGTAATCCCACAATATACTGGGGTCACATGTTTGTAACAATATGAAATGACTTACTTACAGAAAACTAAACTGTACTGTTAAAGGGAAAACCTAAAAACAAATAGTGCAAAACACATACATCTCCAAAGCAATGGTTCAACTTGCATAGTCAAACAACCATGGGGAGATAAGTTAAGAGATGGTGCCAAGGTAAAAGAAAAGGCTTGCACAAGTACAAGGAAAATTGAAAATACAATAGGCTGAGTGAGAAATGAAACAAAAAGAGTTGAGAGAGTAAAGTTAGAAAAAACAAATGCAATGTACAGCAAAAACAGCAAAATATTTCGTAAGTATTGTTATGGTTATTTTTAATGCTTGACCTTAGGAGTCTTGAGCATAGGTTTATCATTGTTCAATCAAGTGACATACAGGCTGAGTATATTTGATTATGCTCTGAGGAACGGATTAAAATGCAATATCTTTATATGATGTTTTTGGTCACATGAACATCGCATTATCCAAGTTCCAACCTTGTTCCGTACAAATATAAGAAACAAATGTCCATTCTAGGTCATAGGCTAATGTTGTTAAGGTCTTTTCCACCAGTCAAGAATAATTTAGTCTGGCACTGTTTTGCCCCATTGCTTATCAGCATCTCTTACCTCCCCATCTCTGAATCTCTCTGACTCCAAGGTCTCTCTGGAATGTTTTGTTAACACTAACTGTTGTTTATACAAATTCCTGCTGACACTAACCTCTAGGGTGCACATGTGTCATCTAGTACAAGCTTTACATGGAGAAGTCTGTTCTTTACTTTTCTGCATTTAACCCTTACAGTCTGATTCGCTTTAAAAGAATAGTAAAGGGAAACAGGCCGATTAAAGACATATGCCAGCAAGACTCCAATAGTCGACAAGGAAAGGGCAGAATATTAAATAAGTAATTTACATACATAGAGTCATAGAGTCCTACAGCACGGAGACAAGTCCTTTGGCCCAAACGCATCCGTGCCAACCAAAACGTCCATCCACATTTCCCTGCACCTGGCTTCTACCCTTTTAAACTTTACCTATCCATGTATTCGTCCAAATGCCCTTTAAGTGTTGTTAATGTACCTGCCTAAAACACTTCTGCTGGCAGCTCATTCCATATATGTACATCTCTCTGTGCAAAACAGCTGCATCTCAGGCTCCCATTTATTCTTTCCTCTCTTACCTTAAACTGATGGCCTTTTGTCCCCAATTCCCCAGCCCTGAGAAAATGACTGAGTACTTTCACCCTATCCATACCCCTCATGATCTTATACACTTCTGTAAGATACCCCCTCTGTCTCCAATGCTCTAAAGAAAAAAGTCTTAGCTTTTCCACACAATACTCCAAGTGCAGCTGCAACAATTGCAACACAACTTCCCAAGTTCTGTGCTCAGTGACCTGACTGATAAAGGCCAGTGGGCCAGCAACCTTCTTCGCTGTCCTGTCTACCTGTGACTCCACATTCAGAGAACTGTGCACCTGAACTCCAAGGTCCCCCTGTTCCACTACATTCCTTAAGGCCCTACCGTTCACCACGAAACTCCGACCTTGATTTAACTTTCCATAATGCAACACCTCACATTTATCTATATTAAACTCCACTTTCCATTTCTTAGCTTACTTCCCCAGCTGATCACGATCCTGCTGCAACTTCTGATTGCCTTTCTCACTGCCCACGATACCGCCTATTTCACTTTCATCCACAAATTTACTGATCATACCTTGTACATTCTCATCCAAATCATTGATATAAATAACAAACAGCAACAG
Organism: Stegostoma tigrinum; assembly: GCF_030684315.1. Classification (NCBI taxonomy): domain Eukaryota; kingdom Metazoa; phylum Chordata; class Chondrichthyes; order Orectolobiformes; family Stegostomatidae; genus Stegostoma; species Stegostoma tigrinum. The sequence continues at coordinate 55,589,592 of NC_081361.1, read as the reverse complement.
GCCCAGCACCGATCCCTGAGGCACACCAGTCATCACAGGCCTCCAGTCTGACAAGCATCCTTCCACTATTACTCTCTGCTTCCTACCATCAAGACAATCATGTATTTTGATAGTGGATAAAGAAGACAAAATCCCAATATATAAACCCAAAGATACATTGAGCAATTCGGCCTTTGTAGTCCTGGAGAAAAAGAATTACTTTCAAAAAATCTTTCCGATTTTATAATTTCCAATCACTACCTGCCTCACACCTCCTTTATTCCAGCAAAACCCTACCCCAATTATTAGATTAATATCTGAGCTTTATCATAATTTTGCACTTATTTAGGAATTATGACCTAGATTTTCACTCCAGATGTGAATGTGCAGAATTGGGAAATATTCCATATCCCAATGTTGTCTCCTCCACATGGGGAAATGAAAGGCAGTCTGAGCAACTGCTATGCAGACCACCTACATCTGTCCATTAAAAATAATTCCAACCTTCTGGTTTCCTGCCAGTTCAACATAACACTGTTCTCTGGCCAATATATCTGTTTTGGGATTGCTCCAGTGTTCCAGTGAATCTCATTTTCCCCACTTTGAGACCTGAAGGCTGCAGGGTCCCCATGTCAATTTCAACAATTTTACGACCTGAGCACCTTTGTCCTTCACCCCAAACACAGTAGGCCTTGTCATCACATGGGCTGCTTTCACCATGTCCACTAATAGTCTCCAAGAACAGCTTTACTTTCTCCCCAACTCATCTGTTGCTTTGTCTGTCCCAACTGCTGTTCTCGCTCTCTGGGCTCCATCTACATCTATTGCTAACTCCACCCCATCTTCAGCATATGTACCAACTTAATGTAGCTACAATCAGGTCTGAAGAAGGCTCACTCGACCCAAAGTGTTGACTCTGCTTTCCCCCCAGGAATGCTGTCAGAAATGTTTGAGATTCTATAGCTATTTCTGTTTTTGTGCTACGCTACAGTTATGGATAATGGGTTTGGTTTGAATAACAAGTTCCATTGCTGTGGCCATTACAATTTCTAACATGCAGTGAGATCGAAGATTACTCTAAATATCCCATTAGAAGCAATTTTAACACAAGAATCAATAGCTGGAAAAAACCTGTTTGAATTATGTACATCTTAATTAAACTTTTGTTTTCAAGATGACTGTACTAATAAAACTACTACTGAAATAATCAAAATAAGATAATTCAGAGTTGGGTCAATTTAATATTGATACTTTTTCTCTTTAGCATATGCATGTTATATTACATATGCAAATTATGATACAGTAGAGATACTTGCATGTATTTAATTTCAAAATGTTGATTCTTTTGTCTTGTGTCTCTCAATAGTTCTTATTTTGGGTACTTTTTCTTAAGAAAAGCTCTTCAGTAAAGATTTTGATCCCTGCACTAAGGTAGATATGTAGTTGGATAGATAAATGGTGAATTAAACCTAATGTGGCATTATCTATTTGTCAACAAAAGTATATAAAACATAATAAAATAGATCTGACACAGAGAAAATTGAAAATATACCTGTGTGCAGCAATAGGATTTGATGTCAGAGAATGGTGATTCAAAAATTGTGTAGTTTGTTCTTTGTGGATACATTGCCTATATTTAATGTGAAGCTAGATGTGGCGAGAGGGTAATTTTAAAAATCAATTAAAGAACATTACAACATAAGCCTGCAGATATTCTGTGAATGCCTTCCAATACACGACTCACAACACACTTCTGGTTATCCGATTCTGTTCTTTGTGTCTCAAAAATGCGCTCCTTTTTGGAGCCTATGCAAGATCAGCAACAACAATTATCCTCGGGGCAAAATGGGAATTTTGAGGTTAGAGGAGGCCAAAATCTAGAGGTTTAAGAAGTGATTGAAAGGGACTACATTCTGGAAAGCAAATGCTGTACTGAACTGAAGAAGAAAGGGTAAACCCTTACTATTATTGCAAAATAAGTCAAACCATTAGGAATGGTAGGACAGCAATTTGAATTTGTGATAAAAAAAATTTAAAACTTAGGATTCCAGACCAAACCACCAAACGTTAAGTCATGATCTGATTAGGGACAAGTGACTGATTTTGTTTTAAAGTAGACAAAGTGTAAAATCCTTCCTTCTTGCTAAGAGCAGTCAGCCACAAGATTCCACAACTTTCAATAAGCGACAACAAACTTTACTGTACGAAGTTAGAATAGTTATATAACGTACTGCAGCAAACCTTTTATTAACCGGCACCTATGGAGTATGCCAGTTTATTTAAATATTCCAGTTGACCAAGAAATCCCCCCTCAACAGTGTAAAAATGCTGTTATACCTGATTTACAGCATAAAAACACTTAAATAATCCTGAAACTTTACCCTAAATAAAACTTGCCAGCAGAGAACCGTCTCACTCAAACCGGTGAAGGGTCTAGGCCCGAAACGTCAGCTTTTGTGCTCCTAAGATGCTGCTTGGCCTGCTGTGTTCATCCAGCTTCACACTTTGTTATCTCTGGCACTCAAACCCTCAACTGATTACTCAGATATCGGGGAGGTTGCAATAATGTCGTAAATTTCTGGTATTTTAGGTCTATGATTTTTCCCGGTTTATCTAGGGCGTTCTGTTTTTTAGGGTGATGGTTAAAACAGAGTTTGCTATGTGTACATTTATTAATGCAGGCAGTCCCCAGGTTGCAAATGGGATCCATTTGCAAATTGGAACACAATGCAGGGCAATATAGAGGAGTCAGTTGTAGATAGAAGCATTTGTAAGTCAGACATCCAGGAACAAATTACTGTAGATGCTGGAAACTGAACCGACAACGAGCTCTGAACAGTCATCTCGAGTTGAAACATTAGCTTGTTTTCTGTCTATAGATGTGCCTGACCTGCTGCAATCTCCAGCATTAGTCGTTTTCACCTGTTATGATATTATTTGCTTTTAGCACAGCCACCCATTCTCACATTCTCCTAGGCCTATTATCATATTATATGGTTAGAGATAAAACACAGCTGCAGATGTTGGAACCAAGGGATGACAAACAGGAAGCTGGAAGAACACAGCAGGCCAGGCGGCATCTGGTGGAAAGGAGCAGTCAACGTTACAGGTGTTACCCTGCTTCAGGACTGCCTGGCTTGCTGAATTCTTCCAGCTTCCTGTTTATCTATATCACATTATATGGGTTGCTTTCGTTATACCTCACCGGATCTCTCCTACTTTTAGCTCTTATCACTTCTTGTGCTTTTCTTCTATCCTGGCCTGCGATCCATAATCTCCTCCTTTACCTACCCCTTTCGCATTTCTCTCTCTCTCTGTGCTCCAGCTTCACTTATCCAGTCACCGCCCACCCACCCCCACCCCCAAACAACTATTTCTTCGGCATAAATACCATTTTTCCTAGCTACTGACAGTTTGGATGGAGTCACCTGACTCGAAACGTGAACTGCTTAGTTCCCATGGTTGCTGCCAGACCTGTTTGTAGACTTCCTTCACTCTCACTGTCAGCTGCATGAAATTATCAATAGCACACAGGCTTCTTCTGAGCATTCCCTCCAACACCAACCACGCTGCTGTTCCCAGGACTTCTCCTGAATGCTGACATTATGAAATAATTCCTGTGATTTCTGAGTCCCAAGTATGTGGAAACAGTTTCATTTTCAGTAGCACTGTTATCAGGCCTTCTGCTGTATGAAGCTTGCTCCTTTTTCTATCTCTAACAAACTCCCCATGTTTTAACCTTTGAGCTGTCCTTGATGATCTGCTGAAAACCTCTCAACAAGCCCTAGCCTTATTCACAGAACCATACGTAGCAATCATTGAAGCTCATATTCCATGAATGCTACAATACTCACTGATTGCTGTCTTATAGAGTATAAATCGATACTCGATAATCAATAGGGCGGCATGGTGGCTCAGTGCAGCCTCACAGCGCCAGGGACCCGGGTTCGATTCCAGCCTCGGGTAACTGTCTGTACGCAGTTTGCACATTCTCCCCTGCGTGGGTTTCCTCCCACAGTCCAAAGATGTGCAGGCAAGGTGGATCGGCCATGCTAAATTGCCCATAGTGTTCTGGGCTGTGTGGGTTATAGGGGAATGGGTCTGGGTGGGATGTTTCAAGAGGCGGTGTGGACTTGTTGGGCCAAAGGGCCTGTTTCCACACTGTATGGAAACTAATCTAATCACATCAGGAAAGGATTTTATCACAAACCAGCTTGACAACACTCAGTTACTTGAACAATAATTTTTTTAACAGTCAGAATAAGGTATCAAAGATCAATTTGGGTTGGAAGAGTTTAGTCATGGAAGAATGAACCTTGATGGGACAATTGGTGCTTCTCATTAACTTTATTGCATCCTTACTCTCACTTTTGTATTTTGCACCCAAAGGAAATTAATATTCAGCTGAAAAGAAAGACGAATAAATTACAACTAACTTTTCATAACTTCACAGACATGATGGATTGTAGGTAAATTTAAAAAGAGTAGAAACCATAAGTAAACACAGAACCTCCAAGTATGGGTAAGATTCTGCAAGAATACTGTGTGCACTGGTTTATTCCATTCCCTCCCTTCCACTCCCAAAGAGCAGTGAGCCATATGCAGTTAGTAAAACCAAACAATTTCTCAATGTCATTTGTCTATAGAGTGGAGTATTTTTATCGGGCCAGGTGTCCCAAAATGTGTGGGACTTTTGCTCGTAGGTGGGGGGGTTGGTTTCATGAATTGTGTGACATTGAGCCTTAAACATTCAAGGATGACGGGCCCGGCCAGTCATCCAGCAGGTGCAGGTAAGATTCCAATGAACCTGCAGTTATTTCTGAATGTTGAAAGCCTGGGTGACATGTAAAGGATAACCAAATAGGCATTAATTTCCTACAATCCAGCAGCAACAGTCTGAATGCATTAATGATACGGTGACTGATCATAGAACCTTCTGATCAACCTCATCTGCTGACACCCAATACCCTTCTCCCTACCACTATCAGCAGATAACTACAACTAGTGCTACCACCTGCCACTCTGGAATGAAGTCTGCACAGGAGACAATCTCCTATCTACTCATATCCTCCTCCAGTGTGTTCAGGAATGGTGAGGTCCTGTTGCCTGACCTAAGAGATTTTTATTGACAGTGAGTGCTATAATTTGCATCAGACACACTGAATCACCACCCATCACACCATGGACGTCGTCTTCCTTCCCTTGTACTTTGAAGACTTCCTTGTGTTTTCATTCTTATGGCTATGGACGTTCCCACATTGGCCTTGGAGCTTGAAGCCATCATCCTCCATCACTTTTGAATTTCCCTCTACCAGCTCCAACCCTTGATTTGCCATGTCTTAATCTTGGCCGTTATGATCTCACCTTCCCTCTATAATCCTGGATTTCTTCACAACCATGTCTAACCTCTCACTTACACTGACCTTCCTTGTGTAGTACAACCACCCTCCCTTCATATGTCTTAACACCCATGCAGAGTTGATACCTTGCCTCCCTCCCTTAGTCAGCCATGCCCTATCCCTTTGAACAGTCACCAATCAATGTCAATGCATCAATGAGTCCTCCTCCGTGGACCAACAATTCTTTCTTTGAGGGCTTTGGGGTTAAAAAAGAAAAGATATCCACATCTACCAGGAAGACTGCATTGCTTGGTGTCATCATTGGTGGTCCCTTGCAGACAAGGACGACTCTCTTCCCCTCTTGGGATGAGTCTATAATTGGCTGTACAGTTTGACACGGCATCAACAAACTCTCTCACACCTGGGGCAGAAGTTGATCCTGGGAAAGGGTGGGTTAGGCATTGGTTGGCAGTGTACTCCTTTTGCTGATTTTTGCCTGGCTTCCTCTTTTACCAGGTGACAAATCTCGAGGTGCTCTTTGCCTTCCCAGATGTTCCTCCTCCACTTAGGGCATTCTTGGGCCAATGATTCCCAGGTGACTGTGAGAATGCCACACTTCTCCATTGAGGCCTTGAGGGTATCCTTGAAGTGCTTCCTCTGACCACCGAAGGTTCATCCGTTATATCAAGGCTGGGATTAGAGGACCTGCAAAGGCTCGCATTGATCATACAGATAATGTGCCCAGCTAATCTCAACCAATCAATGATGGTCAGTGCCTTGATGCTGGGGGTGTTGGCCTGGTTGAAGACAGTGTATTTGGTATGTCTCTCTTCCCAGTGGATTCACAGGATCTTGCGCAGACAGCATTGAGGTGTCTGTTATAGTTCAGTCCAAATCTCAGAGCCATATAGGAGTGTGGGAACCACCACAGTTCTGTAAACCGTGAGCTTGGTTTCAGAGCTGATGTAATTGTCCTCGAACATTCTTTGTCTCAGGCGATTGAAAGCTGCACTAGCTCACTAGAGGCAGTGCTGGATCTCTTCTTCATAGATAACACAGTGTGGAGCCAGAGGAATACAGCGGGCCAGGCAGCATCAGAGAAACATGAAAACCTTTCTGAAGAAGGGTCGCGACCCAACACGTCAGCTTTCCTGTTCCTCTAATGCTGCCTGGCCTCCTGTGTTCCTCCAGCTGCACACTGTGTTATCTCTTCATCAGTAACTGCTTTGGTTAGCAGGACACTCCCAAGTTATTGGAAGTGGCCAGTGTTCTGTAAGGTCTCCCCTGGGGTTTGTTCCACAATGCCAGGCCGCGGTAGTGGAGGACTTTCATTTGCAATGTTCAGGGTTAGACCCATGCTCACATATGCCTCCATTAAGGTTCTGCCGATGGTCTAGAGGCCATCCTCTGAGATTGCACATATAAAAGCATCATCTGTGTACTGCAGCTCAATGATACTGGTTTTGGCTTGAAGGTGGCAGTGGTTGGATAATTTCCCACAGGCTCTGTAAGTTAGCTCCTCCCCACTGGCGAGCTTATTGGTGGTGAAGTGAAGCATTGCAGTGAGGTAGGTTGAGAACAAAGTTGGGACAAAGATGCAGCCTGCTTGGCACTGGTCTGAACGGGGAATGGGTCAATGGTGGAGCCATTAGTCATTACCACAACTTCCATGTTGTTGTGAAGCCATTGAAGGATCATGACAAACTTCATGTTGCATCCAAAGTAGAGAAGGATGCTCCATAAAGCTTCCTGAGTGATGCTGTCACAGGCCTTTGTAAGGTTGAAGAAGCCCATATACAGAGGGAGGTTCTTATCTCTGCATTTCTCCTGCAGCTGTTGCACAGTGAAAATGTGACTGTTGTGTGCCTTCCGTGGCCAGAAGCCACACAGATTCAGGAAGGAATTCCTCAGCCACAGGGAGGAGATTGTTGAGGAGGACTTTGGTGAGGATTTTTCCAACAGCTAGCACAAGGGAGATTCCTCTGTAGTTACCATGTTCAGACCTTTCACTTTGTTGGAAATGTTCATGACTGTGGTATCTCTGAGCTCTCCCAGGATGCTCTCCTCCTTCCAAGTAAGGCAGACAAGGGCGTCTAGCTGCAGCAGGAGCTCTTTGCTTCCTCACTTCAATGTCTCAGCCGGGATACCATCTGCTCCAGTAGATTTGTTGTTTTTACCTTGTTGTTCTCCACTTCATGCAGAGTTAGTGTGTTACTGAGCTCATGTAGTGTGCTATGGGATGCATGGATCGATGGCAGAGCCCTGGTTCAGGAGGTCTCTGAAGTTCTCTCTCCAGTGTTGTTTGATGGCCCCTTTGTCTTTGATAAGAATCGCTCCATCCTTGGCCAGCAGTGGGGTGGAGCTTTGGTTGTTGGTCTGTAAGTGGACATGACAGCACAGAAGAAATCCTGCTCAGTTGCCAGCCATTTGTTGGGTCTGAGGGGCTTTCCCCACCCCGACCTGTTTTTTATGTCAAGGGTTATTTATTGGGCCTCGGCCTTCAGCTGCCTGTAGGCCTGCCTTTTCTCTTCTGAGTGCAGTTGATGTCGTACACTCAGAAATGCTATGCACTTGTGGTTTATCAGTTCTTGGATCTCCTGATCATTGTCATCAAACCAGTCTTGGCATTTCCTGATTGAACGAGTGACCGAGATTTTGCGGGCATTGAAGAGTTAAGATTAAAGTTAAAAATCTTGCTTGGTGCAGGCCATTTTTAAACAGTTGTAAATCTGAGGGCATGCGTTTCTCATTCGCTGTAGACTTAATGGAATTGGTTTAATTTAATTAGTGAAATAGCATTTTGCTCAGTATTTGTGATATCATAATGTAATAAAAATAGGTTCCTCTGGTGCCATCAGAAGCTCAAACAACTTTAATTCTGTATTTTTGTTCCATTGTTAGGAAACTGACATGACCTACTTTGCTTTGATTCCCACGTGCACTAACAGCACCAGCTTCTGTCTGTTGTGTCATTGCACTATGGTATAAATAAAGTCATTGATGGAAAATGGCAATAAGAATAAGAAAAAGCGTTGCAAGAATGAAAGATCATGAAACAAAACCCCAAAAGTAAATGGACAGTTCATTCTTAGCATGTTCTAAATCTTTTAAGGTCAGAAATCACACAACACCAGGTTATCGTCCAATGGGTTTATTTGAAAACACAAGCTTTCAGAGCCTCTCTCCTTACATCAACACTGCCAAATCACGGCTAACTCTTACGGAGAAGTACCAATATCAGTTTGAAAATAAAGCTGAAAGAGTAAAAGATGAGTCAAGTGGATAACACCATGAAGAGCTTCCAAAAGTTCACTTTCTGGCGACACATGACAATGGTCACTCAGTTAGGACACTGTGAGGTTGCTGCTGCTGCTCTCTGGCTTGTCAAGATCAGCATTGTACGAAGAAGGAGCAGCACAGTTAGGTGGTGATAATGAGACTTTTGAAAAATACTTACCAGGAATAATCTTTGAAGTAACATTCAAGAGACAATTAAAGGGCTTCCGGGAGTGATAAAAGGATTTTAAGTCACGTTTTTAAACAATGTAGTTGGGATTGCCGGAAAATAAATGTCCTTTTTTGTGGTGACTCTCCTTAATTGGCCAGGTGAATGCAAGCATTACAGTATATACTGCCATAGCAATGGATCAGAATCTCAAAGTACTGTAGAAACTTTAACTTTTAATTCTGAAATGATATTTCTCTTAAAAAGTGGGCTGCTGTGGATAAAAAGAGACCGCAGACTGGCAAAGTTCTGTGTGGGATCCATAGAACTTTTTTTATACTCAGTTGTGGGACATGGGCATCGCTAGCTAGCCAGCATTTCTTGCCCGTCCCTAGTTGCCCTGGAGAAGGTGGTGATGTGCTGCCTTCGTGAACAAACAGAAAGAGACACGCAACAGGAAGAGATAATAACAAGGCTGACTACCTGCTTCCTCTCAGCATATATTCCCCTCTTGCATACATTCTTTGAGTCTTACCTTTTCAGGAATATATAGATTAAAGGATTAAAGCTGACTATAACTCTGATCACTGTGTGGTAGGGCAAGAAGATGTGCTGGTGAACTGAACTTCCCCGATTGGTGAAATCTTGAACTTGGGGACAAAGTTACAGAATAAGGCTGCACTCACTTAAAACTGAGATGCAAATAAATTTCTTCTCTGAGTACAATGAATGCCTGGAGTCCTGTGCCCCAAAGATATGTGGAGTCTGTATCGTTGAATATATTTAAAGGTGAGGCAGATAGACTTATGAAATGTCAAGGATTGGAAATGGCAGGAGCTGGCATGGAAGAGGGATTGCGACCTGTGGCAGATCAGGTCTGGTGACCTTCAGGTTAAACTACCAACAGTCATCTCTCTAAAGAGAAAGCAGCTCTGTCGTCCTGTTTTATTTACCAGATCAGCTGTGATCTTATAGAATGGTGGGGAGTGAGAGCAGGGGGACGGACTAGCTTACTCCTGAGATAACAAGGTGTAGAGCTGGATGAACACAGCAGGCCAAGCATCATCAGAGGAGCAGGAAAGCTGACATTTCGGACCTAGACCCTTGTTCAGAAAATGATCATCTTCAGGGTCAAGGCCCGAAACGTCAGCTCTTGTGCTGCTACGATGCTGCTTGGCCTGCTGTGTTCATCCAGCTCTACACTTTTTATCTTGGATTCTCCAGGATCTGCAGTTCCCATTATCTCTGTTTCTGATGTCTTCCACATGTTCTTTGCAACTTTGTACAATCAATCCAGCCATATCAGGCATCACTCTTGCAGCTGCTGAACAGCTGTCATATGAAGACACCACAGATGAATGTTGACTGAGGATGTGGAGGAGGTATAGGAGGATGAGTGCCTGAATATTTCCTAATAAACCTGCTTAGAGACGTTATTGCGCACCTCTGGAGCAGGTCAGCCTAGGCTTCCTGGCTGTGAGGTAGGCATGATGGGTGAGGCACATTGCCACCGCAGGCTAAAGATGTACCCAGACACTCTGGATCACCTAGAAATATACCAACTGCTGGAGCAGGATTTGTGATACCACAGGGTGGAGCTGGAGTAACACAGCAGGCCTGGCAGTATCAGAGGATCAGGAAAGCTGACGTTTTTGGTCAGGACCCTTCTTCAGAAATGGAGGAGGGGAAGGAGGCTCTGAAATAATTAGAGAGGGGGTGCGCAGTGATAGCAGGTAGATAGTGGAGCAGATAGGTGGGAGAGAAGACACACAGGCCAGGGAGCTGGGGATGAGGTTAGGGCTGGTCTTGGGATGAGGTCGGGCATGGGGCGATTTTGAAGCTTGTAAAGTCCACATTAAAACCATTGGATTGTAGGTTTCCCAGGCGGAATATGACATGCTTTTCCTTCAGTTTCTGGGTGGCATCGTCGTGACACTGGAGGAGGGCCAGGATGTCATCCAGGGAGTGGGAGGGTTGCTGAAGTGGTTTACAACTGGGAGGTGTTGTTGTTTATCGCAAACCAAACCTAGGTGTTCTGCAACGCAGTCTCCGAGTCTCTGCTTGGTCTCACCAATGTGGAGGCGGCCACATCGGGAACAATGGATACAATAGACCACATAGACCGCTTTGTAGAACACCTACGCTTGGTTTGCAACAAACGACCACACCTCCCCATCACGAACTACTTCAACTTCCCCTCCCACTCCATGGGTGATATATTCATTTCTGGGCTGCCTCCAGTGTCACAAGGATGACACCAAGAAACTGGGAGAACAGCACCTCATGTTCCGCCTTGGAGGTCTACAACCCAATGGTCTCAATGTGGACTTTAGTAGCTTCAAAATCTGCCCACTCTTGACCTCATCCCAGGACCAGCGTCCCTCATCGCCTCCTCGTTGACCTGCCTGTCTTCTCTCGCACCTATAGGCTTCTCCCTCCTCTCTGACCAATCCCCACCACTGCCTACCTACACTCACCTTTATTAGCTTCATCCCCAGCTCCTTGACCTGTCCATTTTCTCTCCCAGCTATCCGTTCCACTACCTACCTGGAATTGCGCCCCTGTCTATTTATTTCGGAGCCCCCTTCCCCTCCCCCATTTCTGAAGAAGGGTCCTGGCCCAACATGTCAGCTTTCCTGCTTGCCTGATGATGCCTGGCCTGCTGTGTTCATCCAGTTCTACAGTGTGTTATCCCAGACTCCAGCATCAGCAGTTCTTACTATCTCGGAGCAGGACCTGTGATACATTTATGAAGGTGAGCTTGTACTTGCAATGAAGTACCAGTGGATTCCCAGATTTTTGTATATCTGCTTGATCAAGTACAGTGGTTCAAAGTCACTACAGTTATCATCTTCTTACAGTGATGATGTGTGACATGTAGGAACTTACAGGAATGAAGTAAAATAATGGATGATAAAAGAGAGAGGCTTTGAGGTGAATCTTGAAGACAGGAAGAAATGGATGCCGAATAGATTGTAGACAGAATTATGGATAGCTGGGCTTTCCTGGCCACAGGTACGATTTTTGATGGTAGAGCCAAATGAGTAGGGAGTGCTATAACAGGGGATGTTTTAACGTTCTGTCACTTCAGAGGTTGGGGTAGGTTGGTCCGAGGCAGATCAGTTCATGATGACTGACAAGGCGTACAGTCGTTTGTTTTGTTCAGGATGAGCTGGTTGATGAGGTTGTCTGATCCTTTCAGCTTGGAATCTGGTAGAGCTGATCCCTGAGTCTTGGTGGGGCTGGCCAATCATAATGGTGGGAATCTGAGGCTTTTTACTAGATAAAGCATATGGAATCCAAATTGCTATTATAGGGTGGGGGTCCTTTCACAGGAAACTGTGATGGTGTGGGGAGCTTGGGACTCTGGGAGAGAAGGCTCCAACTCCTAGTCCATGAGGAGTGCTTCCCAACACTGTCCCCTCCACACCACAACCACCATCCCTACAACTTTCAGATTTTGTGAGGCTAACCATTATAATACTTAAATTTAAGGGCTCAGTCTCTTTGACATACTTAAAATGCATCGTGGCAACAAGTTAGCTTACTGCCACTTGTTTGGAAGTTTGGAATTGACCTCCTGGTCCCTTTTGAACTTTATCAATCTAACTAACTGACACTCAGCACCCATTTCAACACATTCACTTATATTAATATTCCTCCAGATCAGCCAGAGTTAATTGGAAGATGTAATGGGTGGAGTGAACCGTTTACTTTGGCTTCCTAAATCTTTGGCTGACAGTTCCTCAGCATTATCAACTCTCATTTGCACATACAACAGATCCTCGCTGACATCTTCTAGTCATTCCTCATCTCCAATTTAATATATCTTGCTTCATACTTTCCTCCAGAACTTGCACCTGGGAAGTAATTGGAAATGCATATTGAATACATCAATTGACAAATCGGAAAGCTCAAAAGAGAGAAGATAGAAAGGAGAGGAAGATTGACGTTTTCAGTTTAGAATTTTAAGAGTTAATTTTTGGATATGCAGCATTCTTTCTGTTCCCTAACCATTGAAGGCAACCTAAGAGTAGGGGGCTTATTACATTAATGATCTCTATCAAAATTTAATGAACTGAACATTGCAACTTACACTTGATGATCAGATAGTGAAATTTGAATTCAATAAACATCTGGAATTATGAGTCTAATGATGATCATTGTTGATTGTCACAAGAAACCCATATGGTTCACTCTTTTAAGGATGGAAATCTGCCATCATTACCTGGTCTGGCCAACATGTGACTCAAGACCTACAGCAAAGTGATTGGCTCTTCACTCTCCTGGGTAGTAAATACTGGCCTAGCCAGCAACACACCTCATGAACGAATAAACAAAAGAGATGCCTGGAAGTGATGTTAGGCTCCTGATATATAGCAGATGGGGATCTAATCTCTGTTCTGGACCGGGATACAAAACTGGGCAGTATGGATCAGAAATTGAACAATACAAGTGGACTCGTAATTACAATGAATACAATCTCTAGTTATAGGAAAAGCTATGGCATTGATCCTGAAACAAAACAAAGGACAGACCTGACGTGTTAAAAAAAAACAGGTTTTTTCCACTTGTGAGAAAAAAATAACCATTATCCATTTGGTGTTCCACTGTATAATGCTCAAGCCATCGTAAGATTAATTCTGATACATTGTGAGGAACACCATGGAGATTTACTAGCATGATAAAATGTCAGAAAATAAATTAGCTCCCTGTAAAAAAAATAATGACTTTTTTTAAAATGTGGTGATGTTGCATCAAATAATTGTTGTATCAGACCCTGTACTGACTAATTTCAGCACTCTTCTTCAGTATTTAATGAGTCTCTATAAATTTCAGTAATAGTTATTGGGAAAATGAATTGATTTATTTCATGGTAACTTTATTGTATAATTGTTCACCTTGAGTGGATTGTTGAGGATGCAATGCAGCAATACTTTCAAACTTATCATCTTTTAAGCTGACAAATTGAAAATGATAACAAAAGTCTTTTCATCTATTTGGGAATGTTCTCTGTCTATAATTGACTAGTTGATTTTGATGGTGTGAAATCAACATTAAAATGATGTATGTCTTGTGCATAAAAATTATATCTTACCGCACAAAATTCGGGATTAAAATCTTTTTTAAAATGATGGATTACAGTGACATAAAATATTCCTAACTGTAAAGCTCATGAGGCCAAAATTGTAACAGTGTGCAAAAGATTGGATTAAATCCTTAGTCCATGTACTTTCTAAATAACATGTCATATCTCTATAATAAAAAGGATATTGTACTCTGCATAACCAGGCACATCTTTTATCTACTTGTGGTGATGAATCTCAATCAAGTAGGCTGTAAAGCACTGTAAGATACATTAATAATAGACAAATGCATGTGTTATTACTCTTGTTTGTGTGCCTAAGTGTATGACAAAATCGCGGTGTACCTTAAGTTCACTTTTTTTTGTACTTGTGAGTGTAAATGATACCTCCAGGAATGTGTGTGTACATGCAAGTATAAAAGATAGCGTGTGTGTGTGTGTGTGTGTGTGTGTGTGTGTGTGTGTGTGTGTGTGCTTGTGAAACAACTCAGTGAGTGCTTGTGTATGTATCTGTGTGAGTTACCCGAGTGATTTTATTACTTGTTTGTGGGATGTGGGCATCCCTGGCAAGGCCAGCATTTATTGCCTATCACTTGAGAAGGTAGTCGTGTCACAACCTTGAACCGTTGCAGACCAAGTGGTGCAGGTGCAGGTTCTTAAGCGTCTTAAGTATTTTTGGAGGCACACTTATTCAGGCAAGTGAAGACTGTTCCATCTTACTCCTAACTTGTGTCTTTTAGATAATGGGCAGGCTTAGGGAGTCACATGAATCCCAAACCCTGATCTGTTCTTGCAGTTAAAGTTTGTATAGGGCTAGTCCTGTTCTGTTTCTGGTAAACAGCAACTCCAGAATGCTAAGATAATAAAACGTGAGGCTGGATGAACACAGCAGGGCAAGCAGCATCTCAGGAGCACAAAAGCTGACGTTTCGGGCCTAGACCCCTCATCAGAGAGGGGGATGGGGAGAGGGAACTGGAATAAATACGGAGAGAGGGGGAGGCGGACCGAAGATGGAGAGTAAAGAAGATAGGTGGAGAGAGTATAGGTGGGGAGGTAGGGAGGGGATAGGTCAGTCCAGGGAAGACGGACAGGTCAAGGAGGTGGGATGAGGTTAGTAGGTAGCTGGGGGTGCGGCTTGGGGTGGGAGGAAGGGATGGGTGAGAGGAAGAACAGGTTAGGGAGGCAGAGACAGGTTGGACTGGTTTTGGGATGCAGTGGGTGGAGGGGAAGAGCTGGGCTGGTTTTGTGGTGCAGTGGGGGGAGGGGACGAACTGGGCTGGTTTAGGGATGCGGTGGGGGAAGGGGAGATTTTGAAACTGGTGAAGTCCACATTGATACCATTAGGCTGCAGGGTTCCCAGGCAGAATATGAGTTGCTGTTCCTGCAACCTTCGGGTGGCATCATTGTAGCACTGCAGGAGGCCCATGATGGACATGTCATCTAGAGAATGGGAGGGGGAGTGGAAATGGTTTGCGACTGGGAGGTACAGTTGTTTGTTGCGAACTGAGCGGAGGTGTTCTGCAAAGCGGTCTCCAAGCCTCCGCTTGGTTTCCCCAATGTAGAGGAAGCCGCACCGGGTACAGTGGATGCAGTATACCACATTGGCAGATGTGCAGGTGAACCTCTGCTTGATGTGGAATGTCATCTTGGGGCCTGGGATAGGGGTGAGGGAGGAGGTGTGGGGGCAAGTGTAGCATTTCCTGCGGTTGCAGGGGAAGGTGCCGGGTGTGGTGGGGTTGGAGGGCAGTGTGGAGCGAACAAGGGAGTCGCGGAGAGAGTGGTCTCTCCGTGGAACTCCAGAATGCTGACTGGTAATTCAGTGATAACCATGCAATCCACTATCAAGGGTAAATGGTTGCATTCTCTCTCTCGATTTGAAGATGGTTGTTGTCTGACACTAGTGTGGTGCAAGTATTATTTGTCAGTTAATGGGTCAAGCGTGATTGTTGTCCAGGTCCTCTTGCACACTGATACAGACCGCTTCAGTATCTGAAGCAGAAAGAATTAACATTGCATAATCATTAGTGAAAATCCTCACTGCTGATCTTATGATAGATAGAAGGTCATT
Organism: Stegostoma tigrinum; assembly: GCF_030684315.1. Lineage (NCBI taxonomy): Eukaryota > Metazoa > Chordata > Chondrichthyes > Orectolobiformes > Stegostomatidae > Stegostoma > Stegostoma tigrinum. The sequence goes on along the minus strand of NC_081361.1, from coordinate 55,573,675 downwards.
GTGAAGCAGCTGAAGATGACTAGACTTGGGGCATGACTCTGAGGAACTCCTGCAGAGATGTCATGTGCTAACATGAATGATCTCCAACAACCACAACCATTTTCTTTTGGGCTGGATAAAACTTCAAAGAATGGAGGTCTTTTCTCCTGTTCCACATTGAATTCAGGTTTGCCAGGGTTCCCTAATGCCATGTGAAAAGTTCAAAGTTTGTGTGTGGCCGATGTTTGTACACATGATCCTGTGAAACTGTTGTAAGAAATCCGACCTCTAGATGGCGCTAAAAGTACCAATTTGCAGGTTTTTAAAAGGAGGCGCACAAACTGTGTTGACCAGCTCTATGTTAATTTTCTAAATTGCAAAGTCTTAATTTCTGTCTTTCTAAGAGTAAAAAAAATTCTCAATCAATAATTCATTGGTAAATCCAATCAAGTCTGATTAATGTATTGAGTTTTATTTACTTTGATACATTCAATAAAGCCACTGCCCCACTAACTTTGTTATTAAGTGTTAACATAACGTTGCACGATATGCAAAGATAATCAGTGCATGACAAAGAGCTCTGTGTTTCAGCATTCCTGCATATTGCATTACCCATGACTAGATATTTAGTAAGTTATACCAAAGAAGTGCAATCTGATAGCTTTCTATATTTTCTATGAGTAAGAATATTTGTAGTATTTAAAGTATTTTTTATTAGTTTAAATTGTATTTAAAAAACAGCATCTATAAGAATGGTCAATGCATCTGTGTTTAACAGTGTTTTTGTTAATGCGCATGTTCAGAAGGTTGATAGAATCTACTGGGTCATTGTTGCAGAACACAGCCAAAACGTTTATGAGTTTCTACAGGGATAGCTATGGGCTTAACTGGCACATAATGAGTTGGCTCATAATGAATACCAGCCTTTGATTTTATTCTCTCCATTTGGAAACTGAACTCTGAACTCCTGCTTGATTGGTCACTTTGGCCTAGTCTTTCGTTACCCTCCTGGGAGAGGTAACCTGGCAACATCACATGGAGCAGAAAGCGTGCTTAGACTCTGACAGTATTCAGTGAAGGAATGAGATGGTTTGTGCAACACACTGGCCAGCAAGAGAGAGATAGCAGAATTGGGTGACAAGCATATCTCACTAAAATGAGTTTGCTCGGTGGTGCAATCATCCTGTTTATAACCTCAGATGCCACGAAATTCAGGTGACAGGTCATTTCTTTTCAGGTCAGTGTTTACATTCAGTTTTATGATTTATTAAATTGAATTTCTCTTCCACGTTCGTTAGAGTGGATTAACCCATTTTGTTTATACAGCTTCCTGATCTTTACTCTGCAAAAGGAAGTATTGTCATTACATTTGTAATGAACCAGAGAGCAATGGATCTGAAAACATCAATGAAGATTAAAATTATGTGAAAAGGTCACAACATTCTTTGGTAGTTTAGTTTCCTCTGTGCATTTATTTTGAAAATGTTCCATAATTTTGTATAAGGATTTTGTTATTGCTGAAAGGACGACTGACATCTTTGTAAAAACTATTGAAAAATCTACTTTGATCAATTTCTCAATAAGCGACAGAGTAAGATATTAAGTTATATTTTCTTGATGTATCTGCCTCACAGATGATATCACAACAACAAACAAATCTCTGAATATTTCTGTTTTGTTTCATTCAAGTTTGAAGTGGATCACGTCCAACATTTTTTTAACTCTTGAGACTGTTTACAAATTCAATTGTTTAGAATATCCCTTGAAAAATAACCCGACAAGAAACTTTGATCCCATTATAAGTCCCTAAAAATCAATAGTGCGTAATTTTTTTGTGAGCCAACAAAAACTTAATTAAAATTCTTACAAGCCGGCTATTATTTCAGTGTTTAACTTTGTCTAAAGTACTGGAGAAGGCAAAATAGTGCAATTGTAAGGGGGCTGTGTATATATAAATACTATGAGACATTGTGGAAAGTTTATGAATACACATAAAGGCGTATTATTTGCCTTCAATAGGGCATGGTAATCATGGGAGAAGATTTCCTCTGTACACAATGTATAACAAAATTGTAAACCTGGTGCCTCTGTAGGCGTCTTTGATTCTGGTGCACAGAGGAAATATGTCCTTCGTTTCTCAAGACTGTAACGTAAGCCCGAACTGAAGCATGACCTCCTAATGCACTTTTAGAAGGATCTTATTATGATTTGGTAACATTTCCAATACTATATTCTTCCCTTTGTTTCTTGTTCTTAATTTACCTTCGATTGTCATCACTAGTTGGCTGACTCTGTTTGTTAAATATGCATGTAATACTTGTATATCAATTACTTAAAATACTAATTAAGAACACTTTGTAGATCACCTCTAAGAATGCAGTGAGCAGAAAGAAAAAGAAGGAACGGTGCTGGACCAGTACCAGTTGTATTGTGACCTACATTCTTACTAAATTATGGCAAGAAATAGAAATCAATGTTGTATAATGTGGTGCATGAAAGAGGTCAAATGAAACTCTGTATAGTAACATTCATGTTTCAAAGTGAGTTTCTGTCAACAAACATACATGAGTTATAGACCATATTTCAGAGCTCTTTATTTGTTCTTTTAACACTTTTGGATCTTTGTTTATAATAACTTACATGTAAACATATAAATTAATGTTTTTTGTGTAGTTCCTTTGCTTTACTGAAGGTGCTGGTTTTGGGAAGGTTGGCATGGATGAGGCAGTAGTGGTGACAGGGAGGCTTTAGTGCAGCATGTGATTGCAGGGTGCAGAGGGGAGTTTCATTTTCTGCCGAAAATGAGTACGAAGTCTGGAGAGAGTCAGTTCATGTGATTGAAGTTGGCACTAGATTGCTGCACCATTTTCAGTTTCGTACTTCAGTTCCGTACAGCCAGCTGGATTGTGGCGTAATGAAGAACAGTCCGCTGTCCTGTACTGAGTTAGCTAGCAGATGACGTTATGGCAGGAATGTATGGGGCAAGGAAAGCTCAGAGCAGGGTACAGCCTTCAGGATAAAAATCATCTGTTGCAAATAATCAAAATATGTCATTTGTGTGTGGAAGTTGCAACTGAGCAGTGGGTCCCTGATTTGCATATTTTAAAAGCCTCTCGCTGAAACAGGCAGGCATGCTGTTGGCCATTCCTGTCTTCCTGCATATTGTATGAGGAGGACATTAGCTGAGGCTAACCCCAGATTCCCCTTTACTTTCTTTTAAATGAGAAGTCGGCAATTGACAGTTAGAAATTGCCCCTGCTGACTTGTGCTGGATGACATTTCCACCAGTTCCAAATGTCCTCTTCCCTCAATTAGTTATTGAAACATGAGACCAAGTATAAAATTGGCAAGCTCTTTCAGCAGGTGTGGCATCATGACAAAACTCAATACTGTTCACAGCTGACACATGTATTTCAACATGTATCACTATCACACAGTCCGGTGTGGGAACCTTGGCAGTTTCTTTCCCTTTCCACAACAGTAATATATGTATCACCATCCTTGGCTCTGCTAACTCAGTGAAAACTATAAGATAGATTTCCCCAGGCCTGTGGTGATGAACTGGAAAACAGGAGGCACGTAAAACGACAGTGGAAGGCATTAGCAAAGTGGCATGTTGCCATTCATGAAACACTGAACACCACAACCACTGAATGAGGGGCTGGTTAGCTCAAGAGACTGTAAAGGTGGTTTGCAAAGCAGACTGATGCCAACAGCTCAATCCGTTAATATTGGGGGAAGATACTGTCACATGGAGAGCCTACTGGCTAATCGCTGGTAACCTCCGAGTGAGTTGTTGGAGTGGAGACACATTTTCATGTCTGCTCCATAATGGAGTATAGAGAGGCTTCTCTGTGTTGATGGCCATCCCTGTCATTACAACACTGCCAGTGAGCAGTATGCCCTGATAGCCCACCTGCCTGGCTGCAACACCGTACTCAAACAAACTTACCTTCTCTTTGAAGGCTGTTGATCTTCCTCTTGCAGCCTGAGCAGTGGCCATCCTCTCCTGGATAATGAAATGTGGGGCTGGATGAACACAGCAGGCCCAGCAGCATCTCAGGAGCACAAAAGCTGACGTTTCGGGCCTAGACCCTAGGCCCGAAACGTCAGCTTTTGTGCTCCTGCGATGCTGCTGGGCCTGCTGTGTTCATCCAGCCTCACATTTCATTATCTTGGATTCTCCAGCATCTGCAGTTCCCATTATCACTCGCCATCCTCACCTGTTCAGTTTAGCTGCGCACTGAGTCATCTGAAAAAATATGAAATAGTCATTTTAATTGTGAACAAACTTGACATTTAAACAAGTTCCATTGACAGAATTGTGATTTCTTTTCTTTTAGACACAGAATCATGCAGTACAGAAACAGGTCATTTGGCCTATCATGTCTATGCCAACAAACACCAAACCACAGTAACTTCATTTACTTGCATTGGACCCATAGCCTACTATGCCTTTGCATTTTAAGTGCTTAAATATTGTCAGAGAACTTGCCTCCACCACGTGTTCCATATTTTACAACCCCCTGCAGGAAAACTTTTTTTCTCCGATCTCCTCCAAATCAGTTAAACTAACTCCTTAAACTAGGCTTGGACATGAACAAAATGTTCTCATGATCTATCCTGTCTATGCCTCTCATAATTTAATATACCTCAATCAGATCTCCCTTTCAGCCTCCTTTGCTAGAAAACAAACCCAGCCTATCCAGTCTCTCCTCATAACTGAGACTTTTCATTCCAGCCAACATTCCAGTGAACCTCTTCTGTACCCTCTCCAGTGCAAGTGTGCCCTTCCGATAGTGTGCAAATAGAACCCCACACAGTATTCCATCTGTGGTCTAAACAATATTTTATAACAAGACTTCCTTGCTCCTATATTCAACACCCTGACTAACATAGGCTCGCTTCCTGTATGTCTCATTCACCACCCTGCCTACCTGTGCTGATACCTTTTAGAGATCTATGGACTTGTATCACAAGATCCCTTTGTTCCTCAGTACTGTCAAGGGACCTTGCATTCATTGTGTATATTCTTCCCTTAACAGACCTCCAAAAATGTATCTTTTTAGGATTGCATTCCATCTGTCACTGGTCTGCACAATTTACCAGCTGATCAATATCAGTCAATGGCCTGAGATCATTCTCTTCGTTATCAACAAAACTATCAATTTTAATGTCATCTACAAACTTACTAATTATATCTTCAACGTTCACATTCAAGTTGTTAATGTACATAACAAACAGCAAGGGTCACAGCGTTGATCCCTGTGGTACACCACAGGTCACAGACTTCCAAATGAAAAAAAACTTTCATCGTCACCTTTTGCCTCCTATTTACAAACCAATCATGGATCCAGTTTGCCAACTTTCCTTGGTTCCTATCAGCTCCTACCTTTTGGACCAGCCTTCCATCTGAGACCTTGTCAAAAGCCTATCCGAAGTCCATGTGAATCAAATCAACTGCACTACCTTCATCAATATATTTAGTCAGCTTTTCAAAACAACTTAATCAGTCAGACAGGATCTGCCTCTATGCTGACTATCCCTGGTCAATGATGATGGGAACTGCAGATGCTGGAGAATCCAAGATAACAAAGTGTGGAGCTGGATGAACACAGCAGGCCAAGCAGCATCTCAGGAGCACAAAAGCTGACGTTTCAGGCCTAGACCTCTCTGATGAAGGGTCTAGGCCCAAAACGTCAGCTTTTGTGCTCCTGAGATGCTGCTTGGCCTGCTGTGTTCATCCAGCTCCACACTTTGTTATCCCTGGTCAATGCCTGACTTTCCAAGTATTGATTAATCTGTCCCTCAGATCCTTTTTTCCAATAATTTCCCTACTACTGACGTCAGACTAGTTGCAAATAATTGGCCTATCTCTGCTATCCTTTTTGGAATAATGGAATCACTTTAACTATCCTCCAGTGATCTGGCAATTGACCTGTGGCAAAAATATTGATTTATGTGCTTTAATGCCCTCTGACACGTAATTTCTCCTTGTTAATCTTAACATGTCATAGAGTCTTACAGTATGGAACAGACCATGCTGACCAAGTTACCCAAACTTAATTAATTAATTAGTCCCACTTGCCTGTGTTTGGCCCATACTCCCCTAAACCTTTCCTATTCATATACTTGTCTGAATGTCTATTAAATGTTGTAACTGTAACTGCATCTACCATTTCTTCTGGTGCTTTATTCCACATACAAAGAAAGAACAAAGAACAATATAGCACAGGAACAGGCCCCTCTGCCCATCAACCATGCACCAATTCCTAATGCTTATTTAGACTGCTGCTTTTTGCCTATGTGCAGTTTCCATCTCCCTGTTCACCTCCCATTCATGTGTCTTTCAAGAAACGCCTTAAATGTTGCTAAAGTGCTCGCTTCCACTACCTCCACTGGCAGGGCGTTCCAGGCACCCACCACCCTCTGTGTCAAAAATTCTCCCTGCACTTCTCCCCTCAACTTTGCCCCGCTCACCTCAAACTATACCCTCTTGTTGTCAATCTTTCCAACCTGGGTAAAAGCCTCTGACTATACACCCTATCTATGCCTCCCATAGTTTTGTAGACCTCTTTCAGTTCATTCCTCAGTCCCTGATTTTTCCATGAAAAACAATACAAGTTGATCCAACCTCTCCTCATGACTCAACCCCTCCAGACCAGGCAACATCTTGATAAGCCTTCACTGCAACCTCTCCAAAGCATCTATGTACTTCTGATAGTGTGGTGACCAGAACTGCATGCAATATTCCAAATGTAGCCTAACTAAAGTTTTAGACAGTTGTGACATATCTTGCCAACTTTTATATTTGCTGCCCTACCCGATGAAGGCAAGCATGCTGTATGCCTTCTTGACCACCTTATCCACCTGTGTTGCTATTATCCACCTGTGTTGCCATTTTCCTAGAACCTCACCACCCCAGCTGAATTCCCTGCTACAATGTCTTACTCCTTTTTGACCACTGATGAAATGTATGCATTTAAGACCTCACCTACAATCTCTGAATTCAGGCATAGCTTGTCTGTTTAGTTTCTAATAGGTCCCACCAACGTAATCATCCATTTTTTTTATCTCTAAGCTCTACCCAGGTGGTCTCATTTGAAGACCTTTCTCAGATACCCTCCCTCATGACTCCCATATTGGTCTCCTTTATCAATAATACATTGACCCCACTTCTTTTACATTACCCACATTACACCTTAAAATATCTGTACCCTGAAAGTTGAGCTGCCAGCCCTGTCCTTTCTTCAACCATACCTCAGTGATTGCAACAATATCATATTCCCAAATACTGATCAATGCTCTAAGTTCATCCATCTCGTTACTGTCCTGCCTTTTCCCAATTTACAGTAAATCGCACACAAAACATCAAATAGGGTAGTAATAGATAACACAGTGTGGAGCTGGGGTTATAATTATCTCAGACTCTAGCAATAGCAGTTCTTACTGCCCCCATCAAATAGGCTAGTGTTCTGTGTGTCTAGGTATAATGTCAATGTCATGTTTCTAAACAACAACTCTGCCCACATCTTCCCTTTTTTTGCCTTAACCTATGCTGTATATCCTTTGACATTGAAACTAAATTAGGGAGCTCCATCCTTGTTCTTTGTGAGAACATCTGTTCCAAACCTTCTCCTTCATTCCTCTTTGAAAGTTTCCCACTGTTCTGATGCTGATTTACCTTCGAGTACCTGTTTCCAGGCCCATTTTGCCAAATCACATCTTGCTGGATGAAACTCGCTGCTAATCCCTTGAAAAGGAAAGATCCAAAACAGGTTTCTTACGCAGACAGCTGTCTTTTCTGCCATTGTGTTCACAGTCTGAGAGAACTCCCAAGGAATTATTGTTCAGTTTGTAGTGCATTTGAAATCTGACCCTTTGAAGTTTCCTTGGCACATTGTCAGATGTGATAATCCAAGCATTTCTTGCCGAACTGCCACTGAAATTACACCTGCAGTCATTTTGGCTGTACAAACCTCTTTTTAAAAGCAGATGTTGGAAATAAAGCTCAATACATCCATGGATGATCTGAAATTATGATTCATGGTCATGATACTACCCTTCGAATTAAACTCTCCCCAGAAACACCAACAAATATCCTTATTGATCAAAGTATTAGTCCCATCCTTACTGAGGTGGGACTCATTCAGTTTGGACAGTTCCCACCTACCCCATAAATAGACACAATGACCCAAGAATCTAAAGCTGTCCCTCTCTTGAATCATTTCTTCAGCCAGGGATTCATCATTCACTATTCTTCTGTTTCTGAACTCAATGTAGTTTGGCACAAGGAATCATTTGGAGATTACTACCTTTGAGGCCTGATTTTAAATTCTACGCTGGCTCCCTAAAATCTGTGGCAGAACCTTGCACCTCTTTCTATCTGTGATATTCATATACCCTCCTGCTGTGAGAGTCCCTGCACCCCAAGGACTGCAATGGTTCAAGTAGGCAGGTTATCACAACCTTCTCGAGGGAAGTTTGGAATCGGCAATAAGTCCTTGCCTAGCCAGAGATGCACACCTCCCATGAACAAAGAAAAAAACAGGTTTAAATTTGTAAGTTAAATTTCAAAAAGCTCAGCTAGAGCTAGAACAGTTCCAGTGGTCGCTGGCTCCATTTAACTGGCAATTCTTCATACTTCAGACAAAGCAATGATTGTGCCTGCCTCCTTGTCACTGGAGCACATCACAAACAAGTTTAATTGTGTCCTCATGCCACATGTTAATTATCATATCCACTGAATAATCATCAGCAGTAGGAACTCTCGTTGATTTTTCAGCTGCCAAAGCCAAGGAGATTGAGGGAAATAATGTGCAGAATCCGAACCATCTTATCTGAGATCTGCTATTGGAAACTTTTCCACTGATCATATATTTACCCATTTAGACATATGAAAGATTCTACATATCATTAATAAAAAAATTATTTTCATACATTACTTGATCATTGGGCTAGAATTTGGCATATCATTGTATATATTTTAAAAACACACTGAAATAGTCTATGAAATGACATATCCAGTAACCAAAAATTAATGTGGAAGATGTTGATTTGAAAAATGTAAATTCATTTCTGTCTATACATTACTCATACATTCTTCAAACTCCAGATAACTATCGTAAAATTAAAGAGACTGGCTTGGCGTAGAGATCACCAATTGTTTTAAAAAGAACCATTTGCTGTACTTTGATGCTTAATAAATTAAGTTAGCTGAGCTGACTATTCAGCTGTGAAGACAGATCATTTACATTGAGCGTATTCCAAACAGACAGCTATTGAAGTTTTGGAATTCCCTTGGAAGTGGAATTGTTGCTATGGTAAACTTACTTACCTGCCATTCGCAGTGACATCCTTTGAGAACACACAGATGATTAATGAAATGATGATCATATCAATAAGTAGATTTGCTGCAGATGTGACTGATGCAGCTACGCCATGATCTTAATCAGACATGCATACCTTTGAAAATGTATTGGGTCAAAATGGAAAGAAAGCAAAAATATCAAGGTTAAATCAAATCCCTCAGTATTAATGTGACAAAAATTGAATTGGGGTTTGTAGACGCTTATAAAAATTCAAACTCATTCTGAAAGTGTGAAAATATTGTTGAGCTACCAGCCTGAGACAAGGCTCCAATTGATTGATGGATTTCAGATTTCCAAATGGATCAGCCTAGCCACCAGGCATTTCCCTTGGGCATTGCTATACGGAATGTCTGAGGTCTATTTGACAAACATCAAAAGAAGCAGATAGTCCTGCTTCCTTTTATACCAACGATGAAGTTTGTAGTTTGTAAATTGTAGCATGCTGGGTCTGTGATTTGCCCAACTTCACACTGAGAGCAGACACTCTAAACAGCAGGAATCACATTGAAATTGAGTTCATTCACTGACCTGTAGTGTTGTTGATTCTAAGCTATATTTATTCAAATCAGACTTTTTTTTCAGGAAATACAACTCTCAACTACCTGAGTAACAACATTTTTGAATTTCAATTGAAAGGAGTTAACAAAATGAACACAACCATGGCAAAAGTTGTAAGGGAAGAAAAATTAAGATTACAAAGTTAGCATTTGTGAATAAGTCATTCAGGAAGATCGTTGAAGTGGGCTGTCCTAAGAGATTCAAGGAGTGTTTAGAAGACAAAATATATTGAGCGATATAAAACATAGAACATTACAGCACAGTACAGGCCCTTCAGCCCTCGATGTTGTGCCGACCTGTCATACCAATCTCAAGCCCATCTAACCTACTATTCCATGTACGTCCATATGCTTGTCCAATGACGACTTAAATGTACCTAAAGTTGGCGAATCTACTATCGTTGCAGGCAAAGCGTTCCATTCCCTTACTACTCTCTGAGTAAAGCAACTACCTCTGACATCTGTCATATATCTTTCATCCCTCAATTTAAAGCTATGCCCCCTCGTGCTCGCCGTCACCATCCTAGGAAAAAGGCTCTCCCTATCCACCCTATCTAACACTCTGATTATTTTATATGTTTCAATTAAGTCACCTCTCAACCTTCTTCTCTCTAATGAAAACAGCCTCAAGTCTCTCAGCCTTTCCTCGTAAGACCTTCCCTCCATACCAGGTAACATCCTAGTAAATCTCCTCTGCACCCTTTCCAAAGCTTCCACATCCTCCTTATAATGCAGTGACCAGAAGTGTACACAATACTCCAAGTGCGGCCGCACCAGAGTTTTGTACAGCTTCACCATAACCTCTTGGTTCCGGAACTCGATCCCTCTATTAATAAAAGCTAAAACACTGTATGCCTTCTTAACAGCCCTGTCAACCTGGGTGGCAACTTTCAAGGATCTGTGTACATGGACACCGAGATCTCTCTGCTCATCTACACTACCAAGAATCTTACCACTAGCCCTGTACTTTGTCTTCCAGTTACTCCTACCAAAGTGCATCACCTCACACTTGTCTGCATTAAACTCCATTTGCCACCTGTCAGCCCAGCTCTGCAGCTTATCTATGCCTCTCTGCAACCTACAGCATCCTTCGTCACTATCTACAACTCCACCGACCTTAGTGTCGTTTGCAAATTTACTAACCCATCCTTCTACACCCTCATCCGGGTCATTTATGAAAATGACAAACAGCAGTGGACCTAACACCGACCCTTGCAGTGCACCACTAGTAGCTGGTCTCCAGGATGAACATTTCCCATCAACTACCACCCTCTGTCTTCTTTCAGCAAGCCAATTTCTGATCCAAACTGCTATATCTCCCATTATTCCATTCCTCTGCATTTTGTACAATAGCCTATTGTGGGGAACGTTATCGAACGCCTTGCTGAAATCCATGTACACCACATCGACCGGTTTACTCTCATCAACCTGTTTGGTCACCTTCTCAAAGAACTCAATAAGGTTTGCGAGGCATGACCTTCCCTTCACAAAACCGTGCTGACTATCCCTAAATCAATTTATTCTTTTCTAGATGATTATAAATCCTATCCCTTATAACCTTTCCCAACACTTTACCATCAACTGAGGTAAGGCTCACTGGTCTATAATTACCAGTGTTGTCTCTACTCCCCTTCTTGAACAGGGGAACCACATTTTCTGTCCTCCAGTCATCTGGCACTATTCCTGTAGACAATGACGAGTTAAAGATCAATGCCAAACGCTCGGCAATCTCCTCCCTGGCTTCCCAGAGGATCCGAGGATAAATCCCATCCGGCCCAGGGGACTTATCTATCTTCACCCTCTGTAGGATTTCTAATACCTCTTCCTTCTGAACCTCAATCCCACCTAGTCTCGTAGCCTGTATTTCAGTATTCTCCTCGACAACATTGTCGTTTTCTAGAGTGAATACTGTTGAAGAATATTCATTTAGCACTTCCCCTATCTCATCTGACTCCACACACAACTTATCACTACTATCCTTGATTGGGCCTAATCTTACTTTCGTCATTCTTTTATTCCTTAATTACCTATAGAAAACCTTAGGGTTTACCCTGATCCTATCCACCAACAACTTCTCATGTCTCCTCCTGGCTCTTCTGAGCTGTCTCTTTAGGTCTTTCCTGGCTACCTCGTAGCCCTCAAGTGCCCTAACTGAGCCTTCACATCTCATCCTAACATATGGTGCAAAGGTAGCAGAGATCTAAATAAAATGTGAACTTTTGAGGTCTTATAAATTTGTTTTCTTCATACAATTCCATGAACATGATAGACAATTATTTTATGTAGTATCAAAATAATTAGTAATAGACCTTTCATGAGATATTTAATGGATTTAAATTTGCCATGATGGTTTGTTAGACGATTGTGGTCATGGGAAGCATATCTTTCGAAATCACCAGCTACATTTTCTCAAGTTACACCACCACCTGTGAGCACAGCCACCAATGGGAAAGCCAAAATCATGAAATCGTGAAAGTACTCACGTTCATCGTAGCTTGATGTAATATCAAGTTTTTCTTTTGAGAATTGCAGTATTTCAAACTGATGTGTCTCTTTTCCTCAGATTTTTCTATCCCTTGTTCTGAAGTTAACCTAAATGCAAATCAACAATGGTCTTCTCATATGAATTTTGAAGGTATTTTACCTCCATGTTTATCATTTGTAAACATTTATTTAAAACTTCTGCAGCATCAGTTATGAATGTGACAAGTAGGGTAGCATAGAGGTAGTTTTACCAATCTAGTTATCCAGAGGCCCAGATTAAAACTCCAAAGTCATAAATTCAAAACCTTTAGCTTGGCAGTTTAGGGAATTTCAGTTCAATTAATGAACATTTTGGCAAGAAAAGCCAGTGCCAGTAATGAATATCATGAACTGACTGATTATCATAAACTTATCTAATTCACTGTTGTCCTACAGGAGTGTAAATCAGCTGTCCTTACCTGATCTGACTTACATACAACTCCATAAATGTGGCTGACTCTTAACTACCATGTGAAATGGCTCGTGCTCATTAAACCATAGCTGAGAGGCAAATTCCAAAACTTCCCCATCATCATAGTTAATGTTTTGAGTCAAAGACAATGCTTCTTCAGAACTAAAGGAGAGTGGAAAAGTGATAGGCCATATGTCATCAAAAGTGGCTGGAGAAGAAAGGGATAAAAACAAAAGTCTGGGATTGGTTAAAGGGCTTGAGTGATTAAGTGACAAAGATACCAATGAGTAAAAGAAAAAGGGTGGAGTAAACTATGCAAACCAGAAGAGATTCTACTTTCTAAAAGTCCGATTTATTTGTGAAGAATCTTGCAAATCTACTCTTATTTCCCACAGAGCACTTATGACTATTATTTTGTGGAATTCATAGCTTCCAGAGCTTTTTAAGGCCCTTGCCAAAATTAATGGTTGGTTCCTACATGAGAATGTTTATTCCGTCCAGAATTTATTGACACCAGTGCGGCATCTTCCCTGTATAGCCGAAAAGTGATACAATGCACCCACATCTCCACCAGAACAATCACGAACAGACTATCGCACGTTGAAAATGCATATCCACTGCCTTGAAAGGCCCAGAGAGGCTCTGCAGTACACACCACACAGTGTTCAATGAATTGTCATATGTTGTGCACTGCACAATGTGGCCATGCGTGCTTCAGAGTGCCCCTTGTGCAGCAGAATTGGCATCTGTTCAGAACGTTTAAGATACCCTGCTTCACATACCCTGCTTTACTACCAACGCTCTACAGTAATTCACAAAGATTCTTCCAACAGCACCTTCCAAACTGATGACCTGTACCACCTAGAAGGACAAGGGCAGAAGATGCATAGGAATGCTGCCACCTGCAAGCTCCTCTCCAAGCTACGTGCTATACTGACTTGGAATTATATCACTATTTCTTCACTGTTGCTGAGTTAAAATCCTGGAACTCCCCTTCCTTACAGCATTGTGGGGTGCCTCGCGCCCAAGGACTACAGTGGTTTTAGAAAGAAGCTCCTTACTGTCATCTCCAGTGCAATTAGGGAAAGGCAATAAATGATGGCCTAGCCAACAACAGCCTGTCCCATGAACCAAGTTTTTAGAAAATAATGTGTTCTTATTTTGCTGCTTGCCAATGTAGCCTTGCTATCAACTATAGCTTGGCCTCCCTGTTTCCCCGGTGAGGACATTGACATTGGTATATCACTGCTCATCGTTGTCCTTTCCTTCTGATTATAGGTGTTTTTGTGTGCAGGAGAAAATAGAGATCTAGTGACTTGGCAAATGCCACCTGACCTCCTTTTCTGCATCCTTTCTCATCACCGATACTGACCCAATGATGTGTTAGTTTCTATCTGATTGTTCACTCAAGCAGAACTTGCTTTGGCTACACACTTTAGTCTCAGGTCCTTTCCACTCCTAAGGCTGATGATGCATTCACTTGCTCAGTCCAGGCGCATACTTGTACAAATATGTATACAGCCTAGTGTTACCAGTAGGAACAATCCCATGCTATTATACTGCTGATCTAGGCCCATTGGCCCGTTTCTGGCCCTGCACTCATGATCTTGATCTTGCGTGCATCCCATTTTTGCTAATCTTCTTTCCAATCTCTGTCCAGGCTGTTTACATCAGGCAGAATGTTCATGGCTGAAGAAGAATACCTTCCACCATTCCTTGATAGCCTGGAGGAGAATTTGTAAGACTATGGAACTGGTCTTTGTGTTTGCACTGACACCTATAATAATATCTGTGAAGGCCTTGGGTGTGACTTGGGGTGGAGTGAGTGCTAGGTCCCCAGGACAATAGATTTTAATGAAGAGAAGGTTTGGTGGGTTAAGTGCTTGAACAAGGTCTGAATTTATGGAGGGTTATGAAGAGTTGTGAAACAAATTGACCAAACTACAGAATGAATGGAGGTCAGTATGAAGTCTTGATGTAGATCCTCCCAACTTGACCAGTCAGTTCCTCTATAGCTTGCCTGGGTCAAAGATCCTCCGATTGAAATCTGGCTCACCACATAATTGCATGTGTTTCATATGCCTGCAATTGGCCCTTTAAATTTTCACATGAATTTCATGGCTTCTGGTTCCCACATGATGCAGAAGTGGCACCTACTTACAGTTCCTTCAGTGGGAATGCTGCACAATTGTTTGCATCCAGCTCAGAATTTCAATGTATGCATTAATTATGAAAGAAATAAAAATAACACATCTTAAAAAAATGACTACAAGTAATTACATCAAGAGGAGAAAATTGAAATAGTGATTTATTTTGTCAATTGGCATTTTATAAGAATACAACAGTTAATCATTCACATGGTTACCAGGACCCTTATGGCACAGTGATAGGGTCTCTTCTCCTGCTGGAGGCTTGGGTTCAAGTCCTACCTGCTCCAGGGCTGGGTAATAATATTTCCAAACAAGTTGATTAGGAAAAAAAAACATCAAATGCTCTTGTGGTGCAGTGACAGAGTCCATTTTCTGAATTAAGAGGCCTGGATTCAAATTCCACTCGCTGTAGAGTTGTGAAATAACATCCCTAAGCAGGCTGATTATAAAAATATCTTTGTTAGCTGTGTTGTTCCAATAAAGAAGAAATTTATTAATCCTATTAATCTAAAATTAGCAGCTTTCAGTTCAGATGTGTAATACTTCTGATTTTCTATTCCATCTTAACTAAATTATTTTTCTGATTCTTGAATAGGACAGGATATTCATTTATGTTACAGTCGTGAACTTGCATGCACAGCGTTGCAGATGTAATTCACTTACTAATATATAGAGACATTTTTGCAGAACAGGGACCAGGAAATTTTGCAAATTCATAATAGCCATGCAGCTAAATTGCTGTGTCACAAATGGAAATTGCAAAGAGTTTAGCAATCTAGCTGTGATGGTTGATAATGGTTCATCCTTAATGGCGCCACCATAATGAGAACAGAAATTCCAATTTAACCACAAGGCTATCTAATTACATATTAAGCTTTCAGATTGTTTTGAATTTCCTTTTGACATGATGCTACTCAAAGGTTAATGCATTTTACAGACAATGAATTTAATTTCTTCTCACAGTAGCCAATTTGCCCATGTTATTATTTTACAAGACAACATATTAGTGAGACAACATCGACCTGATTAAGTTTTGCTCACAGACAATAAAAACAGAAGTGAATCCTTACTTCATTGCCATTCCAAGGCTGTTACAGCTCCCCTTTATTTGTTATGCTTCACAGTCAGGATCTGAGTCAAAGGAGATTCTTTTAAATGTGTCAAAAAGTTACATTAATAGAAACCAGTGTTGTACCCGGCAAAGTGTGTTTTTCTCTGCTCCACTACAGGTTCTGACCTCAATGTACTGCTGCTCATGCAAAATTGAAGTCTCTTTGCCAAGAAGATGTTTGCGGCATCCAGCAGGCAACTGCAACCTAGCCATCTTGTGTGACTAAGGCCTAAGGCCTAATACCATGTCAGGCTAAGCTTTCCTTGCTTGTGAAGGATCGCAGCGTGATGTTTAGCAGACCAGCAGGAACCAAGTGGTAGGCAAAAATATTGAAATATTATTGGGAATCTGCAAAATTTTTCACAGTTATTCAACCCAATGGCAACATCATGCTTTTGTTGGAATTACATTCCATTCTTTCACGTGATGTTCCAGCATGTTCTGACTGAAACTATGACAGCTGTTATCCTATTTGCAGCCAAAACAAATGCAATACAGTGTATTTAGCATAAATAGTCACCTGTGTATTATGCTAGCTATGCATCACATTTATTAGTATTACATTTGTACACTATACTTAAATAAAATTGACATGTTAAAATAATCCTAATTCTATTATGTACTTGATTATCTCCATAAATTTTTAGGAAAATACTACTCAGATACTTACATTGTTTTTATTTGTGTTCAAGTTAGGGAATAAAATTAATTAAATAAAAATGTTACATTCTTTGCTTTTAATACAGCAAAACCATTGTGATAATACAGTGTTTAAAATCCAAAACTAAAAATAGTTTTATTTAGGTATTCATTCATGTGATCTGGGCATCACTTGAATTTGCTGCCAAATCCTATTTTTTCTTGAACTAAATGGCTTGCAAGACCATTTCACAGAAAAATAAAATTGTTGCAGTGCAGAAATCCCATCATGTCTGCACAAGCTCTTTAGACCTACTGCCAGTATTTTGACTTAGTGCCAAACTCCTGCCTTTTCTCAATAACTTTGCATGTTATTCCTATTCAAATAATCGTTCAGTGTCCTCTTGACTGCCTCAGTTGAAACTGCCTGTAGAAGTCCAGGCAATGCTTTCAAACCCAGACCTCATACTGTTTGAAAAGCTTTTTTTCTCCTCATCTTCCATTTGTTTCTTTCGCAAGACACATTAAAACTGCAATGGTTAAAGAAACTTAGCAGGTCTGGCTGTATCTGTGGAGAGCGAATTCTTGTAAGGTGTGTATGACTAAGCACTTAATAAGGACTGCAATGTTGAACTTTGAACTTAATTTCCCTTTTCCTACATTGTACTTAAGATTTTGTACCTAGGTATCTTTGTATCTAAGATGGCACCAGGAATGGTGCCATTGTACACTTTTCACTGTATTCCTGTATAGCTGTACTTGAGTACACAATACAATAAATCCAATTTAATTTCAATTAACATTTCAAGTCCAGTGATGTTTCTTCAGAACCTGAGTTGAGTTTATATGACAATCAATAACAGTTTGATGCTCACTATTACTGAGACCAGCTTTCAATTCTAGATTTTAATTGAATTTAAGCCTGTGTCCCGAGACAATTAATTATCACACTGGTTCAAACCAGTGTAATTTCATAAAAAGCTAAATACTGTAGATGCTGACATGAAAAAAAAGTGAAATCTCTCAAATGGTTTATCAGCATCTATGAAAGCAGGAAAAGGCTGACTTGTTCATTTGAAGTAGACTTTGTGATCTAAAATAGTCTCATTTTCCTTTTTCAACAGTTGATGCCTGATCCGCTGAGTATTTCCAGAACATATTTTCATTTATTCATTCATGGGATTACACCAAGTATTGCTCATTACTCGTAGTCCTTGAAAGGCTGTTGGTGAGCTGCCTTTTTGAATGCTGCAGTCCATATGGTGTAGCTATGACCAATGTACTGTTAAGAAGGGAGATCCCGAATTTCTATGTAGTTAGAGTGAAGAAACAGTGACATAGTTTCAAGTCAGTATGATCTGTGGCTTGGAGGGGAGCTTGCAGGTAGTGCGGTTCCCATGCACTTGCTGCTCCTTTCCTTCTAAGTGATAGAGCTCATGGGAGTGGAAAGTGATGTTGAATATGGCTTGGTGAGTTACAGCAGTGCAACATTGTGCCAGGCTGCATTAGAAGTGAAGGGACTGACGGTGTGTGGAGTGCTAAACAAGTGGTCTGCTTTGCCTGGGATGGAGTGAAACTTCCTGAGTGTCGATGGTGTTGTACACAACAAGCAAATTAGAGAGTATTCCATCCTTTGCGCCTTCAAGAGAATGAATGCTGCAGAATTCCCAACCTGTTCCCTGTTTTTAATGACTGTATCTGTATGACTGATGGTCATACAAGAAGCCTTCCAGGTCCCTGCACTAACTGCTCTAGACTGACCATGTGTGACATCATTATTATGGGTGGAGCTAGTCATACTCTTTTTATAGATATTAACCTTGTTATTAGCATGTGCAAAATCTTCAATGTGGAGATCAGAAAATGGGCAGAACCTTATAGGAGTCTGAGCGGTATGGGCTGTGGTAAGATTTGTGGCAGAATCAGGTAACAAGTCTGGTGAGGATCATCTGTTTTGAGATCATCTCTCTCAATCTTTGATGCGTTTCATAAAGGGTATGGCAAGAATCTGACTCAGCAGTGTTGAGATGCCAACTAATGATCATTATTATATTTTAAATGCCTTGCTAATGCCACAACTTGCCTCATTAATAAGATAGATATTGGGAAAGCTTGATAACAAATCCAGAGAGTGTACTCAGCAGATTCAGCTCACCACTTATGCTATACAACATTCATATTGAACACCGGGTGACAACAACTCAGGCCGTGCTCCACGGCAGCAGTCAAAACTATTCTTCCTTGGACATTGGCATCCAGAATCAGCCAATCCATTTTGACCATTATGCCACTTGTATATATAGGCTTTCTGCTCTCAAAGCATGGAGTGCCAGCAACTAGCATGGAAAGACTGTAGCAGGGACAATCTGTGCACCCAGCTTGCAGATTGGACCATACTGCATTCTCAGGGATGATCACATGCTCTCTTAGTGCTTGTTCACTTAGCAGCTACGTGATTATTCACTGCATCCCTGCCTAGCCTTAATGTGCCAATTAGTGCAGTCACAGAAACAGACAACTTACCTTACTGGTAAGGAGCCCACAGCCCAAGGAACACACATTGTGCTGTATGACAGTGTGTTACATCAATCTCATGCCTGATCCATGTACCAACAGCTTACGTGGGAAACACACTGCACGTGCAGCAAACAAGCAGCCATGTCTCAAAGTCTTAAGGCAGTAATTCTCAGTCAGGTCCACAGAGACACCCTCCAGACAGGAGGTCCCAGCACAGTAAGTCGAGATAGGCAGGCCAGAGAGTTGGCCATGGCCAGGCATCCAGTCAAGGGAGTCTTGGTAAGGGGACATATGTTTCTGCTGAGTAGAGAGTAGGGCACAATCAGTCCCTTGACACCTTAGCACTAAATCCAGGGGCTAAACCAAGGTCTAATGCAATTGGAGAGATTTATAAACACCAGTCAGTATCTGGGCTGTCTTGTACGGTGCTGTCCAGTCATGCTGGCGAAGGGAATGGATCACAGTCACTCCATCAGCTCAAACTAAAGGGGAAGGGCTTTGGAGTGTGGCGTGTCTGCAGTAATGAGCCTCAGCAAGTTAGTCTTTGGATAAGGGGTGTAGGCTTTGGGCAAGGGCACAGTACGGTTGTGAAGAGGCAGCAGAATTTGCAAGGAGGGAAAACTGTAAAGCGTTCCTGGGAAGGGTATAATATGGGAAAGGTATTCATCCACGGTCAGAAGCACCTTGACTTCAAGGTAGCACAGCAGTGAATTACTATACCAATGTAGTCACCTCATACAAAAGAGTCTGGGTGTTAGAATGGGCAGATATAGGTGCATGCTGGGTGGTGACTTGGGGAAGTATGAAGCCATGGAATTGATAGGATAGGCTGCTAGGAAGGGGATTTGAGATAAAAAAGTGTGAAGCTGGATGAACACAGCACGCCAAGCAGCATCTCAGGAGCACAAAAGCTGACGTTTCGGGCCTAGACCCTTCATCAGAGAGCTATTTTGGGAGCTTTACTGAAATGGTCAGGCTGAGGATGGAAGCCACTTGAAGAGAAGCACTTAGCATCTCCTTCCATCACAGTGTAAATCAAAAATGTGTAATGGGAAGAAAATTGCTGCAAGCACACTTGAGTATCCAGGGTAGTGTGACCTGATCTCCAGTGTGACTTGACCGCATTGCTCTTCCTGCTTATGGAAGACTCTCAGTGCAGACTTCCATCCATTGAGTCTCATGTGTAGCCATGAACTGCTGCCAGATGGTATGCAAATGTGTTTCATGCCTACAAAGAGAGACTCACAAATGCATGCAAGAAAGAAAACTTCATGAATATTCATGGAGAAATTGATAGTTAGATTAAAAAAAAGGCTTCTTCACCCTTCAATAGGTATTTCCTTTTTCTCTCTTCCACCATATCTTAGTATACTCCCTGGTCCTGCCACTGGGCTGGTCGGAGCCTGTTCTCACATGGAGCCTTGAAAGTTTGGTACGGTGACCCCCGGGTGCTTGAGTCTAGTTAGGTCAGAAAAGCCAAAGGTCTAGTTGCCAGATGCAAGCCAACCTTTCTCAGCTTGGACTTCCTGCTCTGGTTCGGTACCTCCTGGCACTTTTTTGCCTCCTTATGGGGAAGAAGTACATGGATGCCAATTCCCGGGTTCTACATTACTGCGCCTTCAGTCCTGGTGGCTCGAAGCTGAGGCAGTAGGTTCGGGCATGTGCACCTCTCCAGCAGACCTGAAATGTGCTGGAACTGGCTGTTCAAGGCAGCCTCCACTCAGTGGAGATAGACAGATGATCACTAAATTCACTGCACTAATGCAGCTTGTGGGTATCCCATGTCGCTCTCTGCTACTGCTGCTCTGCCTTCCGCATATAGATGAAGTCTTTGATTGCTGACACCACAGGGCCCTCTCCTGCCTGGGGCTGATCATGTGCCTGGTCTCTGGCAGTCCACTGAGTGCCCGCAAGCTGTGGTGCTGTTACAGTGAGGTGCTCACCAGACTATGCTCATTCACGCTAGGCCTCTGGTTCCCACTGACACGTCAGCATCTGGGCTGGTGAGGTTTGTGGGAGGATGCCTTGCCATTGATTTCACTGCCACCTCAGTACTCTCATTTTCAGAGGTCCAGGAGGGTACTTCTTTGGAAGATTCTTCCCATAAAGCAGGATGCAGCACTATTAGAGGACTGACAGAAGTTGTAGAATATAATATTGAGTACTAAATGCTGTAAAGTACCCAAGTATAAAATGAGGCGTTGAACAGAAAATGAGAAACAACACCGAATTTTTCACTTACGAACGTTACAGCTTCTAGGACTCAAAACTGAATTCCACAAATTCAAAGCACAACCCGTCTCCTCCATTTGTCCTGCATCCACCATCTCCTATGTTTGTGTCTTGTTTACATCTTGTTGACTTTGCTGTCCGCTGAGTGGATACATTTTCTCCTTTTCATACCTTCATTTTCATCCATTTTGCAACTCCATCTCTCTTTTTCTCTGGGCACCCTAACCATCTGCTCCACTTGCTCTCCTCAATAGCGTAAAAACAGCTCCATTTTGCAGCCCCTTTCAGATCTATAAAAGAATCCTATCAGATTTGAAACATTAGTTCGGTTTCTCTCTCCACAGATGCTGCCAGACTTGCTGAGTTTCTCTAGCACTTTGTGTATTGAAGTAGAAAGTAAGCCATATTAGCAATTTGTTTAAGGGTTTCATGAAAAGACATTTATAAAGAAAATAGCAATGAGTGAATGCAAACATTTTCTGGAAAGAAACCATGTACACCCATGAAAACTGAATCAAGAATTTTGAAGTGGAGAACAGGGTGACACTTCACTGAGGTTTGTAAGGTGGTTGTGGGTACAAGGGTTGAATCTTTATTCCTGATATTAGTAACAAGACACTTTCAAATAATTCTTAAATAGTATTATGTAGATTATGTTTTATTCAGCGACTACCACAGTAAACAAATTGCAAAAATAAAATTTATGGTGCATCAAGCTGGGATCAGTGTGGGATCTGGCTTGTCTAGTATAACCATCAGCGGGGGTCATAATAATAATAAGTAGTTGTCCATCAATAGTAACTGCATATATGTTATGTTTGGGGAAAAAAGCATGCCATGAAGGAAAACAAATCTTCTACAAGTAAAATATTTTGAAATGGATCTTATATAGAATAAAACAGACGGAAAGTTGTCATAATACTATGGCCCAGATTTTCTGATTGGAAGTTAGTCATTACTGTATTGTACTGTAAAAGATTCACGATGGGACCACTCAGAAGTCCCGAAGCACTGGCTACCCAGGAAGACTCCCAGATCAGGGAGATTCCGTATTTTTCAGAATGCCCAATTCAAAATCTAGGCAAGAAGTGCAGGACTCCAAAGTAAGAGTAAAAGAGGAGGTTAATAATCTGATTGTGATTGCTGCTCTTTGGAAGACTTGGCCCATGGTATCATACATGTATGTAATCTTAGCCAGGCAGTAATGCTCAACAGAGCAGTTTAACAATTCCTCTGGAGGCTCAAAGTTTTAATTTCCAAACCCGGAACAGTAATATAAAAATTGGTGTTTTAATATCCAGTATCCTCAATAATTTTTTTTGGTTACTTTACATTGTCAGCTGCTGTAATTTGGAAGATAGGATGAATCTATGTTTAGGTATGTTTGAAGATTGTGCAGATCTTCTATTGACTTATAGCAGCTGTTTAGGAAAACCCCTAAGGAAATTCCCTGTGATCAAACTTGCATAATTCTGGAAATTACATCAGAGATATATGTGGGTAGATGGTAGTGGGGATAAGGTGGTGGTGGTGGTGGGGTAGAGGTTAGTTCTCCACATTCCCGAATTTACTCCTGGTTTTTTCTGAATGGGAGCACAACGAAATCACAAGGGCTTCCAATACAATAATATATTTTGCATGGCTATTGACCGGAGAATATGTTACACATGTCATAATAGCGGTGTTGTTAGTAGGCCAGCAGGATTGAACATGCTGTTATTTTGTGGACTAGATGAGAGAAAGGTGGAAAGGAAGGAGGTGAGACATCTCATTTGGGAACGGGAGGATACCCTTCAAGCGGGAAACCCAAAATCTCCTCCTAACCCACCAAGGTGCTATTTGCTCTATTCTCTAAGTGCCATATAATTGTCAAAATCTCAGATCCCTTCGTGCCTAATCATTTGGCACTTAACCATATGCAGCTGTCTAGCCTTTCTGTTCCTCCTTCCATTTTAGGGCTCTTGTGGCACAGTGGGTAAAACTCCTACCTATGGAACAGCAGGTGTGGGAGACAAAATCCCTGAAGTGGTTGATTAGAAAACAACCCCTTCTTGCAGCCAAGCTCGCTACTGAGCTGTGACATTGACAGGTCTGCTGGAGCTGGCAATCAGATTGCTGGCAACTGTCCAAGGTAGGATTTCTATCCACTCAGGGATACAGACCCACTCTCAACCGACACAGCCTATCCACAGCTGCACGGTGGGCTTCCTTCCAACGGGTTGGCTTCCAGACAATTCTCCTTCCAGGACAATTCGCCTCCTTCACCTCCGTTAAGTGCAACAGAGGTGTTTTACGCAAGTATATTGCTGGATACTTAGAGACAAAAAAAAACTGCAGATGCTGGAATGCAAGGTAGACAAACAGGAGGCTGGAAGAATGCAGCAATCCAGGCAAATCAGAAGGAAAGCAGCAGTCAACTTTTCAGGTATTAGTCTTCTTCGGGACTGGATGTGGGGGTAGGGGGACCTGTAGATAAAGAGAGGGAGCAAGGGGTGGAGGCAGAATGGTGATGATAGTTGGACACTGGTGGTAGGTACGACCTGGTTGGTTGAAGAGAAGGATGAATCCAATTGGTGGCTGGAAGGGAGGGTTGGAAGGTGAAATGGAAGGGAGGAGGTGGGGATGGAAGGGGAGGCAGGGGATGGGTGAGAGGTTATTTGAAATTGGAGAGGTCAATGTTGAGTCCATTTCCTTCGCCACTCCTTAGTTTGTGCCACACTCACCACCAACCACTCCAATCTGACCTGTACCTCTCTTTGTAACCTTAAAAGATGCATCACCTGCCCACACACGACTTCCTCACCTCTATTCAAGGCCCTAAACAGCCCTTCCAAGTGAGACAGAGATTGACCTGTATCTCTTCCAACCTAGTCAATTGTATCTGGTGCCCCCAAGTGATCTGCTGTATGTTGGTAAGGCCAAATATAGGCCAGGTGATTGTTTCACCGAACATCTCCACCTGGCCCAAAGCGACCAACCTAACCTCCTGGTCACAGCCCATTTCAACTCCCCGCCTGACTCCCCCTCCGACATGTCCTTCATCGACCTCCTCCAGTGTCACAGTGAATCAGAACGCAAATGCAACCATATCTTCTGCCTGGGCACCCTACA
Source organism: Stegostoma tigrinum (assembly GCF_030684315.1). Lineage (NCBI taxonomy): Eukaryota > Metazoa > Chordata > Chondrichthyes > Orectolobiformes > Stegostomatidae > Stegostoma > Stegostoma tigrinum. The sequence goes on along the minus strand of NC_081361.1, from coordinate 55,549,073 downwards.
GCCCAGAGGACTCAACATTGAGTTCATCAATTTCAAATTTCCCTTCCCACTCATCCCCTGGCTCCCTCTCCAGCCCTGCCTCCTCCCTTCCATTCCACCTACTGACCCTCCCTTCTAGCTACAAACTGTATTAATCCCTTCCATCGAACGACCACGTCATACCGTCCACCTGTCACCACCATTCCACCTCCACTCCTCCGATCCCCCATTATCTGCAACTCTCCCTATGCCCACATCCAGTCCTGAAGAAGGGTAATATCCTAAATATTGACTGCTCCTTTCCCCCAGGCGCTGCCTGGCCTGCTGTGTTCTTCCAGCCTGCTGTTTGTCTATATTGCTAGATACATATCTTACTCCATTTAACTCAAAGTCCGAACAACTGGGCTGAATTTTGCTGATCCTCCAGCAATGTGTTTTGGAGGCGGGAGGAAGGTGTGGGGTTCAGGTAAGTGGGGGTGTTGAGTGTGGGGAAGGGGTGGAATTTGTGTCAGAGTGAGTGTCTGATTCACTTTCATCATTAGAGACCTTTCTTATGCACACAGGCACGTAAATCAGCTATCTCCATATTGGAGGCAGGAAGCCGAGTAAGACAGTTATAGATTAAGTTTGATTTTATGGGTGCATCTGTACTCTCCTGGGGATATGTGAACCTCATCCACATATAAAGATGGCCAGCTTCATGGAGGTAGCCTTTCTATGGCAGGTGGTAAGGTCTTTGGAGTTGGACACTCCCTGCCATACAAGAAGTGGTCCACCAGGAAATGCTGTATTTGCAACTCAAATGATCCACTCAGAATGACTCCCATTGTGCTTCACTGTATCTGAGCCAGGCAGCGTCGGGCGCCTGGCCTGACATTCATGCAGGCCATCCACCTGAATATGAAGAACTCTTTACCACTTTGTATGAATGACTACAGCAAATTATAAATTGTTAAGTTTGAGGTTATGGTTTAAAAAAGAAGATATAGGCTCTGAAATCTTGTAAGATATCAGCTCAGATATGGTGGGCCAAGGGGCCTGTTCATGTGCTGTATTGTTCTATGTTCTGGGGTATCCTCAGAATACTCAGCACACAGGTTACTGATAAGTAATTACGCTTGATCTGGAACTCTCCAGAAAGACTTCCAATTCTGAGTTAGGATCTCAGACATTAAATGGTTCTGACTCTGCGAAGCCACCCAGGAAAGGTTAGCAGGATTACAGCCTGCTCCGACCTCTGGCAACCATAAAACTGACCTGGGCTTCTAAGTCCGAACACCCCCAATCCTACTTGATTGCTACCCAACTCGAAGCATTCCCCTACCCACTACTTCATCAACCCAACACTGACCCCATGTCCCCTTCCCAACCTGATCCCTGATATGACACTTCACCCCAGCCCAACACTGCTCCAACCTGACCACCGCTACAACTTTACCTTGATCCACTCTTCTGCTCCTTACCCACCCTACCCACTCATACAGTCATCTTACCCCCTCTGTGACTTCTTGACTTAATCTTTCACCCACCCATCTGTCAGATTACCCTTCTTCCACAACACCATCATGCAAGAATCTTCCACCTTACCCTCTCTGACCTTATGTTCCTCCTTAGCCTCTCACCTAGTGTCACTCACTTACTTCTACCTTACTCCCCTTCCACTTATAGATCACACTTCCCACTCACGCAGTTTTTTTGTTATCCTATCCCTTCACCTACTGACTGCCATCCTAACCCTTATTCATTCACCTGCCACTCTGCCCCTTATCCATCTGGCACCCTAACACTTCAACCAGTCATCTGCCACCCTACACTGTCACCCACTTTACTTATGTAGCTTCTCGAGCTTGTCAAAGTGACATTGGGATCTTCAAACTCCATGGAATGGCATTTACTACTGTATAACAGTGGCATGTTTTGGCTTCCAGCACTGCACTGGAAGACCCTGTGATGAGGAAAATGCAGTGTTTCTCAAGAGATCTGATGTTGGATTTTGAAAGTCTGGATGAGGCACACTGAACTCCAGCACAGGTGTAGTAAAGGGGAGAGTGGCAATTTGACTGACTCTGATTGTCACTCTTCAGATGATTCAGCACATTGTCTTACAGAATAGAAAGAGATGTCTTCTTCCGTGTTGTACTTTGACAGGATATTACCAATTTTGTTGTGTGGTATTATAACATTTGTCGATTTAATAACTTGGCAAACAGAAAGAAAGGAAATGTGATTCTAATAACTCGAGATCAATAAGCACAGAGAATAGCAATAGTAAAGCCAAATGCTGGGATGTATCTTAACGTAATCTAATTTCACAAATTTCAATGTATTCTAACATAGTGCTAATGCATAGAAAGCTATATTTACAATAGTGTGTGAAATATTTGACACCCAACTGGAAGCCCACATTGATCTGTTGAAAAAGTTGCAGAGAAAAGTAACAGAGGGCTGAATCTTACATTATTTTGGCTACCTGTCAGTATTGTTACATTTCATGGAGGGTGAGAATAGAATAGAATAGAATAGAATAGAATATCCTTTATTGTCATGTCATGTATACTCCGATACAGAAGTACAGGAGTACAGTAAAAAGTTTTACAATGTCACTTCTTACGGCACCGTCTTAGGTACAAGTACCTATATACAAACCTTAGGTATAAAAAGACGAATAAAGAGAAAAGTAAGGAGATTGCTTTACAGTATTTAAAGAATAAGTTAGTAGGACATAGCCAAAGGAATGACATTACAGTCAAATTAAAAATAAATTCAAATTCACATTACATTGCAGCAACTCAGCACAGGGGCTTCTGTGTGTTTCTGGCTGCCTAAATCAGATCCCAGTCCAACAGCCATCCCCACTGCCCTCCAAGCCTCCAGTCCAATCCATACCAGATCTCAGCTGTTCCTGGCTGAGTTCCAGGACTGCTTCCCTGTGTCGACCTCCATCTGGGACTTGCTCCTCATGTCGGCCTCTGCTGCAGGACAGCATTCTCGGTGTCGGCTGTTGCTCAAGGACAGCTTTCTCAGCATTGGTCTCTGATCCAGCACAGCATTCCTGGTGTCGGTCACTGCTCCAGGATAGCTTTCCCATCATCAGTCTCTGCTCCAGGGCAGCTTCCCTAGTGTCAGTCAGTGCTCCAGGACAGCATTCCCGGTGTCAGTCAATGCTCCAGGACAGCTTTCCCATTGTCAGTCTCTGCTCCACGGGAGCATTCCCGGTGTCGGTCTCTGCTCCAGGACAGCTTTCCCGGTGTCAGTCTCTGCTCCAGGACAGCTTTCCTGGTGTCAGCTTTTGCTCCAGGCCAGCTTTCCTGGCATCAGTCTCTGCTCCAGGACAGCTTTCCCAATGTTGGTCTCTGCTCCAGGACAGCTTTCCCGGTGTCAGTCTCTGCTCCAGGACAGCTTTCCTGGTGTCGGCTTTTGCTCCAGACCAGCTTTCCGGGCATCAGTCTCTGCTCCAGGACGGCTTTCCCAGTGTCGGTCACTGCCCCAGGACAGCTTTCCCAATGTTGGTCTCTGCTCCAGGACAGCTTTCCCGGTGTCAGTCTCTGCTCCAGGACAGCTTTCCTGGTGTCGGCTTTTGCTCCAGGCCAGCTTTCCTGGCATCAGTCTCTGCTCCAGGACAGCTTTCCCTGTGTCGGTCTCTGCTCCAGGACAGCTTTCCCGGTGTCAGCCTCTGCTCCAGGACAGCTTTCTGGTGTTGGCCGTTGCTCCAGTTACTCACCATAAGGCCTTGTAAGATTTCTTGCTGTCTGTTTACAAACCCACTTCATTAGCACCTCCATTTGAGTGGCACGCCCTTCACCCAATTGTAGCGCCATTGTATGACTCTTCATATCGAGAACAACTTGCCACTGCTGGGATATCTGAGAGTGCACCACATCCCTGGTATCTAGCACCAACTTTAAAGGTTATTGTGAATCCAGGCAAGCACTGTTAGTTTGGAGCTACCCTGCATTAGTTTCTCACATTTTGTGGAGTTG